>NC_050073.1:120535708-120841836 GCF_009764565.3 Dermochelys coriacea
CCCAGCATGGATACAAAAATGTGTATCCGCATCCGATCCATGAGCCGCAGAAACTGTCTGCGGATTTGCGGGGCCCTCCCCAGCCAGACCAGCGTGGAGCTCAGCTGGGGAGCTCGGGCAGCCATGGGGAGCTGCCATGGACCCTCCACCTGCCCATGGTGCAGGGGGAAGCTGAGAGCAGCCCCTGGCTGTGTCCCTGCCCCCCAGGCAGAGAGACTAGCTGTCTGTCTGGTGGGGCAGTCCCAGTGGCCCGCCAACTAGATACTTCCAATCGCAATAGATCATTGGCATGCTATCTGACTGTTGCCGCTCTGGTTGCTGACTACCTACTACCCTCTTCCCAACTCAAGTCTGACTACTGGCCCAGCTGCGCTGCCTGCCTGTCAGCTGCCCACCTCCACACTGAATTCTGAGTATGCTCACACGGGATATCCTGGATTATGTTCCACACTCCCTTATTGTAGCGTGCTCAGAATGCAGCGGAGAGGCAGCTACATCTAGGGCCATGGCTAAGGTGGGTAGGGGCACCGGAGGTAAGCGACAACAGAAGGAAGGAAGCTGGAAGGCGTGTGTGGAGGAGGAGAATCCTGAGCACCTCATCTCAATGACATGTGTCTTCCTTCCGACTCTCCCCCATTTGACATGTGCCTCCAACCTATCAGTTCCCCCAACACATGCACCAACTTACAGAGCATACATCTTCCGCACTCTCTCCCTAGAACACTCAGCCCCCCGCTGCACTCCACCCTCTCTCTTGAGACTGTCTGAAGCAGGACAGTGTGTTTTTCTGACCCAGAAGACAGTGCACCATGCATGCTCAAATAAACTGGGATTTCAAAGAAACCACAAAATGCCCGGCACCACTGACAAATAAAACATACACACTGATAAGCATAAAGAAAACAAATAGGACCTTGACCAGACACAGCCCAGGGATTAGGCAAAATACCTAGAATGTTGTCAGAAAGGCGCCCTGGCCCCATAGCACATGTACAATTCAGTGGGGAGCAGCGTAGGCCAAAGGAAACATAGTGGCACCTGCACCCCAAGAGCCTCCCTGAGGTAGGGAGGAAGGATTGATGCTGGAAAGCTCAGACAGGAGTGGGACTGGTCTCCAAGAGATCCAGAGGTTCAATGCAACGTTCCAAAATGTCTAGATGTGGCTCTGAACCTCTCTAGTCTGCAAAACAGGATCAGAAATCTTATTTGATCTTAATCTTAATCTTAATCTGACGCAGGGAAGAAAGGTAAGCAGCAGGATACGGACCCTGGACTTCAGGAAAGCAGACTTTGACTCCCTCAGGGAACAGATGGCCAGGATCCCCTGGGGGACTAACATGAAAGGGAAGGGAGTCCAGGAGAGCTGGCTGTATTTCAAGGAATCCCTGTTGAGGTTACAGGGACAAACCATCCCGATGAGTCGAAAGAATAGTAAATATGGCAGGCGACCAGCTTGGCTTAATGGTGAAATCCTAGCGGATCTTAAACATAAAAAAGAAGCTTACAAGAAGTGGAAGGTTGGACATATGACCAGGGAAGAGTATAAAAATATTGCTCGGGCATGTAGGAAAGATATCAGGAGGGCCAAATCGCACCTGGAGCTGCAGCTAGCAAGAGATGTCAAGAGTAACAAGAAGGGTTTCTTCAGGTATGTTGGCAACAAGAAGAAAGCCAAGGAAAGTGTGGGCCCCTTACTGAATGAGGGAGGCAAGCTAGTGACAGAGGATGTGGAAAAAGCTAATGTACTCAATGCTTTTTTTGCCTCTGTTTTCACTAACAAGGTCAGCTCCCAGACTGCTGTGCTGGGCAACACAAAATGGGGAAGAGATGGCCAGCCCTCTGTAGAGATAGAGGTGGTTAGGGACTATTTAGAAAAGCTGGACGTGCACAAGTCCATGGGGCCGGACGAATTGCATCCGAGAGTGCTGAAGGAATTGGCGGCTGTGATTGCAGAGCCCTTGGCCATTATCTTTGAAAACTCGTGGCGAACGGGGGAAGTCCCGGATGACTGGAAAAAGGCTAATGTAGTGCCCATCTTTAAAAAAGGGAAGAAGGAGGATCCTGGGAACTACAGGCCGGTCAGCCTCACCTCAGTCCCTGGAAAAATCATGGAGCAGGTCCTCAAAGAATCAATCCTGAAGCACTTAGAGGAGAGGAAAGTGATCAGGAACAGTCAGCATGGATTCACCAAGGGAAGGTCATGCCTGACTAATCTAATCGCCTTTTATGATGAGATTACTGGTTCTGTGGATGAAGGGAAAGCAGTGGATGTATTGTTTCTTGACTTTAGCAAAGCTTTTGACACGGTCTCCCACAGCATTCTTGTCAGCAAGTTAAGGAAGTATGGGCTGGATGAATGCACTATAAGGTGGGTAGAAAGCTGGCTAGATTGTCGGGCTCAACGGGTAGTGATCAATGGCTCCATGTCTAGTTGGCAGCCGGTGTCAAGTGGAGTGCCCCAGGGGTCGGTCCTGGGGCCCGTTTTGTTCAATATCTTCATAAATGATCTGGAGGATGGTGTGGATTGCACTCTCAGCAAATTTGCGGATGATACTAAACTGGGAGGAGTGGTAGATACGCTGGAGGGGAGGGATAGGATACAGAAGGACCTAGACAAATTGGAGGATTGGGCCAAAAGAAATCTAATGAGGTTCAATAAGGATAAGTGCAGGGTCCTGCACTTAGGATGGAAGAATCCAATGCACCGCTACAGACTAGGGACCGAATGGCTCGGCAGCAGTTCTGCGGAAAAGGACCTAGGGGTGACAGTGGACGAGAAGCTGGATATGAGTCAGCAGTGTGCCCTTGTTGCCAAGAAGGCCAATGGCATTTTGGGATGTATAAGTAGGGGCATAGCGAGCAGATCGAGGGACGTGATCGTTCCCCTCTATTCGACACTGGTGAGGCCTCATCTGGAGTACTGTGTCCAGTTTTGGGCCCCACACTACAGGAAGGATGTGGATAAATTGGAAAGAGTACAACGAAGGGCAACAAAAATGATTAGGGGTCTAGAGCACATGACTTATGAGGAGAGGCTGAGGGAGCTGGGATTGTTTAGTCTGCAGAAGAGAAGAATGAGGGGGGATTTGATAGCTGCTTTCAACTACCTGAAAGGGGGTTTCAAAGAGGATGGCTCTAGACTGTTCTCAATGGTAGCAGATGACAGAACGAGGAGTAATGGTCTCAAGTTGCAATGGGGGAGGTTTAGATTGGATATTAGGAAAACTTTTTCACTAAGAGGGTGGTGAAACACTGGAATGCGTTACCTAGGGAGGTGGTAGAATCTCCTTCCTTAGAGGTTTTTAAGGTCAGGCTTGACAAAGCCCTGGCTGGGATGATTTAACTGGGACTTGGTCCTGCTTTGAGCAGGGGGTTGGACTAGATGACCTTCTGGGGTCCCTTCCAACCCTGATATTCTATGATTCTATGATTCTATGATTTAAAAAAAAAAAAAAAAAAAAAAAGGCTCCCTGCTCTGCAAAGGCCCAGTGAACTGCAAAATCCTTTCTGCTTCTTGGACAGAACTAGGAAGTGCTGAATTTATCTGAAATGGCAAACAATTAGCTCTGAAAATGATTTGGCTTCCTCTGAGTTCAGGGAAAGAGTCAGGCCTGTTCTGTTGCCCATTACTAGCAGGGCATTGGGAACGTGATAGGCATTGGGAAGGAGGGAAGACTAGATGGGCAGGGCAGTGACTGACCAGGGAGACAGGAGAAACTCACCAGCATGCTCACCTCCCAAGCAACGCTCCTGCCTCCCCTCTCCTGGTGACAAGCTTCCCATTTCCATCCAGTCCCAGCAGCAAAACCAACTGGTACTAACTCCAGACAACCAGACTCACTCTCACTTCCCACAGGAGCCCCCAATTCAACTCCCTACCAGTTATCAATCATTCCCAAGAACCCATGTCCTGATCCTTTCTTCCCCCTCAGCTCCTAAACCCCTCTTCCCAGTCTGTCCAAACTCCCTCCCAGAGTTCCCCATCTGCAGCCTGATAAAACAATATTAAGAAAAGTACCTCCATTTCCTGTTTCAGAAATTTAGTCACTCTACCCAAGCAGTGTCTTACAGCCGTTTGTCTCCAAACAGACACTATTCATATTACAAAAAGAAAAGGAGTACTTGTGGCACCTTAGAGACTAACAAATTTATTAGAGCATAAGCTTTCGTGAGCTACAGCTCACTTCATCATATGCATCCGATGAAGTGAGCTGTAGCTCACGAAAGCTTATGCTCTAATAAATTTGTTAGTCTCTAAGGTGCCACAAGTACTCCTTTTCTTTTTGTGAATACAGACTAACACGGCTGCTACTCTGAAACCTATTCATATTACAGTATCTCTCTTTCCCTCTTTATAGGGGGTGTTGGTAGCCACTTGACTACCTAACTTCCATTACAAGATTATTACAAGATTCTTGCTACCTATCTCGCTTTAATTGCTCAGGAACATCAGTAACCAAACATGAATGTTCTAAAGAGCTGGGCTCAGCCCACAGCCAGGGCTGCAGCGCGCATTGTTCTGGGTATGCCTGGGAGCTCTCTGAACAGATGCAGCCAGGAAGGCAGAGTATGTGTGTAAAGAGCTGCCACTTTAGTTTGCAGTCAAGCGCTCAGATGTTAGGAAATACCACATTTATGGCTGCCTGTGCAACCTTAATTCAATCTCCGTGTATATATGTGTTATGATACATATGTTAATTACATGATCACATACTATGATTTCCACATGACCCCTGCCATGTTCAGTGCCCAGGATGGATGTACAAGGAGGCAGAATTAAGGTTACTTGGGCAGCCATTTCCTAACTTTTGAGTGCTTTTGCACCTTTAGGTAACTTTGCAACCTAAATACAATTCTTTTAACATATTTTTGTACGTGATATACCTGTATAGTAGGAGAACAACAAGGGTAGGAGAGTTGAACTGCTAAATTTTCACTGCTCAATTCCAGTACCTACCCTGCCGCCATCTTCTCTCCCCAGTGGCTAGCCATCAAATACAAGAGTGTCCCTCTTCCAAGACTTTATGAATAGGAATATCATCCATGTCTGGAGGCTATGAGAACATAAACCTTTGCTGACCATAAGGAATCAATTCCAAAAGGCCATCCCAAAGTGGACTGCCATGTAGTCACTCCAGCCACATGCCAGACATGTGAATTTTCTAATGCCCCCAATGAAAAAGACCAATCACAGCAGGGTTCTATACTTTTCAAAAAGTAAAGGCTCACCCGGATGCATGAAAAATGTCAATATACACATGGACACGCAACTGTTTGAGGTTACTGCAAATGTGCATGAAAATCAGGCCAGTGTACATGCAAGTTTGGCGCTATGTAGTGATTTGTGTTTGCAGTCCAGCAATTTGAAGATGCAGATGCAGCAACTGTGAGTGCATGGGGGCACAAGCATTCTTTTTTTCTTTTGCCTGGGAGCCTCAGGCTTCCATTTTTAAAATATCAGCCCTGTACAGAAGAAAGGAAAGAGTAGTTGATAGCATGCACACAAAGAGATTCATCTCATTAGATGAGTCACATTTCAAAACATGAGACCACCGTGAAGTGTTTTTAAAGAACCGCTCAACACAAATCCTGTCATTTTCAAAACAGAACGGCAAGTTTTGCAGCAGAAAGGAGGCTATCCTCAAATTGTCATGTATGGTTTATCAGATTTCACAAAGAGGGCACACAAATGTGTCATCTGGGGCATTGACAGAGAGGTAAAAACTAATGATTTGCAATTTATAAACTAGATGACATCTTATAATAAGTAACAAGGACTATAATTAAAGACAACGATGATTTTAAAAACTGCTCAAGGACTCTCGGAGTGACAGAAAGCATCTTTAAATACAAAGTCTGGTATTATTACTACACAATGGCAAGTCAGCGCATTTAAGGGCTCCAATCATTAATAAATTACACTAAAATTGCTGTTTTAATTATATTCTTGCTTTCAGTTTAACAACATTTACTATAAAAGAAGGCTCAAGTGAATTCAGATAATTTGTTCAGGGAAAAAATGGCTAAGAATTAGATGCGCACATCCCAAAATTATTGGCTAAATGGAATAATCAAACAATATTGCGAAATGGCAACAATATTCCAAGTGGGATGCAATCTAAGAGAAAAATTAGAAATTATGCATTAAAAATTAAATGAAAAAAATTAAACTCTAAAAAATATCCATCTTGGTAAGTAGTCCAAAACCCCTCAGGAGTGATTCCAGAACAGCCACAGCTTGTCTTTCCCTTTATTTGCATAACCCCTTCAGGCTGTGATTACTTCATATCTTGTAAGCTAAGCAGTGCCAAGCCTGACTAGTAGCTAGATGGGAGTCCTATAAGGATAGTGCAAGTGTACCAAAGGGAGTGGAACTGGTGATATAGTAGTTAGCATTACTAGGCCTGATCTACGCTGGGATTTTAGCCAATGGTGTAGCTGCAATGGTGCAAAGTACTAGTATAGATACTATTTGTGCTGGTGCAGTTTGCCCTAATTTCAGTCTGGTGCAGCACTGGTGTAAATTGTATCTACACTAAGGGTTTGCACTGGTGGTGAAAGTCCCAGTGTGGACAAAGCTTTACTCAGTAGGGCCTGATCCTGGGAGGTTCTGATTGTTTTCTACAAGGAGTTGGGCGCTCCCAGATCCCACAATTTTCAGTTCCTTGCAGGATAGGTACGGCTTTAGGAAGGACTGTGCTATTGTACGCACCGCCTTTCAGCTGAGGCATAACAAATAATGTCCAGACCACTTGTGGCCATAAAGATCCTATGGCATTGCCAAGTAGTTTGATTAACCTCCATGGGCCAAATCCTCAACTTGTGTAAGCTGTCACAGTGACACTGAAATCAATGAAACTAAAACAATTTACACCAAAGAGGATCTGGCCCAGTCTATCTAAATTCCTATTACAATAGGTAACTAGCCCGCTTCTCCCTACCTAATTCGCGCTGCACTATCAGTTAGATACAGCATTCTTCGCTGCTTGTCCCAAATTCTTGTGTACCATTGCTGTGCACCATTAAACAGCTGCCATATTCCACCCCAGGAGCGGCTGAATTTTGATGATGTGTGAAGAGATCCTTATATAGCGTTTGTTAGGAAAAAAAACTGGCATCCAGATAAAAATATTTAAATTATTAGTTATTATTAATTGTTACCACCTGCACCTTGAACTTTTAAAATGTTATATTTAGTATGGGTGAAATGGTGTCTTATCTTTTCTTCCTGAGTTAACATGATATCAAAAGAGCAATGTTAACAAAATGGGAATAAAACAAATGAGCTAAATCTTTTAGAATCACTCAGTATATCCATCCAGAACATCCCTTCTTTCTGTTGTTGAAAACTATCAATCCTCCAGCTCCATAGAATAAAAACTTCAATTAGTGACTTTTCCGTACTGTAACTGACGCCATTTAAAAAAATATTGAGAGAGCAGAATTAGATGCACTTAATTAAACTGACTTTTAAATGTCGGTGCCAGGAACACTGGGGACTGCTCCTGCTCCATCAAAGTGAATGCAAAATTGCCACTGAGGGCAAAGGGAGCAACTTCCGGACACAGTGCACCGACAGCATTTCTAGAGAAGTCTATGTATGGGGCCAGACAATGCAGCAGTGATGCAGAAGGTGGTGTGAATCAGACCCCACTACACTCCTTAGGGCTGGTCATCCTTGCACTGGAGCTGAGCTGAGCACAGGGTCTGGGGACCTGGATCCTTCACCACTGAAGTTTTGCCATTAATTTCAATAGATACAAGTTGAAGCATTGGAAAGAGAGTGGCTTTGTGTCACCTTTTGGTCTACTGTATCCTGGGGGCCAAGTCAGTCCCCACTACAGGTTAGCGCACCAGCTCAGGGGCTGCTCTAATCTGTGCCAAAAACAGCCGGGGCCATTCCTATCCCAGACCATAGATTCATAGATACTAAGGTCAGAAGGGACCATTCTGATCATCTAGTCCGACCTCCTGCACAGCGCAGGCCACAGAATCTCACCCACCCACTCCTATGAAAAACCTCACCCATGTCTGAGCTATTGAAGTCCTTAAATCATGGTTCAAAGACTTCAAGGAGCAGAGAAGCCTCCTTCAAGTCAACCATGCCCCATGCTACAGAGGAAGGCGAAAAACCTCCAGGGCCTCTCCAATCTGCCCTGGAGGAAAATTCCTTCCCGACCCCAAATATGGCAATCAGCTAAACCCTGAGCATATGGGCAAGATTCACCAGCCAGATACTACAGAAAATTCTTTCTTGGGTAACTCAGATCCCATCCATCTAATATCCCATCTCAGGGGATTTGGCCTATTTACCCTGAAAATTTAAAGATCAATTACTTACCAAAATCCCATTATCCCATCATACCATCTGCTCCATAAACTTAACAAGTAGAATCTTAAAACCAGATAGATCTTTTGCCCCCACTGCTTCCCTTGGAAGGTTATTCCAAAACTTCACTCCTTTGATGGTTAAAAACCTTCGTCTGATTTCAAGTCTAAACTTCCCAATGGCCAGTTTATACCCATTTGTTCTTGTGTCCACATTGGTGCTGAGCTTAAATAATTCCTCTCCCTCTCCTGTATTTATCCCTCTGATATATTTATAGAGAGCAATCATATCTCCCCTCAACCTTCTTTTAGTTAGGCTAAACAAGCCAAGCTCCTTAAGTCTCCTTTCATAAGACAAGTTTTCCATTCCTCAGATCATCCTAGTAGCCCTTCTCTGTACCTGCTCCACTTTGAATTCATTCTTTTTAAACATGGGAGACCAGAACTGCACACAGTATTCTAGGTGAGGTCTCACCAGTGCCTTGTTTAACGGTACTAAAACCTCCTTATCCCTACTGGAAATGCCTCTCCTGATGCATCCCAAAACCACATTAGCTTTTTTCAAAGCCATATCACATTGGCAGCTCATAGTCATCCTATGATCAACCAATACTCCAAGGTCCTTCTCCTCTTCTGTTACTTCTAATTGATGCGTCCCCAACTTATAACTAAAATTCTTGTTATTAATCCCTAAATGCATAACCTTACACTTCTCACTATTAAATTTCATCCTATTACTATTACTCCAGTTTACAAGGTCATCCAGATCCTCCTGTATAATATCCCGATCCTTCTCCGAATTGGCAATACCTCCCAGCTTTGTATCATCTGCAAACTTTATTAGCACACTCTCACTTTTTGTGCCAAGGTCAGTAATAAAAAGATTAAATGACCAATGACATGTCCAGTCCCAGCACATGTCAGAGGATCTGCCAGAGGCCAGGGGTATCTGTTAGAGGTGTATGTGTATCATACAGTGTGTATGATAAACCCATTGTTTCATGTTCTCTGTGTGTGTGTATATAAATCTCTCCTCTGTTTTTTCCACCAAATGCATCCGATGAAGTGAGCTGTAGCTCACGAAAGCTTATGCTCTAATAAATGTGTTAGTCTCTAAGGTGCCACAAGTACTCCTTTTCTTTTTGCGAATACAGACTAACACGGCTGCTACTCTGAAACCTGTTAGAGGTCTGTTTCTCTGCAGCCCCTCCCCTGCAGGTCTCTCACCTGCCTGCCCGCACATGGAAATGTTTGGGCCTATATGGGAAGAACAGGCCAAGATCCCCTACCAGAACAAGCCTCAAGCCTCACTAAAAGCTAGTCGAGGCCACCACATCTCAGTAAAGCGTATCAAAGAGCAGAACTTTCATGGAATGTTAAAGAAGGTAAATAGGACTCTATTCTTTACCTCCCAAAGCTCCCATATCTAGATTTATGAACCCATGAAGGAATTCACATTGGCCCCAGCTGGCCATTTATGTGACTGTCTTTCTGTATCTCATTACAGGAGTGACTTCATTCTTTTTCTAACTGGTCTGGTTTTGGTAAGCATTTAAAGAGTAGGTGCCATCTTTGAAAAACAAGTGAGATAAGTGAGAATTGAGCTATCAATACCACAATGAGAGGCAATATAGATAAATAATACTGCACAAACTGAAACATGAAAACACACCAACACAGACTTGGAATCTACATTCTGCAACAGCAATTCCAGCAACCTCACACTGTAGGCCAGTGACTCTTAAAATTTCATCCAAGGGCCACCAGTGATCCATGGAAAACTTGCCAGTGATCCACTGAAAGCTATCTGGTCACACGGTGCTGGCCCTCCTCATTTCCAGCTGCTACATCACATTAAAGGAAGCTAAAAATACATTAAATACTTTCCTAATGTTCCTTTTCCACATAAGCAATTGCTACGATTGCTGCAGAGAAGTTATGCGACTGCAAATTGGAGGAGAGGTGAATATGCTATGGAGAATAGCAGGGCAAGTAGTCTAGTGCTAGGAAGATGGACCATTAGATGTAGTCCATGCTAAGAAGGAGTTTGAGAGCTCCCTACTTTAGGCTACACCAGGGGTAGGCAAACTTTTTGGCCTGAGGGCCACATCGGCATTGTGAAACCCTATGGAGGGCCGGGTAGGGAAGGCTGTGCCTCCTCAAATGGACTGCCCCCCTCAGAACTCCTGACCCATCCAACCCCCTGCCTGCTCCTTGACCCCTGACCGCCCCCTCCTGAGACCCCCCCGACCATAACCGCCCCCCCATCCAGCTCCCCCGCCCGCCTGTCCCCTGACTGCCTCGACCCTTATCCACACCCCTGACAGGCCCCCGGGACTCCCACGCCTATCCAACCACCCCCTGCCTCCTGTCCCCTGACTGCCCCCCAGAACCCCCTGCCCCTTATGCTGCTCACAGTGGCAGGAGCTCGCAGCCCCACTGCCTGACCGGAGCCAGCCACACTGCCCACGCTTCTCGGCTGAGGCTGTGGGGAAGGGGGAACAGTGGGAGAGGGGCCAGGGGCTAGCCTCACCAGCCAGGAGCTCAGGGGTTGTAGTTTGCCCACCTCTGGGCTACACAGCTAATAAAACAAAAACAAGAGTCAAAAGCAAACAAAGACAAAGCGCTAGAAAATCTATAGTAGGGAACACTCCTGAACTGACAGAAGCACAGATTAGATCATTTACTAAAGTAGGTCATTTCTGGCTTTAACTTCCATGATGGTTCTATGATTAAGAAGTTTCATACGTGTTAACCACCAGAATAAGCCCTGATGTCCCTTTGATTGTTAAGCATATTGGCCCTAATTCGTTCATTGAAATCAATGGAGTTATGCTAGGGACGAATTTAGCTCGTAGGCATTGTCAAAAAGATACCATATGGACATGAGCAAAAACATTAACAATTTCATAGTTGCCTGCTGTAGTAGTTATACATATACGGAACATATGTGGTATGCATTCACTGATGCTCCAGGAATGTCCATGTACACATAGGTTTCAGAGTAGCAGCCGTGTTAGTCTGTATTTGCAAAAAGAAAAGGAGTACTTGTGGCACCTTAGAGACTAACAAGTTTATTTGAGCCTAAGCTTTCGTGAGCTATAGCTCACTTCATCGGATGCATTCGAATGCATCCGATGAAGTGAGCTGTAGCTCACGAAAGTTTAGGCTCAAATAAATTTGTTAGTCTCTAAGGTGCCACAAGTACTCCTTTTCTTTTCATGTAAACATAGAAATACACAGAGAACAGGATTCAACAACAAATGAGTACAGGGTCATAAACAGGTATGTTCCCTAGGTCACGTTAGCCTCTACATATACTATGTATTATATAGAACATATATTAGGGTGTCTCATAATAATTTGTTTGTGAAAATGGAATTATGGAAGATAGGAGCGGTGTCTGAGGCTAGCATCACATAAGCAAGCTTGTTGGTGCAGCTCTGTCAATGCATCCCACTTTTACCCTATAACAACCCTACTATTCCATTCCTGAAACTATGTGTCAGGCTGGGTGGTGTTTTCATGGTATGTACAAATGTCCATTGGGGACTAGAATAAGAGCAGCAAATTAATTTTTGCTTTTGAAGCCAGGTTTGGGGAGATGAAAAACTTGGTTCTGCGCTGCTGGGAACTCATCTTTCCACTCAGTTCTCCAGGGCAATGATAGTTAGGGCCCAGGCCTGTATCCCTGACGCATGGGGGGTATTTCTTACTCCCATGAGGAGACTTACTGATTTTGTGTGAGGAAAGGCTGGAGGAGCAGCCCTTTAACTTATTGCGTTCAGCTTGAACAAACGTTCTTGGGATATTTCAGCCAGACAACAGCAAGTCTGGGGATGATAAAGCTAAAGGGTAAGTCGCCGAGGTCAGACGGAGAAAAAAAGCCATGAGGACTCTGTGTGAAATTATGTCCCAAACAGCCTAATAAACATATACTTAACCAGCCCAGTGAATGCACAGATGCAGGCCTCTGCTGGTGCTGAATTAGCCAATGGAGGGAGCTCACTGCTTTTCATCAAGAAAAAAAGTATTATGAAGAAAAAATTAACTTTTGTTTACATATTGTATTAAAGGGAAGAACCTTCACAATGTGTCCCGCACTTCATATAGACATCCGCAACCACAAAGTAATCTGGTTCTACTGAACAAGGATTTTCCTACTTTTGGCTATATTTTCCCCCCATAATTAGCAAACGTAGCAGTGCTCAATATTATTGTAAGGTGGTCTGTGTAACACCAGAAGGAATAGATTTCCAGTGCTTGTTAATGGCAAGCTACAATCAGCTTCCCCATTAAGTATGCTTCTGGAAAGAGAGTACCAGTAGCAGGGTTTTTTCTTTTCTAAATTGAATACTGACACTATGATTTTCACTCCAAAAGCAGAAATCGGGGGGGGGAGAGATAAAGTCTTTTTTTCCAAGGAATATTTAATACCAAACCAAAATACATGGAGACTTTGAATTTTCTTGCCATGCATCTGGTAGGAAGTTTTATTTCTAGGCCAAAGGTGTTGCACACTTTTGCTTCAGATACCATGAAAACGGGAGAGTTACTTTAGAAATATTATTCTAAGCTTGGCACTAGAATGCTTGGATGTGACGTTTGTCAGTGGAGAGCACCTCAAGGCATCTGGTTTACTTAGAAGAGGGAAAAGACATGCTGGTAAAATTTTCTAACACACCCAAGTCACAACCTTTGAAACAGGAGTAGGTCAAAGTGGACTGGGGAACAATTGGTACATGGCACCAAAGTGCAGACAGACACTTAAGGAGTGGTATGTTAGTGCGATGCAGATTTGCACCCCAGCTTGATGCAGACTAAGTGTCCATGTAGCAAACCCTCAGTTGCTTTTCAACATTTTCCCTGTTATCTCTTCACTGGCTCCAAGCACATCACGGGAGAGATAATCCTCTGCATTCATTTCACAAGCTGTGGCCCAGCAGACAGGGTCCCAATGAGCAGTGGATGTGACAGTGAAAGTGTTGCTAATATCTGGAGAGGAGGGAGGGCAACAAATGGAGAGACTGAGAATTCTGCCCAACTGATTAGTGCACTTACCGCTGCGAGCTGCAGCAAGGTGCATGGCCGAGCCAGGGGCTCTGAAGAACATCGCAGTTGCCAAGAGGCTAGAGCGATTGGCTGAAAAAAGCTCACTGTCAGAAATGAATGTTCTAAACTCGACAGGCCAGGCATCTCGGGGATGATCCAAAGGTCACAACTCGCCTCTCTCAAACTCATATGCTAGAATCTGGATGCAGAGTGGGTTAGACACAGGCAAAAAGAAACCTGGCAAACCTGGGACAGCAGCAATTGTGAGCCTGAGAGCTAGATGGGCTGAGGGTCCCTCTGAAGGTTCCTAGGTACTCCCAAAGCACAGGTACAAAACAGCATAGAAGGTAAATTAGACAGAAACATGGTGGCAGCCACTGAGAGAGCAGCATTCCTTTAGACTCCATAGAAATAGCTTGGACTCCAGGACCATTCTGAGGGACGGATGACTAGGAAAAACTCCCCACAGGATTTAAGACTGCTTGATACCAGGCAGTGACAAACAACGAGAAGACCCACTTTCTAAGCGAAAGCAGAACTAAGCCAACCTTGCTAGTCTCCCAACCAACAGCATCTTTTTGAGGGCAGAAACATTTCCAGCCAGTGACAAACAAGCAGCCTCACTCAGAGGCCCTTACCATCCCCTAGAGAGTTGGTCTCCAACGGCAGCAAGAGACCTACAGCAATCTGTTGGGCATAGGAGCCAGCATGGGTGTCTTTGCCTTGCTGGACCAGCAGCCTAAGGAATAAACCCACAAAGGCCAGTTGATATTTCCTCAACACTTCCTTGGGCAGGTGACCTCCTGTGCACCAGGGCCATCCTGTTTCTGGCCTCTATTAGGTGAGGAGGACTCCTTTCAACTATAAGATGCTTATCTTGATCCTACTCACTCAAGGCAAATGGAAGCTCAAGAATGACAAGTGTGGTCCAGTTGCATTCTGGACAGTGGCTGTGGAATCACTCAGGATGGATAAGTTCTTCTGCTTCAGGTCATCTGCACAGGAAAGAGGCACTGGAACACAGAAAGCAAGAGCACCAGTGCCACAAGTGTCCTTCCCTAGAGAGGGGGAAGGAAGGACGTCACAGCACATGCAGAGAGGAATCTAGAAATGGTACCAAACTTTACTTTGGGTGGGCTGCTGCCCTCCGACCATTAGAGGAGTACAAGTCATTTATCAGTTTCCAATGAATATAGTGAGGAAGTGGAATTATCAAACATGGGATGTCAGGCCCGGTGGACGGGCTGCCATTGGCCCAATAGAAGACAGACATCCATTCTGGCTCCTGTGCCAAACAGCTTTCGTTGGCTGGTGTGCAAAGTGCCACAAAGTTATCTTATATTGAACAGCATTCAGCTTCAAACCACACACGACTCTGCCAAGCCCAGAAGGCACAGCAATAGACCAGGTCAAAGAGGATTAAAGGCATAATTGAACAGCCATTTTTACAGAAAGCTTCCGTAAGTCTCCACAACCTCTTGGAGACAGTGCACCTAAGCAAGGCTCCAGACATTGTTTGCTTTGCTGCTTTAAGAGGCACTCAAAGAACCAGATGTCTATGAATTCCCTCTCCACTTTTCCTCACATCAGAACTCTATTGTCCTATATGCCCCTGCACTAATTTAACTTCAGATTTTTAGAGGAACTTCGTACGATATAAGAGCCTCAACTGTATTTTTAAAAAATCTGGAGTTTCTAGATCCCTCATGTATAGCTAATCCACAAGAATGATAAAAACCTTCATAGTTTTCAGTGGAATATGATATACATAAGCACATCGCACACAGGAAATATTCCTTTGGCATTTTTATATTTCATGCAAACTTTTTAGTAAAAGCTCCAGTGAAATGAAGACATGTTTAATCAAAGGCTAAAAAAATTATCTGAATGTCAGTAGTGCATTGCCTAACATGGATAAAGGATTTAGAAGGGGAAAAAATAATACTAAAAATAAGATATGAAGGGTATGTGAGGTATTGATATACAGCACATGGTTTAAACTGTTAATCATTGAACAGATTCCAGTACAAAAATAAAGAGACTGAAGTTGCACATAATACAGGAGCTGGTCTATTTATAAACCCTTCTGTGTAAAGGGCAGGCAAATGTTGGAGACTGTGGGGGATGACCAATATATAGATGTAAAATTAATAAACTTTTTGGTGTTGTAAACAAAATAAAAGTGAGTTGTGAAAGAGACTCTGTACTATAGTCAGGTGATCAGCATTTACAGCTTCTGCATGTGACTGTCCTTCAGTTTAGCTAGTAACTCATTCCATTTGACCTGTAATAACACCACTCCCAAATTAGAGTCCTCAGTTTGACTTGGCCTCAGTCCCTCCCTCAAAGCAAAATACAGCATCCGTTTTTGTTGTTGGTTTTTTGTTTTTTGCACATTCATAATACTCTCCTTGTCAGTTGCCAATTCAAAGCCCTGCTGGAGTCAGATTTAGCTTTTCCTATACATTTTTTTTCTTGGTAGTGAAAGAACACAGTGGAAAACCACCAAGAGATTAAAACACAAACAAAATCGAACAAAAATTCCAAGTAAGTGACATTCAGCTGGAAAAGCTCAGTGACTCACATGCAAAAAAAAAATCTGCCTAAATTCACTGTGTATGACGCAAACCATTGGCTACAGCATACACAAGGGCAGAATGAAATCATTCACAATTAAATTCATCTTGGAAGACTGGAAAAGCAACGACATCTACTAGACTCCCCCAGTTAACAGGAAACACAAAAGAGGGAAATTAATTGTAGTGAGAATATCCCCAGCCCTCCCATGGCTTTCTCCCACCCATTCCTCATGCTATCACTCATCATTCTTAATAATCTGCATGATTCGCTCTGTCACATACCAATCTCTCAAGCTGTTCTAAAGGACAGGGACCCAGGGGGAACATTGGGCTGCCAGATCTAAATGGGCTTTCCTAGCAAAATATTTCACTTAAAAAAAAAAACACCTATGTATATGTAAAAAGGGAGGGGGTAGGGGGTGACAGTCCAGCTTAACTTCAAACCCACAGTGCAAAATCCTGGCCCCATTCAAGTCAACGGCAAAACTCTCTTTGCTGTCAGGGGAGCCACTGACTTTAGATTGTGGATTCTTTTGTAATACTACCGAGCAATCCCATAATACTTCAAAGTCTCAAACATTGGGCCAAATCCTACTCATCACGGACTTCAGTGGGACCATGTAAATGAGCAAGGCAAACTGGATTTCACCTAGTAATTGAATCCATACCTATTCCACAGAAGTGTTTTCAATAGAAGCTGTGTAAAATTCTTCTTCTCCTTCTACAGATGGACCAAGGGCCAAATCCTGCTTATCTTGCATGTAGTTAGTCCCACTGGCTTCAGTGTAACCACTCGTGAGAGTAACAAGCAGAATTTGAGGCACAGAAAAACTGAATGAATTAGCCACGGCCGCAAAGCAAGGCAGTTCAGCAAGGGTATATTTATACTACACATATAAAATGATGGCATCTAATTTAGCTGTTACCCCTCGAGAAAGATCTTGGGGTCATTGTGGATAGTTCTCTGAAAACATCCACTCAATGTGCAGTGGCAGTCAAAAAAAAGTGAATAGAATGTTGGGAATCATTAAGAAAGGGATAGATAATGAGACAGAAACTATCATATTGCCTCTTTATAAATCCATGGTATGCCCACATCTTGAATATTGCATGTAGATGTGGTTGCCACATGTCAAAGAAGATATATTGGAATTGGAAAAGGTACAGAAAAGGGCAACAAAAATTATTAGGGATATGGAACGGCTTCCGTATGAGAAGAGATTAATAAGATTTGGACTTTTCAGCTTTGAACAGAGACGACTAAGGGGGGATATGATAGAGCTCTATAAAATCATGACTGGTGTGGAGAAAGTAAGTAAGGAAGTGTTATTTACTCCTTCTCATAAACACAAGAACTAGGGGTCACCAAATGAAATTAAGAGGCAGCAGGCTTAAAACAAACAAAAGGAAGTATTTCTTCACACAATGCACACTGTGGAACTCTTTGCCAGAGGATGTTGTGAAGGCCAAGACTATAACAGGGTTCAAAAAAGAACTAGATAAACTCATGGAGGATAGGTTCATCAATGGCTATTAACCAGGATGGGGGGATGGTGTCCCTAGCCTCTGTTTGCCAGAAGCTGGGAATGAGCGACAGGGGATGGATCACTTGATGATTACCTGTTCTGTTCATTCTCTCTGGGGCACCTGGCAGTGGCCACTGTCAGAAGACAGGATACTGGGCTAGATGGACCTTTGGTCTGACCCAGTATGGTTGTTCTTGTGTACTACAAGTGAAGGTATGGTTGTAGAATGAGTAGCTTTACCCATGTCAGCTTTAACATAGCTATCTTGAGTAACAATAGAAGTGTAGATGGGCTTCAGCACAGGGCTAGCCGCCAGAGTACAAGCCTGCCACGCCAAGGCCCCTGGATATGAATTCTGGTTTGCTAGCCCACATTGAATCCTGTGCCATCACATCTATACTATTGTTACCCACGCTAACCAGATTAAAACCAGCCTGGGTATGGCTATCCATGCTACAATCGCACCTTCACTTGCAGTGGAGACCTACCCTAAGTGTGTGGCAGAACTGGAAGTAGAACCAAGAGGTTCCAATATCCACTACTAGGCCACGCTGCCTTTAGAAATCCAATCTAGATAGTCTTGTATGGAACAGACCAGGGAGGTCCTCACCATTTTTCATAGTGTGATTCCAGGTCCGTTTACTAACCTGCAAACCAGTTCTCCTCAGATGTATCACCCAATTTTTTCAATAGTCCTTGGGAATGGTGCAAATTAGATGTTGATATTTAGGGGCATTCCTGGTTTCTAAGAAAGCCAGGTTGCAACAACATGGCAAACCCACTTCAGCAGGGATCCAGAGACAGGAAATGAGAACAGTCTGAGCCTTCCAGGGAACCTTGAGTGACCTGCTTTAGAGGTTATGATTTAGGAGATAGAAACTGCTGAAAAAGACAATCTCATCCAAGGTTCAGTTTCCACACAGACTTTTAGTAGATGAAATGCCATTTAGAATATATCAGCGAGTGCTCATCCGGGCATGGGGGAACGATAGCTCCCAAGGCACGCACAACTGTCTGCAGTCAGCAACACACTGAGAAGAGTCTGACATTACATAACTTAGACTGGGATTTTAAAGCAGCTGCCAAACTCAGGTGCCCAACTGCAACTGGTATTCAGTGAGAGTTGGGTGCTTAAATCCTGCAGGTCTTTGAAAATCCTTGGTGTCTTCAATCACTGAAGCGAATCCAACCACATCAGATTTACCCTATCCAGGTAGCCAGCTAATCTGAATCAAGTTTGAATAATACCGTATTAGCAATTACCTCACCTCATTCCTCCTTGAATTACTGTTATACAACAATATACATCAGGCAATAGGAGTTAAATCAAACAGACCTTAGAATTTAGAACTTCTGCACTTCGAAGGATGCATGGAGTTTTGAGCCTCTGGAAGTCCTCTCCTATTCTGCTGATTGCTACATTTAATGGCTCTATATTGGTACAGTATATATGCAAATATGGCTGCATTATCAGTCTCTAGTTTCTGGGTGTGAATCAGCACCCAAACCACCCTGTTTCAGCTTCAATTACTCTAAATATTTGTGAGGATCTCTGATTTCTCAATATTCAAGGATATGAAAACTAATCATTAAAACCACAGTCTCTTTCCTTCATGATTCAGCTTAAATTTTCTACCCCACTGCCGGCAAACTGCTCCCAGCAGATCCCTTACCAGTTTTCTAGTGTCTCTTCCTTGATCACGAGGCAGAATACTCTGTGTGTTAAGAGTATTCCCGCAGGCTACCAAAGCTGGGGCAGAAAGTGAGGCGGAGGTAGGTAAATAAACGGAGGACAATCAAAGTAACTAATTATCTTGGGAAGGCCGTGGCCCAGGAGTAGCTTTATTTGGGTTTTATATCAGCCATATCTGGGCAGTTACTAGATCATTTGTTAAAAGTAACACTCCCCATTTAAACTTCCAGTGGGTGGATTCACTCCAAGGTCTACTCCACAGTTATTACTGATTTGTAGTTGTGGTAGTGTCAAGAGGCACCCAACCAAGATCAGGGCCCCATTGTGCTTGGTGCTGTACAAAACCATAGTAAAAGACAGGTCCTGCCCCAAAGAGCTTGCCGTCTATACAGACAAGAGGTGGGAAGGGAAACAGAGGAAGAGAGAGATGAAGTGACTTATCCATTGTCACACATCAGGTCAGTGGCAGAGCTGGAGAAAAGAGTCTGGTTGTCTCAGTTCCAGCCCAGTTCCCTGCCCACTGGACTGCACCACCTCTGAGAGGAAGCAAACACAGTCTCTGGTGTAGGGTCCCTGGCAGCATAAAATCCATCTGGAGGTGGGCTGTGGCAGCACAACATTCTCTTCCCTTCTACCAAAGACCCCACAGGAAGCTGATGTAGCCCAGAAAGGGATGGGATTGGGCTGGTTACTTCAGTGCTCCTCCCCTGTGCCTGCCTTCCCCTGGGATGGATCCCCCAGGCGTGGCACTCCCCACTGGTACAGGCAGGTGCAATATGCACCTTCCTGGGTCCGCCGGGCCAACTCTGACCCCAGGTGCCCCAATGGTTCTTCTTAGATGTGTGCAAGTAAAGCCCCACAAGCCTCAGCTTAGTGCAACTGGCAGGTGAGGTTAGCCCTGGTATAGGTCTTTGTTTAATCCACTACAGCATCCAGGAAAACCAGACTAACTGGGCCTCCTCACAGAGAAGCAACATTGCGCTCACTCTCCGACCGGGTGCTAATTCCTTTCACCCTACCTAGCCCTCACTTCATGTAATCTTAGGTCTGTGTATCTGTATTTCCCATTTACTTCTACCATCCCCCTTCCCTGTCACACCCACCTTATTAAAGGAACCCCAGCCGTAGTTCTTGTCCTGTTCTCCAATCATGGATCATTTCCTGGCTCTCTAGAGTGTGTTCCACAATAAAGACACTTAGTGCTTACCCAGCACTTTTCATCTTCACAGCGCTTTGCAAACATTCATTAGCTTCTCCCCGTAGCATCACTGCAAAGCAGGTATTGTTAAAGGCCTAATAACTTGTTCAAAGTCCACTAGGAAATCAGAGACAAGACTGGAACTCAGGACTTCCGGGCACTAATGTCATTCTTTGTCCATTAGATTGCACTGCAGCTCTCAAGACAGGGGGTCCATCTGTGATGGGCATAGCACAGAAGATTCAGTTAAGTATTCACCCCCTTTTGCTGAAATTTCAAGTAGTGTCTGGACTGGGCGGAAAAAAATACTGCAAAAAATAGCCCTTCCTATGCTTGTTTTACTTCTTGCCCAAACCAGGGAGGGCAAAAATTAAAGAGCTCTCCAAACTTTTTTAAACACTGGAAAAGGTTGTGGTTCAATTTGAGGTTTGGCCTGGTTCTTAATTCAACTGAACCCATTTGTCTATCCCTGCAAACCACAGGGTCATGGAGTCTATTGCTACACAACATTGCCACAGTGCTATAATCTATTTACTCTGTGTGCGTCTTTCTCTAACGCACATGCACCCCTGACGTATACTGAACACAGAAGAACTTTGACATGCAGAAACAGACCTCTACAGCATGATTCTGCACACACTAAACAGCGCAAGTTACCACTACAGCATAGATATTTCACTGCCAAGCTATGTGGCACCTGCATACCTCAGTGAAAATGTCCCTGCCAATTAGCAAGCATTTCTGTAGAATAGTGACTGAGGTGTAAACTCAAACTTCAGACCATAAGCCTGCTGTGACAATTCTGCTTTCTGGGGCAGCATTGCCAACTCTCATGATTTTATTGCAAATCTTGCAATATTTTGTGTTTTTCTTAAAGTCCCAGTTCCCAGAGTCAGGTGATTACAGGAGACTCTCAGCTTTTAATTTTTTTTTTTTTGTTTAAAAGGAAGTTTCTTGCCTCATGGATGAAAAGAAAAGTTTGAAAACGTGCACCTGAAAGCTCAAAACCCAGAAGGCAAATAAAATGAACCAAAATGTATTCTTTAGAAATCTAATAATTTTTAAGATTTTGGGAGGGGCTGATTCCTGATTTTTGAATGTTTGGGGTTGAAGATAGTGTTCTAGTAAGGAAGGATTAGCAGTGATAAAGGTGAGTCTATAGTGTCACATCCATTCATGTAGGTGATCAGTTTGCTTTTTCTACCGAGGTGCACACAGTCCCTTCCAAGTACCATTAGCCCAATATTCTCATTTGGCTAATGAAATGGAAGACTTTCACACAACTACCTCAGCCTGTCGCAGGGAAGTGTCAGAAATAAAATATCAAAGCTGCTTACTAAATGAGCCAGGGTCTTTTCTGCAGTGTACTGTGTATGAAAGATTTAAGAACAGAAGGACAACCTCAAAACAGAAAGTGACATTATTACTGGGCATCTCACAGCATCAATACAAGATCAGATTGGAACAAAGAACTCCCAGGATCGGGAATTTGCGCTAAAATCAAACATGTCCTATTTATACAAGTGGCCCACTGACTTTCGTGGAACTATTTAGGTGTGTAAGGTGAGCAAGATTTGATCTAATGATAGTAGAATTCAGTTTCTTTCTTTCTTTCTTTCTTTCCTTATACATAGGAACACTTGCCAGTAGGTTAGGAGCAAACTGTAATTTAAAGAAAAGTTTCATAAGCCTAACATGAATAGAAATATTTAAATATTCTACCCCTTGGGGAATTCTGCACCAAAAAATTAAAAATTCTGCACCAAAAAATTAAAATTCTGCTCATAATATTTTAAAATTCTGCATATTTTATTTGTCAAAATAACACTATATAGTCATGCCAGTTTCAATTATTTTGGTAATTTATTTCAAAATAACTGTCAGCAACTATGTCTGTAACAAAACAGACAACAAAAATTCAACAGGGACACTGTCATACTAAAATAATGTATTAAAAAAGTAAATTATCTATAACATGGATCACTTGATGATGATCTGTTCTGTTCATTCCCTCTGGGGCACCTGCATTGGCCACTGTTGGAAGACAGGATACTGGGCTAGATGGACCTTTGGTCTGACCCAGTATGGCCATTCTTATGTAACATCGTCAGACCTCAGTCCTTCAAACCAGTGTCCCTTTAAATAATTAGTACTTCTTCATTAAAAACTAAAAAATGGATCTAAAACTTAAAATTACACATTACAATTGCATCTTTTCCCATCTCTGCTTCCTATTAAAATGGCAGAGATGGTTCAGCATTGTGTTGGAAGATAGGAAAAAGATATTTTTCATTACGGTACTACAAAATATCTCTAGATGTGGATACAGTGTTAAAAGGCTTTTCATTGTCACCAATATTAGCATTGTAGACCAAGTTTTTCAAACACTGGGAAATGAAATTAGATTCCTAAATTGATAGGCACCTGAACAAACCGACTGATTTTTAAGAATGCTAAACACTCTGCAGTTTGTAGGAAAACCAATGGAGATGGAGAGAAATACCTCACAGTACGAGTTTAACTCCTCACAAGATCTGGCCCCAAACTGGCTATTTTTAAAAGTGTTCTTCTAGAAAAGAATGGGGTTTCTAATATAATTCAATTACCATCTTAGAACAGTTCAAAGAGCACCAAGAGTCTATTGCCGTGAATACACACCTAAGCAACTTGATACACCCTGAGTATCACACTGAACTCAATGGCACTGCTCCAGTGAGTAAGTTACACAGAGATGCAAGCATTTGCAGCATAAAGCCCTTGGTAAGAAACCACAGCTCCAATATAAGAGATGAGAGGAGTCATGCTGCCTTTTTTTTTTAAAATGCACATTCTGCTGCTGCAGCTATTAAAATCCCGGCAAAGCCACTGCAATGCCTCACCTAGGGCCTTGTCTCCACTACAGAGTTTTGTCGACAAAAGTTAGCTTTCGTTGACAAAACAGGGGAGGCGTAACACAGTACAATGCTCCTTCCGCTGACAAAACTCTCCTGCTTTGCAGACAAAATAAAACCACCTTGACGAGAGGCGTAGAGCTTTTTGCAGCAAACTTACATCGACAAAGAGCCAGTGTAGACGCTACACTTGGTTACGTTACTGTAAATGGCCTCTAGGAAGTGTCCCACAATGCCCATCCTGACCGCTCTGGTCTGCAATTCAAACTCCGCTGACCTGCACCCAGGTATACAGGAATCCGCTCCTTCTCCATTTAAAGGCCCGGGAATTTTTGAAATTCGACTTCCTGTTTGCTCGGCATGGAGAGCTCGCATCACATCTTCCCAGCTGACCATGGCAGCTCCACACAGCAAATGCTCTCCTGTTTGGAGCACACCTGAGTTGTTAGATCTGCTGGCTCTGTGGGGAGAGGAGGCTGTACATTCCCAGCTCCGCTCCAGCCATAGCAACTTTGATACTTACAGGCAGATTTCTCGTGGCATGTTGGATAAGAGCTACGAACGGGACACGCATCAGTGCCGTACAAAGATAAAGGAGCTGGTAGATAAAGGTAGGCATACCAGAAGGCAAGGGAGTCAAACTGTTGCTCTGGAGCTGCACCAAAGACCTGCCACTCCACTGCCAAGAGCCCCTTTGGAGAGCTGGAGACAGCGGACGGTGGACTCAACTCCACAGATGAAGTGGTGGACGAGGAAGTGGAGTTGGAGGACGAGATGGGAGAGGTGACAGGGTTGTCCAGTACAATGGTGAACCAGGACCTCTTCTCGACACGGGGGTTTGAGCTATCACTCCATCTCTGATGCGCATGATGCAGGAGAGCAAAGCTCTGGTAAGTGATCTTTTTGAGTTGATGCTGCTCAGTTATGAGGTAGAGCTGTCCTTTGCTTTGTTACATGCTGGATGTGGGTTCAGGAATAGAAATGTACAAGACTAGCTGTGTTTGCGTCTGCTTCACATTCCCCTGTGCAGCTATGCAGTGGGGTGGAACAGTATGTTAATACACAAAGATTTCACAGGAATCTCCCAGAGAGATCTCAATGAAACTTTCCTGGAGGTACTTGCCAATCCTCTGCTGAAGATTCCTTGCCAGAGCTGCTTTGCCACTTCCTCCGTTGTAGAAAACTTTCCCGTGCCAATCGGCAATCACTTGTGCAGGGACCAAAGCGGCACACAGGTGAGCAGCCTAGGAACCTGGTCTGAAGCTGCACACATGCAGGAGATGCACCCTTACATCTTTGCTTACCCGAGAGATCAGCTTTAATGAGCGTTGCCTGTGAAAAATGGTGGCAGAATTTACAACTTGGTCCCTAATTTCTTGCAGCTATCTCCTTAGAAAACTGCCAAGATCTTTTTCCCCATCTTGAGAGCCGTCCCCCAACCCCCTCGGGGCCAAACTCACCATTGTTAGGGCACTTGCCAAGCTGTGTGCTTGCCAAGGGACGGTGAGACAGAGATGTATTTTACTATAATGATTCGCTGCGGTGAGTGCACTAACAATCATGCTTCTGTTTATTGTTTCTTGTGATCCTCCAGATGTGGCCTTCACGGGAACCTCCTACACACTGGCGGAGCGTCTCTGCCAGATAAGGACACGACCGAGAAGGAGCAAGGAGGACATGTTTCGAGAGGTGCTCCAATCCTCTGATGCCACAAAACTAGAACACAGGGCATGGAGAGAGACTGTTAATGAAAATTATAAAATAGCCAGACAGTAGAGGAAGGAGAGCCAGGAGCAAATTTTAGTGAGCCAGGAGCAGACAATAAGAGTGATGGAGAAGCAAACGGAGATGCTGAAGTCCCTAATCACGCTCCAAGCAGAAAACATCCATGCTCACCCCCTCTACAGCCAATACAGAACTACTTCTATGCCCTCCCCAAATTCCTCCCAAACATTCCATGCATCTTGCTGGCCCGTCGCAGTATCCTGTTCACTCCACCCCAGCTTCCAAAATGATAGCTGGAGTTACACACAGCTATGGAAACCTACATCAGGAGACTGCCCTTCACTGTAATCTCCCTTTCCACCAACCTTTTTCTGTGTGTTGTTACTTGGTATTTAATAAAAACATACTCTCTGAAAGAATCAATTTTTATGCGCCTCCCACACACGGTGATTGCTGCTGGAATTAACACACAGTGGCAATGGAAACATTTGCAGACTACAAATCATGGTCAGGAAGCAATCATCAAAATTTTCATGAAAGGAGGAAAGTTAACAAAGCATGGCAGAGTGCTTTATAGAAAGATGCATTATTGGTGCTCATTGTCAAAATGGTGCCTCAAAGCCTCCTTGATTCAAATAGCCCCCTATTGTGTCCCTCCATTAGCCCTGATCCTGGCTGTTCAAAATCAGCTGCCAGGCGATCTGCCTCCATACTCCACCTTGGATCTGCCTCCATAGTCCACTTTTCACCCTGCCTCACAAATATTATATAGCACAGCAAACTGCTATGACCATGAGAATATTTTCCTCATTTAGGTCTAACCTGTCATAAAGGCAGTGCCAGCAAGCTTTTAATCTGCCAAACACACATTCAACGGTCATTCGACACCTGCTTGGCCTATTGTTGAAGTGTTCCTTGCTGCTGTCCAAGTTTCCCATGTAAACCTTCATGAGCCACGGGAGTAAGGGGAACGCTGAGTCTTCCTGGATCGCTATGGGCATTTCAACATCTCCCCCTGGAATCTTCTGGTCTGGAAAGAAAGTCCCTGCTTGGAGTTTTCTGTACAGGCCAGTGTTCCTGAAGATGCCTGCATCGTTCACGTTCCCTGACCACCCTGCATGGATGTCACTAAAACGCCCACGGTGATCCACAAGTGTCTGCAATACCAAAGAGAAGTACCCCTTTCTATTGATGTACTCTGTCGCAAGATGGTCCAGGGCCAAAATTGGGATATACATGCCATCTATCACCCTGCTGCAGTTAGGGAATCCCATTGCCGCAAGGCCACCCATTATTTCACGCACATTTCCAAGAGTCACAGTCCTTCGTAGCAAGATGCGATTAATGCCCCTGCACACTTGCATTAATGCAACCCCAATGGTGGACTTCTTGACTCCAAATGGATTTGCGACTGACCGGTAGAAGTCTGGAGTTGGCAGCTTCCACACAGTGGTCGCCACACACATCTCCACCAACAGGGCAGCTCTCATTTTGGTGCCCTTGTGCAGCAGGGCTGAGATGAGCTCCGCACACAGTTCCAGAAAGGTGGCTTTCCTCATCCAAAAGTTCTGAAGCCACTGCTCAGCCTCCCAGACCTGCCTAGTGATGCAATCCCACCATTCAGTGCTTGTTTCCCGAGCCCAAAACCAACGGTCCACTGTGTGCAGCTGCTCCATGAATGCCAGAAGTGATCTGGTGTTATTTCTTTCCATAGCACACAGTGGATCAGGCAACTCTGATTCCTGTTCAGATGGGGAGCGCATGATATACTGCATGACCATCTGCGATGGGTTCATAACAGTGACCACAACAGTACAGAGCGGTGCAGGACCCATCCTTTCAGGCAGAGATGGTGGGTGCACAGTAAACAGGGGCCATTGAAAAACAGCGTAAAACCTAATCCAAATGATGGGGCAGAAAAAACTGCATTGTGGGACGTTGAACCCGCATCCATGATGCGCTTTGATCCACTCCTCCTTCCCATAACTCTTAGCTGCAGAAGGTGGCGCGTTGCACAGTGGGATAACTACCCAGAGTGCACTGCTCACTGTTGACGCTAGAGCACCAACTGTGGACGCGCTCCGCCGACAGAAGGAGCTTTGTGTGAACATGCAAAAGCAATGTAATTATAGTGGTTTTTGATCGTTGGTGGAACTTGCATCGATAAAACTCTATAGTGCAGGCAAGCTCCTTGAGTGCACGTTGCATGTCACTGCTGCTCTTATAGGCTACTCAGAAGGGACCAGACTAGCAAGGTGTTCTCTACCCCCGAGGGCTATGGTTAAAATAACATCATGACAGAGGACTGCCTCCAAATTCCTAGAGCCTGCCAACTGGAACCCAGGAACTAAAGCTGGCTCTGCAACATGAAACTACAGACAGCTACTAGGTCTGTTCATCATCACTTAAAAAACTCTATAATAGTAACGGAATAAATGCTAAAGACAAAATGTCCTTTAACTGATCTGATCTAAGATTCAACAGGATTTCCTCTCTGGATACGAAGCCAAACACTTTGCTGTAGCTGTAAAGCGTGATTAAATCAATATTGTGGTACTCCAGCGCGCATAACTCAGAGAAATGGACAATCCGCCACACAAGACTCTACATTTTCTACCCCAGATGCAAAAAAATCCAGCTATTCAACTTTCTTTTTACATCATCGTTTATTCACATATGCAGTCTGCCAGTGCCATGTATGAATACATTTCCCATTACAAAACACTCTACAAAGCCAGTAATGAGTCATCGTAATGTGCAACGTGGAAAGAGTACTAATTTCCCCATTTTTATCCTACTTGAAAATGACAACTTCCGGGGGGGGGGAATAGCTGCATCAGCTACTCCAGGGAACATGCTTTATTAAAATATGACATCTATGTGTGGTGGGGAATGAGGACTTAATAGATGCATTTGTAAAAGAAATGTTTTAATTTTTTTCCTTAGGACAGCAAAAACATTGATTGCTCTAAAACTGCATTAAAGTATGCAAACAGCAGGCTAAAACTAGCTAACAGTTTGTTGCAGAGCAACTTGTTAAAGCAACTTAACTTGTTTTAACTCTTCCACCTGTTGCCTCTTGCTACTTTTGGGCCCCTGATCCTAAAGTGCAGCAGATGCCTCCGTCCACACAGAGACAGCTGCAAGATTGGCCGCAGACTGTAAGCTCTCTGAGGCAGTGACTGTCTTTTTATGGGTATGTCTACACTGCAGCTGGGACCATGTGTCCCAGCCGAACAGACAGATTTGCACTAGCTCCGCTCGAGCTAGCACACTAAAAATAGCAGTATGGTCATTGCGGCCTGGACAACGGCTTGGGTTAGTCACCCGAGCTTGGATCAGAAGGTTGGGTGGGCTTGGACTCGGGTGGGTAACCACTGCTGCTACTGCAATATCTACACTGCAATTTTTAGCATGCTAGTTTAAGTGGCGCTAGTATGAATCTGCATATCCAGGCTGGAGGGCTCGCTCCCAGCTGCAGCGCCAATATACCTGACTTGTACAGTGCTTGGCAAATTGGGAATTTGATCCTTGATTGTCGCTGCTAGGTGTTACTGTAGTGATAATTCTAAAGGCAAACATGTGAGGTTAAAACTCATCTTTCACTGCTCATCCTAATTCCTTTCAGCAATGCATGCAGATTAGAGCATGACAGGCCGGGTCAGTTTCACTTCTGTTTAAAGTCAGTTTCACTGCTTGGGGTGCAAATCAAAGAAGAATGTGGTTCCTTCCGAACTAAAAAGTTTGTAATTGACTTTTTAAAAATGTTATGTTTCATGGAACTATTTATTGATGCAGAGCTGTGATTCAGGTTTTGGGGCTAAACGGACCTGGCAGTGTCCTTTTAACAGCAACAACTGTTTCATTAGGAACATTTCCTAATGATCATATAATTTGGAACATTAAATTACATGAGGTCAGTGTGGAGACCTGATTAAAAAACACAAAGGAAGATACTACCCCAGTGTAATTATATGCTCCTGATGTTTTGCTGTTTGTTTTTGCACTGAAAGTGTGTGTTCATTTCCTCTTGTACTCATGCCATCATCAAAACTTCACAAGAATAAAACACACACCATCCAGGTGTAAATCCAGAATTAAGACAGAACACAAACATACAACACACACAAACTTGATTTAAACCTGCCTGCCTGGCCTGATTTTGCCCTCATGTAAATCAGGACTAACTCCACCAAAAGTAGATGGAGTAATACTAGTGTGAACCCTGTGTGGGAAGAGTCAGGCCCATCACATCTAACAGAATTAATCCAGCTAATAAAACGTTTGATTTTAGGGGTAAAGGGGAAAGAAGGAATCAAAACAGAGCTGATCTAGTCTGTATTGCACCTGCTCAAAAGCCTCATTAATGGAGCTGAAGAGAATTTTTAATTCAAAATGTTTTTACAATTAAAATGGCTTCTTCATAAAAAAATGAAGATTTCCATGCGAAATGTCTGCTTATGACTATATTTGCCATCTAAAATCCCCCAAAATGTTTTGTTTTTTGACTAGCAAAACCCAAGCATTTTCATAAACGTGTAGGTGGGTGGCAGCTGAAAGCTGAAAAGTTTTGGCCAGTTGGGTGATAATTTTTAGTCAGATCCATTTTTTTCCTCCCAACTGACAGAAACTTTCCAGTTTTCAGGTACTAAAAAGATGTTGAAAATTGTGTGGATTTGCATGTTCCATTTTTGGATGAAATCCCCCCGCCCCCCAAACTGTAGAAAATTTTCAACAAAAAAATGAGTACTTTTCATTTTCATTGAATTTTTTGGTGGGGAATACATATTTCCCTGAAGACCTCTAGTCATCAGTTTCCCATAGGCAATGGGAACTGTCCGAAGACAGGATACTGGGCTAGATGGACCATTGGTCTGACTCAGTATGCCACTCATGTCTTTATGTACCATCCGTCTCCTCAGCCCTGGACCAGCCTCTCCCGCCATCCTCAGAAAAGGATGTGATGATATTTTTGTATTACATGCTCCTCCAAAGGAAGGACTGTACTCACTGCCCCGGTGCTTTTGCACTAAACACAATCAAGAATATTCCTCCTTTTGGTTCTAGTCATCCTGGGCACACTAGAAGAGATAAGCCTCCAACAAACTGGTGCTTGATCCTGCCATCCTTACTCATATCAGTATTCCCATTAAGAGGGTTACTCACATGAGTAAGGCTTCCAAGGATTGGGCCCCATTTTGTGCTACTTTTATAACCAGTACTTCATATCGGAGCACACTGAAAGAGCAGAACATTTGACATGAAAAGCAAGCAAGAGCGAGTGCCCTCACAGCCAACTTTCTCCTCCTCCTTGCTCCTCCAGGGACATCATAATCCTGTGTTTACAACTGCCCAGTCTCGGCCTGGTGGTGTACACAATGCCACAAACAGAGTATAATAGGTTTAACTGAAAGGATCAAGTAGAATGGGGAAAGTATGCTAGAAAGGAGCAAAGAATAAAGCCACAAATATATATACATACATACATACAACATACACCTATATGTAAACAAACACACATGCACAGTGTCATGACAGAAAATCAGTAAGTGGTCAGGAAAAACTATGAAAAACAAACAAATGAAGTAGCTTTTTTTCTAAACTGACATGCTGGAAATGTTGGTCCAAAGTGCGAAACCCCCTTGGTAACATACGAGGGTCAGTTCCTAGGCAGGTGTCAAATGGTGAAGTTGCATTAACTTCAATGGAGCCACGCCAATTTACAGCGGCAGAGGATTCAGACATGGAAGACAGCAGATTGCTGAATGACTCTCGTCTCTGACCCAGTATTATGAAGTTTGGGGGTGGAGGGACTGTTTTGGGTTTGGTGGTTGTTTTTTTTTGAAAGGTGGAAATAGTATTTTGGAGAAAGAAAGAAATGAATAAATACAACCAATCCCTGACATGATAAAGTAACCAATCTAGAGCCAAACTTAGGTTTCAAACCTTGCAACTGCCACATTTTACATGCACAGAAGAAAGTTATTTAAGTGTGAAACCTGTTCTGCTTTCAGCCCAGCCAGCAGGAAGATCTGGAAGAAGTGTGTCGCTGTTCTCAGATGCAGCTGCCAAAGACCTATGGTAAATCACAAGTCAATGCTACCTGTGCCAGCACAGCTGCTCTCCTCCCAGACAGCCTCCTCTTCCTCCACTTGGCAGCAGCACACAGTGCCCATCTGAACACCTTGATGCAACAATGCACCCTGCATTGTGAGGTGAGGTATTAACTTGATGTTAACCTGAATTTTACTTCTGTTTAAAGGCTTGACTCTCCACACTCTTAGGGTATGTCTACACTGAAATTGCACCTGCAGCTGGCCCATGTCAGCTGGCGTGGGTTCATGGGGCTCGGGCTGTTCAACTGCAGTGTAGACATTTGGGCTTAGCCTGGTGTACAGGAGCTGGGACCCTCCCCACTTGTGGGGTTTTAGAGCCTAGACTCCAGCCCAAGCCTGAACATCTAAACTACAATTAGACAGCCCCACAAACCCAGGTCAGCTGACATGGGCCAGCCACAGGTGTGTGTTTGTAGTGTAGGAATAATTACATGAGTGCTCACTCTATGGGACTAGTTCTGTTAGTGCCTGAACCAAAGCCAAGAAAGTCCATAACAAGACACACATTGATTTTGGCAGGCTTTGGATAAGGCCCTTAATCAGTAAAGGTCTACAGGATTGGGCCCCAGAGCATAAGCAAGGCTGCTGCTAAGTACACTGAAAACTAGCCCAGCTCCAGGCATAAAGGACTGCATCTCAATTGCTTTGCTGATACCTCCACAAACAAGGACAGACTACTGAGTACAAGACGGCTTCTGTTTTCTCCATGCATCCCAGAGGGACTTCCACTGCTTGTATTATTTTCTAATTGTACAAGCGCCTCTAACAAAGAGGGCCTTTTCTGTGTTTCGGTTAGGAGCTGTAATAGTTCATGGCATGTTAAAAACATTAGACTTGTGCACATTTTGCCCTGGGATGCGCATGCACACCCGCACATAGCTCCCACTGAAGTCTCTCTGAGCTATGCACACCTGCATCCAAACAGAGGCTTTCTAATTGTACATACATGAAAGATATACAAATAACTATTCTGTTTTCAGTGCTCTAATAAAAACCAACATAAGTACAGATTTAAGACAAAGGGCTTTTTTTATGTAACAAAAAAAAAAAAAACCAGTCTTCAAATACACATGCCTACCCACTGCCCTAAGAACGTAAGAATGACCACACTGCGTCAGATCAAAGATCCATCTAGCTCAGTATCCTGTTGTCCGACAGTGGCCAATGCCAGGTGCCTCAGAGAGAATGAACAGAACAGGTAATCAAGCGATCCATCCCCGTCACCCATTCCCAGCTTCTGGCAAACAGAGGCTAGGGACACCATCCCTGTCTATCCTGGCTAATGGCCATTGATGGACCTTACTCAATCAGGGCCTGAAAATTCTTCCCAGTAAAAAATTCGCACAAGGAAACAGAGATTTCCCCCTCTGATCTTCCCCCCACCCTGGTGTTGAATAGAATCTTAAAGTATGCACACAAGGTTGCAGAAACTGTATACTTTAGTGTTGCAGTTTCACTAGCGCAGCCCAGGTTCCAAGCACGCACTGGGCTCTTAGCCAGATCTGGAGTTGAAGACAGGCAGTTGCACTAGTGTATTTCTCAGCTCTCCTATCAAACATCAGGACTTGTCACCACAGCAGCAATTCAGGCCAATTTCTGTGACAAACATACTCACAATATGTGGTAATATCTGCCTCTCTTCAGTAACAGCAGAATCCACAGCACCTGCACACTTCAAAGAGCACGTCCCTGGCTATAGAAGCCCACATGCCAGAGGATATGAATTGTAAGTGTGGTAAGAGGATGTGGGAGGTTTGGGTTTTGAAATAGGGAAAAAAATGTTAAAATGTATTATTTTTTTCATGAAATGGTGGCCGAAGAATGAAGGGGCATACGAATGTTAAGCACATCTAGCATAAAAATACCTTACAATGCCAGCTATAAAAGTCCCATGCAAATGCCTGTTCTCACTTTCTGGTGACATTGTAACTAGGAAGTGGGCAACATTATCTCCAGTAAATGTAAACAAACTTGTTTGTCTTAGCATTTGGCTGAACAAGAAGTAGGACTGAGTAGACTTGTAGCTGCTAAAGTTTTGCATTGTTTTGTTTTTGAGTGCAGTTATGTAACAAAAAAAATCTCCATTTGTAAGTTGCATTTTCGCAATAAAGAGATTGCACTACAGTACTTGTATGAGGTGAATTGAAAAATACTGTTTCTTTTGTTTATCATATTTACAGTGCAAATATTTGAAATAAAAAGAATATAAAGTGAACAGTGTACTCTCTGTATTCTGTATTGTAACTGAAATCAATATATTTGAAAATGTAGAAAAACATCTAATAATATTTAATACATTTCAATTGGTATTCTATTGTTTAACAGTGTGATTAAAACTGCGATTAATCACAATTAATTTTTTGAGTTAATTGCATGAGCTAACTGCGATTAATCAACAGCCTTAATTGGAACATTTGGTATACACTTACGGAGATGATCAGGCTGCCTGAGGATACAGTTGCTTCTAATTCATGTAATGCCCAAGTTAAGCTACCTCTCATTATGTAAATACACCTATTATGTAAATATAATTTATGGGCTAGCGTTGTTTAAAGAGATTAATGAAGCATCAATGCTTCTAAAGATAAAACACCTTTCCAAACACTTCTTATGGAAATATTGCTTGTTCAAACTTTATGCATTACTCAACCATAGCATTTCAGTGCTCTCAATGACTTTCCATTAACAACACCACCTTTCAAGAACTGTGGGCCCCTGCCAATGCTGCCTGGGGCAGGGAGCAGGGCAGAGACGCAGTCCCTTCTGCCTCTGGGAATTTGATGGCTTCCTTCCTCTAGGATTCCCAGGATCTACAGAGTTGTGAATTCCTCACTCTCCTGACCCCCACCATCCAGAAAAAGCATCTTATCTTGTGGGAAAATGATCAGGAAGCCTGCTGAATTGGGTAGCCCCAGTGCCACCTCCCTGAAGGATTTTCTGTAGGAGGGGATGATCCAGCCCTTTTCTGAGCATGGAGAGCAAGACTGAGGCCTCAAAGGTCTCATTGTTACCTTGTGCTGCCTCTGTCTGGTTGTTGTGTCTACCTATTGTCTCTCCTCTTAGACTTAGACTGTAAGTTAACGTCTTTTTTTCTGTGTTTGTATAGTAGCTAACACAGCGGGGCCCTGATAAGTGCTGCCATCATATAAACAAACAAAAGTAAAATAAAATAATAATAATAATAAAGCAAAGCTAATTTGGCCCCCTTTATTGACAGCATGCCAACCTGTGTAGCGAACAGAAGGCAACCTAGAGTTCTTGTTCAACCCTTATCTGCTTCAGGCTCAGGCTAGAAAGCTGCAGCTTCTACTTCTGGATGTGGAACTCCCTGCAGCTACCCAGGCCTTTCTCATCTTGAGAGTGGGTGAGAGCAATGCATTGAGGCGGTTTTGGTGCAGAATGCAGTGGCCTGTGTGCTCAGCCATCCTTAACATAGGTGCTCTGAGCTCTGCACTGGCGTCCAGGTCTTCTCTGGGCGCAGTTCAAGGTGAGCAACAAAGCCCTAAAATGTTTGGAGCCCTGCCTATCTGAAGCACATCTCTCTCTTCCTGGGGTCCTGTAGCAGCAGAGATCAGCAGAGGTATTCAGGCAACCAATTCCTTAGTTGGGTGGCTCTCAATCAGGGGTCCGGGCCTTCTGGGGGGTCGTGAGTAGGTTTCAGGGGGGCCGCCAAGCAGGGCTGGCATTAGACTTTAGCCCAGGGCAGAAAACCAAAGCCCCACCGCGTGGAGCTGAAGCCTAGGGCCCCAAGTGCAGCCACCTGGGGCTGAAGACAAAGCCTGAGCAATGTAGCTTCACTGGGCCCCAGGCAAATGCCCTGCTTGTTACCCCTAACGCTGGCCCTGGCTTTTATATGCAGAAAAAGTTGTTGTGGCTCATGTGGGCTGTGGAGTTTTCATAGCATTTTGGAGGGTGGTGAGGGGGGAGGCTCAGAAAGGAAAAGACTGAGAACCCCAGCCTTAGTTTACATGGGTCACCGAGTTTTCTCCGTGGCAGCCCTTGACACTGCAACATGCTTCCCACCTTAGTCTGATAGAGCCCGAGTCTCCTGAGCCTCAGGGCATTCTGCAGGGCCCACCTTCTTCCTCAAGCTGTTGAGGAAGAGGTGGGTTTAGAGGGCATGTGTGGGTTGAAGGAGCATGTCTTGATGAGATGTGTTTGTTATTTCTTACTGGCCGATTTCATAAGATCTGAGGCTGCTGTTTTGGCACGGGCACCGACGGCACATAGGTAGGTACACTTAAAAAAAAAAAAAAAAAAAAAAGCAATGCAATGCAACTGTCTGCAGTTAGAGAATCAAAAGTTTCAGTTACCGATTCTTTCTCTACCTAGGTGTCCGTAGGAGAAAAGACACACTCAAGAGCCACCCCTGAAGCCAACACATTACAGCAGCCCCTCTGCAGCCGTGAAATTGACAGCACCAGGCATGGCGGCCTCCCAGTAAATATTGCTTTTCCATAGGCACTGGGATGTGGGAAAACTGGGAGGGTGCGGACTGGTCCCATCTCACAGAAAATTATTTGGAGGGATGCTCAGACAATCCACACTGCAGTGGATCCAGTGCAGTAGAGAAAGGCCTTCCAAAGCAGTATATGATTTAGTCCTGCCTTGAGCGCAGGAAACTGGACGAGATGACCTACTGAAGTCCCTTCCAGTCCTACACTTCTATGATTCCATGACAGCTGTATGCAGACGAGCTGTCTTCAGAGAAGGAACTGGTGCTGCTGTTCTCTAGGGCACTGGAGACCTAACTTAGCGAAGTTGATGTGCTGTTCTGTCTAGCAGGGATGGGCAGAGCAAATTTGTTCCCACTCTTCACTCAAGAGAAATCTGCCAGTGGACTCACAGTCTGTCTTAGACAATCATGCTCTCTCATGTCCCCTCAGAGCTGAACAAAAGCTGCCATGCCAGATAAACAGGCATTAGGAAGGAGAGAATAACAGTTCTATGTCTACATGAACTCACACCTAACATACACTACAAGAACTTGCTACTGATACCAGTTTATGCCTTCAGCAACCCGAGTGAAATCTGTCTGACATCAACAAAACCTAGCCCAAGGGAAAATAAGAAGAGAATAATCAAAAATCTCACTTTTGCTACTGAATTTCTTTAAAGGTTTCAGAGTGGTAGCCATGTTAGTCTGTATCAGCAAAAACAATGAGGAGTCCTTAGCGACTAACAAATGTATTTGGGCATAAGCTTTCGTGGGCTAGAACCCACTTCATCAGCTGTATGGAGTGAAAATACCGGAGCAGGTATAAATACATGAAAGGATGGGAGTTGTTTTACCAAGTGTGAGGTCACTCTAACAAAATAAATCAATTAACAGCAGAATACCAAGGGAGGAAAAATAACTTTTGAAGTGGTAAGAGTGGCCCATTACAGACAGTTGACAAGAAGGTGTGAGTAACAGTAGGAAGAAATTAGTATTGGGGAAAGTAAGTTTAGGTTTTGTAATGACCCACTTCAAAAGTTATTTCTCCTCCCTTGGTATCCTGCTGTTAATTGATTTATCTCATTAGACTGACCTCACATCTGGTAAAGCAACCCCCATCCTTTCATGTATTTATACCTGCTCCTGTATTTTCACTCCATGCATCTAATGAAGTGATTCTAGCCCATGAAAGCTTATGCCCAAATAAATTTGTTACTCTCTAAGGTGCCACAAGGACTCCTCGTTATTTTTTTTAAATACACAGCACCTTTACATTACCGGTACCCTATGAACGCACCCTAGCCGGCTTACCAGTAAGTAGAATACTGGCATTTTCCAGACTGCCAGCAAAATGGGACCAAGAATGAGAACTTTTTCATTGACCCTGTCTCTAGAAAGAATGCACGATGGTGTGGTATAATGGTTTTATCAGCATGAATTTGGGATGGACACATTCCTCATAAGCAGTACAGCAGATTATGCAGGTCCACAAGTGCAGATGAGTACAGAAAGCCAATACAGGATTTGTGGTCCTATATCACTTAAGTGGTTTTGAAAATCCCCCCTTGAATATTTGTTCCACACCATCCCATCATCATTATTATTAAGTATCATTTATTTGGTGAGAGCGGTTTCAGTGGAGTGCCAGGAGTGGAAGCTGGAATAGAGAGGGTTTAGGATGGATTGGAGGAGAGGAATTCCAGGCACAGACTGTAAAGTAGGTGTTAAATGAGTTTAGAGGTGAAAAGGGAAAGGGGATATGGGGTGATTGTTGGAGAGATAAGTGGGGTCAAGGTGGGGGAGATTTAAGATGGAGGAGTCTAAAGCATGCTTGTATTGTGAGGGAACGGAGCCTGATGAAAGTGAAGGTTAAAGGAGAAGAGAAAGGGAGGGGATGAGAATGAGCTCAAGGGAAATCAGATGGGATGGGATATACCAAAGACATTACAGAAAATCTTATTTTAAAAAAGTCTGGGGATTATATTTTACAGCCTTCCTCTATAAATGGGCTGGTGCTTAGTTACTGCTAACCTAGCACCACAGGACTCATAGTTGATGAAAATCAGAGGGGTTGAGAAATTTTTTTTTTCTCTCGCACCTAAAATGTCAGCATTGTAACTATTAGGTTTCTATGTTAGCTTCCAATGGATGAATGGGGAAGTTCACATCTCTCAGAGGATTGTCTCTGATTCTGAAAACAGACAAAAGTCACTGCATCCATTACACATCCCTTACACATCTTCCAGGCTCCCAGCAATTGTAACTGCTAGAGACTTGATTTTTCTTTTTAAATGAAAGCTTAGATTCTGGAGAACAAAATGGCAGTTTGAAAGAGGTGCCAGGACACTGTACTGGCTGACTCTGAGCCCTGACATTAGTGTTTATGATGGTGAAGGATTAACAGCGCTTTTGGCTTCAACCAACCATAGTATGACTGAACAATGTGGTAAATGCTTTTCAGTTTTACATTGCAACCCTCCTGCTGTTCCAGTCCTGGAACTGTCATTGAGAAAACATCATTAATTGTCTTCCTGAAGAGAGGAGAAAGAACATGAGGTACAGACAAATATGAGGTAAGAATTATGTAGACAGAGTCAATTCAGCAAAAAGAAAAGGAGTACTTGTGGCACCTTAGAGACTAACAAATTTATTAGAGCATAAGCTTTCGTGAGCTACAGCATGGTTTCAGAGTAGCAGCCGTGTTAGTCTGTATTCGCAAAAAGAAAAGGAGTACTTGTGGCACCTTAGAGACTAACAAATTTATTTGAGCATAAGCTTTTGTGAAGTGAGCTGTAGCTCACGAAAGCTTATGCTCAAATAAATTTGTTAGAGTCAATTCAAGATTTCATCTCAGTGAGATTAGTCAATTGATCTCTGCCAGATTTGAACCCCCGTTCTCTAGAGATGAAAGGGATAGCACATCTCTCTTATATGTCCATGCTTTGGAAAGATCTTAGCTTACAGAAATGTCCATAATTTGGAATCAAAATTTTTCCCTCTTCCTCTTTAGAACAGTTTACAGAAATGCAATCATTTAAATTGATGCAACAGGGCTTCATGTTTTTTATAATTTGATTGCAATGAAAGCATCACAGTAATGCATTAAATGGCTTACACATGACAAAGAACAAGAAAAATAGATTCTTCCCAGAGTGTCTTCTGGTGCTAGAAGCAGGTCATGTTCTTCCACAAGTCTGTGGGTATGTCTACACTACAAAATTATGTCGACCTAAATTACATCAACATACAGCCACCACGGTAATTAAATCACTTCTGCATGTCCACACTATGCTCCTGGTGTCGACGGTGCACATCCTCACCAGGAGCACTTGCACCAATTGAACTGTCAGTGTGGGCGATTGTGGGATGGCTTTTGAAAGGCAGTAACAGTCGATACAAGCAACGCAGCGTCTACACTGACATGACATTGCATTGACCTAAGTGCTACACCTCTTGCGAAGGAGGAGTTATTAAGTTGGTGTCATGAGCGAGTTACATTGGTGGGAGATGCATTTTAGTGTAGACGCTTACAGAGTTAGGTCGACACAAGTTGCCTTACACTGACCTAACTCTGTAGTGTAGACCAGGCCATACTGATCCCAATCCTGAGATGGGAACCACCAGTTTGAGCCCTAATGGCCACAAAGTCATGGAATCATAGAATATCAGGGTTGGAAGGGACCTCAGGTTGTCATCTAGTCCAACCCCCTACTCAAAGCAGGACCAATCCCCAACTAAATCATCCCAGCCAGGGCTTTGTCAAGCCTGACCTTAAAAACCTCCAAGGAAGGCGATTCCACTACTTCCCTAGGGAAGTCATTCCAGTGCTTCACTACCCTCCTAGTGAAAAAGTTTTTCCTAATATACAACCTAAACCTCCCCCACTGCAACTTGAGACCATTATGCCTTGTTCTATCATCTGGTACCACTGAGAACAGTCTAGATCCAGTCTCTTTGGAACCCCCTTTCAGGTAGTTGAAAGCAGCTATCAAATCCCCCCTCATTCTTCTCTTCCGCAGACTAAATAATACCAGTTCCCTCAGCCTCACCTCATAAATCATGTGCTCCAGCCCCCTAATCATTTTTGTTTCCATTATCTTCAACGGTATTATCTTCAGCAGTACTCCATGCAGGTGTAATGTGCATGCTGGTGGATACCTTCGCAGGATCAGGGTCATTCATCTACACATGATTCCAAGCTTCAAAATATTTTTGTGTTGTTATGCTGGTCTTGTCCCACCATAGTCTTATCAAGCCTTGAAAGTTGAGAATGAATTTGGTGACTCTTACAGAGTCCTTTGTAACGGCGTCAAATACAAAGAGCATAACTTTCCTTTCAATGCTACATTCAAAAGCGTGGGCAGGTGTTAAAGCCCCTCCCAGCACAACTTGTAGAGTGGATACATCTCGGCCCCATCTCTGCTGATTTTCATTCCTGCTGTGTGTCCTGCCCACAATCTCATGCTGATGGATAGTATTTTCCAAGATGCTTTGATACCAATTAGAGGATCTGTTATCTTTTTTTTGCATTATGCATATATGTTATTCTTTGTCATCTTCATAAGATAAAAATACTAATCCAGCCAATAGTAATTTGTTAACCAACTTCCAAAGATGCATGTGCCAAACTTGCTTTTCCCGAGGATCCTATAATGCAGCAGTTGATCTGCTCCAAGTGCAACAGGAACATGCAAGTTTTCCTATATATTTCTGAAAGAACTGATCTGATGTGGATCTCCATTCTAAAAACAGAATTAGAATGCAGGTAGAGTCTCTCAAATGCATTGGAATTTAGGTCTAGACTCTCAACTGCTTTAAACTGGGATAGCTCTATAGACTCCAATAGAGCAATGATGATATACGTCATCTGAGGATCTAGCCTAAGATGGCTTAAATCAGAAGTCTCAAACACGCGGCCCGCGAGTTATTTCCTGCGGCCCGCCATAGGCGCCGACTCCACCGGCAGCCAAGCTCCTCTCACCCCCCCACAGCACACATATCCCCCGCTCCTCCACCTACCTCCCAGTGCTTCCTGCCACCAAACAGCTGTTTGACAGCACTTAGGACTTTCCAGGAGGGAGGGGGAAGGAGCAGGGATGCAGCGTGTTCAGGGGAGGAGATGGAGAAGAGGCGGTGCTAGGGTGGGGATTTGGGAAAAGTGTTGGAATAGGGGCAGGGAGGGGGCAGAGTTGGGTTGGGGACTTTGGGGAAGGGGTTGAAATGGGGGCGGAGCAGAGGGGATGGCTTTTGTATCTTTGTATGAAAAGGTTTCAGTGATGTGGCCCTCGGGCCAATGTACTAGTCCTCATGTGGCCTTCACAGTGATTTGAGCTTGAGCTCCCTGGCTTAAATCATATGGTCGGACCCTTAGAATCAGTGAGGTTCCACATCTACTCCATTGCTCAGAATACACACTTGTAACCCCAAACAGAATATTTACAAGTTCTTTTGTTTAGAATTTCAGCTACAATTATTTTAAAAAACAAACACCATTTTGTCTAAATTTCCTGAGACATGTAGGTTTAATTAAAATGTGTACATATGGTGAGAGAGGAAAGCCTATTGATCAAGTACAGGAGGTGATAAGGTGACATCATAAGGGCTGGAAAAACAGGTTTACAAAGCACTGGCTTTAATGTGACCAGATACAATGACTAGCCAAAGAAATTCTGGATTTGATAGGCAATCCAAGTTTTACTTGGCTGACAGACTAGAACGGCTTTCTGTTTTTAACTGCAACATAAGTCACTCTGGAGAAACAGATTTTGCCTGCATCATATTTTAAATGAGTTAATAAAAATGTAATTTAGAGGAGTTACTATTAAAAGGTTGAGGGGAGGTTTCTCCATTTCCAATTTCTGAGTAAATCTTATACTCCCATCCATCTGTCTAGAGTTGTACAAAGACTGTCTTGAGCAGCTCTTTGGAATACGAGTGCTCCCATATTGATTAAAGTTTGATTACCATCATTCAGTGTGCAGCTACATTCTGTTTTATAGCTATACCACTGGCATATTCTTTGTATTATGTTGACTATTTCTTTGAGATCTTCATGTCTGTACAGGTAATATAGCAGCCTGCAGATTAAAATCTGCATGGGGCTTGCATTCAGTTAGCTTTCATTTGTTCAACAGGAAAAAATAGCTCTTGCACAATTAAGCTTCATTCCATGAAACTATCTTTCCTTTCCACAAGGGTTAAAGGAACACCAACACCAAGAAAATTATATTTCTGTCTGAGACTTTTGTAGCTGCCATAGTTACAATTAGAAAAGGAGTACTTGTGGCACCTTAGAGACTAACAAATTTATTAGAGCATAAGCTTTCGTGAGCTACAGCTCACTACATAAGGTGCCACAAGTACTCCTTTTCTTTTTGCGAATACAGACTAACACGGCTGCTACTCTGAAACCTATAGTTACAATTAACACCTAAGATCGCCATCACTGAAAGATGTTGGTGAAAAAGTTTGTTTACTTTGTACACCTAATTAATTTCACCATTTCCCATTGTATTGTCAATCAATAAACCAGTTTCTCCACAGAAGAAAATAACTTCATAAAGGGGAGCAGAAAAATCTCTTATAGAAAAACCTGAAGGGCTTTGTTTGCTTTACAATGCACTATTTAATGTGTGCATTATCAAAAACTGAATTATTTTAAATAAGTCAATTAAAAACATTCAAGTTGACTGTATCCCGTTAAGGTTTTGTTTTATTTTTTAAATAAAGCCCACGTGTAAAGAAAAGATCCATCAGAATGGCAATCTGAAAGGAAAGACCACTTCCATTTGACTGGAAGGGGAAAAAGGCACCACAGCACACTAGATATAGCAAACACATGACTGCAGTTCTAAAAATATGCTCTTGGTATCAATACATGGCTAAGAATAGACCCAGGATGGGTTGGGTCCTTTGTAACTCTGCTTTTTATTTATTTATTTATCTATCTATCTTTACAGGCCTACAGGGCCTGTAACTTCAGAAAACTAGTCTTGGAAGACAAATCTAAACAATTTAGCTCCAACTCCACATGCAGGTGAAAGGAAAGGTACATCACCTGTGACTGGGCAAATCCAAGCAAAGGGTGATCTGGCAATGTCAACAGCATAAGATGCACCTACTGCTTCACAGACCAGTAACATTTCACCTGTAATTAGGGGACTACAGGTAACCTGGGACAGAGACCTTGTGCAGTTAGGTCATCTGCCCCTCTTGAGCTCACACTGGTACCTTTCTGTGTCACTGCTGCTGAGGAAGATCACAGCTTTTTCCATGACCAGGGCCAGTACACAGGTTGTCCCATTCACAGTTCTCTGCCTCCCTTGAGCACAGAGCGCAGTGTCCTACAACAGCACCAGCCAATGCCTTCCCCAGATGAAGCAGTCAAAATCCTTTTTCAAGCAAAGTAGTATTGATTTGCTTTTCAGAGAGCAGAAAGAAAAACCGAAAATACAAGCTGGTGGGAGCACACACACTTGGGCATAGAATATGCAGTAAGACCCAGATGCAGTAAAAAAACAAACTTCATAGGAAAAAGTTGAGAGAGATAAAAGTTACCCAACTTCCAGGCCAGCTTATGGTCTCTCCGCTATGATTCAGCTCCTCTGCCCTGCTTTCAAAGGAACATGTGCCTAGAAAACCCCCGCACTTACAGGACCCTCTGCCCTTGATATGAAGCTGCCAGTGTTTACAAATACATTTATTGCCTAGGCCCCAGCATGGTGTCAAAATACATGCGGGCTCTGGAGCGAGGAATTCCTTTTACGGAGGTTAGAGAGAATATTCATAGGCCCCTAGATATTAAGGCGAAAAGCAGCTCTTATGATCATCAAGTCTGACCTCCTGCATAACACAGGGCAGAGGATTCCACCCCCTGATTCCTGCACCAAGCGTGTAACTTCTATTAGAGTTATAGTGAATCGATAAGACCGACATCCTATCTTGATTTATATGCTCCAAGTGATGGAGAACCAGCACATCTTCAGGTAAGTTGTTCTAGTGGAGTTCTCTCATTACTCTCACCGTTAAAAACTGGCATCTTATTTTTAATCTGAAGATTGTCTCAGCTTCCAAACACTGGATCTTGTCATGTCTTTTTCTACAACATCAAAGCCATCTACTGTCAGAAATCACTTCCCCATGTAGGTTCCTAGACCATGATAAAGTCAACTCTTAACCTTGCTTGGGATAAACATTAGATTGAGCTTCTTTAGTCTCTCACCCTAAGGCACATAAATTTCCCTCCTCCAGGTGCAGAACCATAGAGCGACACATGACTATATTACATCTCCACCGTGATTTATTCTCCAACTGACAGTTACCTTTTGTTCATTTCACCTAAACCTTCTGGCCTCTTGTATCGTTGAAGATTGCACTGAACACCTTTCCTGAAGGCCACTTTCACTAACATGCAAAATGGACAAGTCAACTTTTCTTAGGACTTCCTTAGCCCTTCAATGAGGTCAGGTCACCTGCACACAGTCCTGCTTCACTTTGCAAGTATCAGGACCAGTGTTCCCTCTAATTTTTCCCACACATGGGCGGAATGAATTTTGTTATGTGCACCTCCATATTGGTGCACGTACCAAAATTCATGTGGCGGGGTGGGGCCAAGGGGTTTGTAGTGCGAGAGGGAGCTTAGGCTGTGAGTACAGGCTGTGGATGAGAGGTTTGGGGTGAAAACTGCCCTGGGGCTATGGCGGGGAAAGAGGACTCCCCCCAGCAGCACCTGGGCTGTGGGGGAGAGGCACCTCTCCCTGCCACGGCAGCTCTGGGGCTGGGCTGAGCTGGGGCTGGGGGAGGGGGCCTCTCCCGCAGCCACAGCAGGTCCAGGCCAGTGCTGGGGCCGGTGGGGAGAAGCATCTCTCCCTGCCGTAGCCCTGAGCGCCTGCATGGCGTTCAATAGGCTGCTGCACGGCAACTTAACGGGTACTTAGATCTGGACTAGGAAGAATTATAAATATACACACCAAACTCGGTACAAATTGGACAGTCACACCAGAGACAGCCACGTGCTTGAGCATCAGTGTTTCAGACAGCTTATTCTCTCCAGGCTAGAAGGCAACACACTGTTAATTTAAGTTGAGACCCTTTCACAAAGCCTGGTTTGGTGCAGGAGAATATATTGTGGGGATCAGAAAGAGAAGGAATCCACCCCATCCCCCAACTGAAAGCAAAGCATGGAGCAACTGTGCATCCCCAGAACCTTAAGTGCCGACGCAGGAGCAGGGTTTCTGTGGCTCCTATACTGCCAAGTGAGCCCCACCTAGACCAAATATTCCAAATGCTACCTACCTGCCTCTGTGGGGCTGGCGGTGAAGGGAGATAGTCCCAGCAGTGGGAGAGGGACACCAGTTAGCTCCTCTCCCTCCCCTTGGGAGTCTCTGGCACCTACTGGCCAGCTGGGGTGGAGGGGTACTGATTGGCCAGCATTCCCCAGCTCCCAAGATTTAACCTGGAATGGGGATCATGTGGCTCTTTCAGCTACGCTGAGGAGAGGCTACCCTGAGTTATGGGTTATATGGTAAGAGCCCTGTAACCCCTGCACTGGAACCAATTAAATGCCTGGTTAGGAGAGACTGGCTGATAAGCAGGTAGCGCCCCTCTCATGTTAAAGTTTAATACAAGCTGCGACCTGCCACTTAAATCCATCCATGTGTCCACCCCCATTTCACCGCTGAGTCCTTAGGCGTTGTCTGTAGAGCTTCCTGGCTCCAAAGAAACCGATTCCCGACCCAGGGAGAGCATGAACCTGGCCCTGAGAATTGTCATACCAGGGAAAGGCCCAAAACTTGATCTTGGGACTCGGTGGCCCAGCTAGGCTCTCCCCCTGCAGAGTACTTGGTGGATGCAGAAGGAGGGAGAAAAACCACATCCCTGCCATTGGAAGGGGAGTTGCTTTGAAGCTACTCAACCTCAGTCCCTCCCTCTAGTCTAGAGGCTGAGTGCCCCCCATCTCTCCCCCAGCACACACCTCACCCTAGAGCGCCAACAGTGCACCTAATGAAAATTCAGGAATGGATAAAAAAGCCCTAATGCTTCAGGGCTTAAGCCAATCTCTGGAAAGAGACTTTACTGGGGGTAAATTACCCCACATCTACCTACTCTGGGGTAGCTGCACCTTCCTGTGAAGCAGCTGGGTCCTGCCAACTGCCAGACAGGAGGGTGGGTGAGATGGACGTTGGTTCTGGTCCACTACGACAACTCCTATGTTCCTATGCAAAAAAATGGAGGAGGGAGGAAGGAGATGCTTTGTCTGACGAGCAACCTTTTGTTAGCCAGTGAGAGCTCTGAGCAGCCCCTCTGCTTCATGAAGCAGGGCCAGCTGACAGCAGGAGAGTTGTCAGGGAACCCCTCCCCACAGGGATTCATGGGACAGGATGGCAACACAACCCACCCATCCACACTCTCCCCCCTTACCTGATTACTCCTCACCGGACAGCTAACCTCCCTGGGGGAGTCTGAGTCTCCTGGTCTCTAGTCCCTCTCCCGCCCCGCTCCATGGAGGGGAGCTCCAGCAGCCCCATGCTGGCAATAGTCTGTGTGGTCTTTACGATGCAGGAAAGGATCAGCGCTGGCTCAGTGGAAGGCGCAGAGAACTCACTGAAACAAGCTGCCCTCTCTCCCTCTGGGGCCTCTCCAGCGGCACCCGCTACCATCTCAGACTGACAACCCTGGGCATCAGGCAGGCTAGTGCAGAGCTTCCTCGCCCATCATGAAAGCAGGGGCCCTCTGTGCTCCTTAGGCTCTGACTCAAGGCCTCACGGTACGGATGCATGAAGAGGCTGGCTTGCAGCATAACCACTTGGCTAGGTGCCGGGGGAAGACGGATGGAACAGTGGCTAGTGGCAAGTGCTGCTTAGAGCTTTGTGGCCGGAGGAAATTAGGGGACTGGTTCAATTACACAAAAACAGGATGACGCTTCACAGCAACTTGTGCTGCATCTGTGCTCCCAGACACAGAGCTAAGCCCTGCGATCGGCAGGCGAGCAAGGAGCTGAATGTGAAACAGGCTATGAAGCGTCTGAAAATAGAACATTTCAAAAAATGTTCAAACATTTCAAAAAATAAAAACGAGGTCAATAAGATAACGAGTTCCATTTAAGCGAAAATCATAGCATCTGTAATGGGCTAAAAATGGCATCAATGCATTGCCGAGAAAGAATATAATTAAGAGTATTTTTAAAACAGTGTTTCCCCACCCCAGTCATACAAATCACAGCACACATTACCAGTATTCCTTCCACCTCACAGTATTGGAATGTGCTGGCATACCACAAGTTGGCCTTAAGAATGTGGAGTTTCCGTAGTACTTGAGAAGATCCCAAATGACAGTGGTTAGCCACATTCTTTCACTTTGAGATCACTGTTATCCATTTATAACACCAGGCAACGGAAATAGGTTGGGGATCTGACATTTTAATTCATTTAGCATTCAGCAAAGTGGTACAAAACCAGGTATAATCAATTGGCTAAAATCACATGACCAAAGAAGACATCACTTATCCAGCACTCTCCGAAAGCTTCCCAGAAAGGGCCTGGGTGTACAAAATAAATTCACCTTTCAACAGTGTTCATTCAACAATAAGCTTCTTGGACTAAAACTCTGGCATAACTAGGTGCACAGTACAATTATACACACCAGGGACATGATTCAGCAATTACTAAGTGGAATTCTATGGCCTGTGTTAGGCAAGAGGTCAAACTGGTCCCTTCTGGCCTTAAAACTACAATTTCTCAGTTCAATTTATTAAAAATATACGAATTCTATGATGCAGAGACAGGGCAAGGGAGTAAAGGTAGCCTTGCCAACCCCGTATTCTGGGGTTGGAAAAGGATCCACACAGTTACCAGTGTAAATCAGAGCAACCTCAAGGCTGTTCTAACTTATCCTCTAGCCTGAGTTAAAACCCTGGGCTTACACTGAAGTGTAGACATACCCAAAGAAGCCTTTGCTCAGGGAGTATTTTATTGGGGCCATTTCCACTTACTTTACAGCCTGTTAAATCTACCAGGGACAGGCGTAAAGGGGCCTTAGTGTGAGAATCAGGCCCAGAAAGTATATTCTTTTGACTGCTTTCTCCGTTATTCACATGAATATTGCAGGGTTAGTGGCTTTCAGGTTAAATAGATTTGACACTGCAGATGCTAGTGCACAGCCCCATGCATTTATACTTTTAGGGCTAGATTATGCCTAGCTCACCACCGGTGCTTAAATCTCCTGCTGTGACCCTGCCCAAAGGCCTAGCATGATATCTGTTCCTGTGCCCATGGCCCATAAGAACCAGGAGACACTAACACCAACAGTGGCAGTAAAAACCCACAGCGGGGATGTGAAGGGGCTATCAGTGAGGCAGTATATACTGAATCAAGTTACGGGGCATAGCTTCTGTGAGAGCCACCCCACTGTTTGTGCATGTCTCCAGGAGCTATCATCCAATGGGGTTCTTCTCTGCACCCTCCACACCGGCAGCGCCTCCCTGACAGAGCTCAGACCTGAACAGACTTTGCTTTATAATAGGCATTTGTAAACTACATAAGAGCAACTCCCTGAAACGAGTTCATCTCTAGCTGGGCAGGCACTTTATTAACTAAGTCACATGGTAAGTTAAAAAGAGACACAGCTGGGTGGGAGCGTAGCCTTGAGTGCGTTACATAGTGCATCCCAACTGCAAATGCCGCATAAAATGCAGATAATCTATTTTAGAGATGTTTTCAATTTTATTTTGTTGGGACACCCACATACACACAATCTGACCTTCACTCTCCCTCTATCAGTGATATTTTATATGATCCACCAAAACAACTCAGGACCTTTAACCCTCTAGTAAGATTATCAATTAAAAAAATAAAGCTAACCCAGCTGCATGTTTGTGCTCTGACCAGTAGCTATCTCTGACATTCACAAAACCGTAATGGGATTGGGAACCTTGTTTAGTTTACAAATAAAGGTACAGCACAGAGAAGGAAATACATTCCTACTAAATTCTAGGTGATCATGAACAAATTTCCTGGAGGAAAACACGCAATATAGTAACCAGCTGGTTCTTATTTGACATCAGGCCAATTCTTCTCCCAATGCTGATGTAAATAAGGAATAAATTCCATTGAAGTCAATGGGATTATTCCTATGTAAGTGAAATAAGAATCAGGGCCAACAGGTTTTTAAAAGGTATTTTCATTTGCACTGGGCTGGGTAAGTAAAGTGCTATTTTAAAACTTTCAGCATCAGCATGTAGTGTGCCAGCCAGCTTAAAGAACAGTCAGGATACACTATAAATGCTCTAGAAAAAGCCTACAACATAACCACAGTCTCTGTAATTAGACAGGACTTCCTTTTATCTTGCTCTGAGTGAATTGTAGATGCTCCCATTCATCTTGAAGAAAGGAGCTTTACTACACTAGGAAAGTGCCACTAGTTTAATTTAAAGTGAGATTTTCAACTAATTTAGTTAAACTGGTGCAAAAAGCTGTGTGGACACTTATTACGGTTAAACTAGGTTTATTTCACTTTTGCTTTGATTGGGAACAGATGTGAGCTCAACTGAAATAAGTCATTCTCAGGTTATGGCTACACTTTGAGATGGAGGTGTAAATTCCAGCTCAAGGAGACATACCTGTGCTAGCTCTGATCAAGCTAGTATGCTAAAAACAGAAAGCAGCTGCAGCAACACGAGCAGCAGGAGGGGCTAGCTGCCCTGAGCACGTACCCATCTGAGACACTTCGCCTCTCCCACCACTTGCACCACCACAGCTACGCTCTATTTTTAGTGTGCTAGCTCAATCAGAGATAGGGCAGGTATGTCTCCCTGAGCTGGAATTTATACCTTCCAGCTCAAAGTGTAGATGCACCCTTACACTGAAAAAAGAGCATCCACACAGGGGCTTGTACTGGTATAACTAAATCAATTAGAAAATTAATTTAAATTAAACTGGTATAATTTCTGCATGTACACAAGGCTTTAGATAAGCAAACTTCTAAAGGCATAGCATGAAAAGACTTATTCAAAAACCATCATCATGGTTATTTGCTACCTTTGCTGGGAATCTCAGCAGTGAAGCAAGGACTGAATGGCAATGGAGACTGCGTTCTCTTCCCCATTCCGTGAGGTGGCACCTCCAGATCAAAGCTGGGGCACAGGAGTAGTTTGGGAAACCTTGCATGCCTGTGCTGGGTATGTTTTGTGGTGAGAGGACTTTTTGGTACTGAGAATCTGGTAACTTGATGGACAGAGTGCAAATTTGGGTGTCTTAAGGTAGGCAATTTAATTTCTATTTAGGCACCTTAATAAGTAGTCTGATTTTCAGAGGTGTTGAACACCTGCAGTTCCGTGCTACAACATTTTGGCCAGCAATTCTTTGTTTCTTTCTGTCACACACACACACACACACACACACACACACTCTCTCTCTCTCTCTCTCTCTCTCTCTCTCTCTCGGTGAGAGAGAGAGAGAGAGAGAAGGAGAAGAAAAACCACAAGCAAATGTTTTGATGCATTATTTTTCCCCATAAGACTTTTTTACTTGAGACAAACTGCATTTCAAAAACCCTTTTTCCTTTAGATTGTTGTTGCTGTCACTGTACCCGTCCCATATGAGACGGTCTGTAGCGCCATGAAGTTCTGTGAAAGTGTAAATATTTCACCGCTAGAATTTAAATGAATTGGAAAAAAAATTAATTTAAACATTATTGGCAAATATAACTATTTTTATATGGAAAAACCATGGTATGTGATATACATTGGGACACCTCCAAGTCTCTGACCTTTAAATAAGCAGTCAGGACAGTCAAACAACTATGCTTGCCGATTACATATACATGTAGTGAAAAGGAACTTCAGATGTTTTCCAATCCTTATACAAACAAACCACACACATTTTTTTTTTGAGTCTCCTGTTTTTCTTGATTCTCACATTTGGGGAAACAGCAGCTAAAGTCAACAGCGAACATTGCATTACTCAACCAAGCTACATATTTAGGATGAAAAAATGATAAGAAATGCCATTTCATTTCATATTGACTTGGATAAAGTGAAAAATCTTACTTTCACATTTCATTTATAAAAAAGGGTGGGCCTGATTCCCATTTATGCTAAAAACTCTTTACACCACTCTGACAGTGCAAAAGGGTCTTAGAGTGGGTGCAAATGGAATTCACTTTAAGGCCAGTTTACATTGGCAGAATAGTGTGAAGAGGTCTGAGGGCTTGTCTATACTGTGGGGTATTGCACTCTATGGGGGAATTCAGAGTAGCAGTCGTGTTAGTCTGTATTCACAAAAAGAAAAGGAGTACTTGTGGCACCTTAGAGACTAACAAATTTATTAGAGCATAAGCTTTCGTGAGCTACAGCTCACTTCATCGGATGCATCCGATGAAGTGAGCTGTAGCTCACGAAAGCTTATGCTCTAATAAATTTGTTAGTCTCTAAGGTGCCACAAGTACTCCTTTTCTTTATGGGGGAATTATTTCAAAAGCACACTAATGTGTCGCCATTAATTGGCCCATGTAGACTGTTGGTGAGCACTAAGAAGATTCCCTAGTGCACCTGAATGTTAAAAGCACACCAGCTGGATCTATATAGATCAATTTATGCGCAACATGTTAGTGCGCTCTCAAAATCTACCTCCAGGGTGCATTATCCCATCTTGTAGACAAGCAAAAAGTGTAAATGAGAATCAAGCCCTCTGCTGTTATCCCAAAAAGAAAAAATACATGTATTTAGTTGCAACATGGTACATGGGACTTAAATGGTTATCTCTGGAAAATATGTATCAGAGGTAACATAAATTTGAACATTTCCATTCTGCTTCATGTATAGTAGCTGCATAGTGTTTCCAGTCCTTTGGAAAAATAGTTGCAATGGCAGGAGAACCTAGCTTGGCAACTAAAACAAGTTTCCATTAGTTAAATGCTGAGAGATGATTTCATTTCAAAAGTGAAATGTGGAAACCAGTGAAATGAGTAAGATATGGCCAAACACACGCATACTAATGTCTATTTTTAAGGCAGAATTTTTTTAAAAAAATGGGTTTCTAACAGCTACTGGAACAAGTTTATCTGCTGTGTATGGGGAGAGTCTACTAAAGAGAATTCTTGAAATATGTTCCATTAAGTGAACACTTATCAAGGTATTTTTCCAGAGTCTTTCAAATGTTACTCACTGCTCTTTTTAATATACCACCATGAGGGTCCCCACTGCAATCTCTCTCATGAGTTGTGCAATTTACAGGACCCACCAGCAGCCTGTCGAAGTGCAGAATAGGCAGCTGAGCTGCGTAGTGACATCTCCCTGCCCCCTCCTCGGGACCATGAAAAAGACCCTGGGTGTGAGCACTGCTTCCTTGAGGGAGAGTGGCTAGGAAAGGCAGGAACAAAGCAAGGTGGAACATCAATCCCTTCCAGTGCCCCCCTCCAAATGTCCTGCAAGAAGACAGGGCAAACCCCTGTCCGCCATGGGATCTGGCTCCAAACATGCAGACTTCAGAAAGGAAGGGCTTGTCCCTGGCAGAGAACCAATGGGAGAACGGTTGTAGGTGTTTTGCCAGCCAGAGCAGAAAATGTTTTTGGTGCCCTCTAGAGCGGCTGAGAAAAAAAGACAGCCAAGCGGCACAGTGGTGTGGAACCTCCTGTTCTCCCATGCCTAGAGCTAGCTCCACTTACTACCAAGGGGGAGTGGGCCCAGGGAATAATGCTGAGGCAACAGGGCTCTACACAAATGAGCCAGCCCTCTGAGTGCCAGGAGAGGCAGGGATTACCGAAGGGTGATGTTAGACCTGCCAGCATTCCCCAAAAGCAGTATGGGATCTGACACGCTCCTTCTCCTTCATCCGCTGATGAATGAAGCAGTGTGTTATTTCTTAACTTGTCATCCAAACATGCGAGCAAACCCTACAGCTGCCACTGGGAGCTCTGCCTGAATTAGAGCTGAGTGAGAATGGCAGGGCACAAAGAGTATGGGCCAGATACTGTGCAGCAAGAAGTGGAGAAAAGAGCTCAGGAGGCTTCTGTACCTTGGACACCCATCTGGGCACAAAGAACTGCCACCTGTGCTAGCTACCCAAAAGGAAGTAGACAAAGGTGAGGTAAGCTGGCCTGAGGCCCCTTTCTGCACCGGCTGCTGGAGTTGGCTGGGGGACACACCACCCACATTGCAAGGCTGGTGAAGCTATTTGCACAGCATGCACTTCCCAGGAACAGTCCTAAGATTTTCCCAGGACTGGAGACAGAATCCTTCCCATGCTGCACCATGGCCTCTGTCCATGGGGTACAATGTCCCCGTGCAGCTGCCAGAGGCAAGTGTAGAGCAGCCTTTGTTGCTATGAAGCACAGCTGAAGCCTATCTAAAACCCCTGAGTTAAAAAGCCATGTCAGTGAGATGCACAAAGAGACTGCAATGCAGAGCCATGAAGCCAAGCAATGGGCAGCTGTGGAGAACCAGATACAGTAGAACCCTGTTTAACCGAGCCGCCATTATCCAGCTCTCCATATTTACGGAACCACCAGCTGTCCAGGGCTGACAGCAGCAAGGCTTGGGCTGTCAGGCCCGGGCAACAAGGGCTTAGGGGCAGATAGAGGGAGCCCCAGACTCTATTCTCTGGTTTATCCAGATTTTTGGTTACCCGATCTGGCCCCAGTTAGATCAGATAATTGTGGTTCCACTGTATACACTGACCCCTCCCAGCTAACACAAATCTGATGGACCAGAAAAGTGGGTTCAAAAGGTAACTGAGTCTCCCCAGCTTTCTCTAACTGGTGGAGATGCAGCAATAAGGCACACACAGCACTGATCTATAGGTGCACTGTAGACAAATGCCAAAGCTATTCCCTTCCAAACAAAAATATTTGCCTATAAATAACACAGCTGTTCAGACTTCCTGACCAAAACGCATCCTTTCTTGCACAGAGACAGGAGGATATGATGCCGACACCAAGAGCTGGGCAGCAGCAGCTGAACCCTGAAACCTTTGTGCTGTATAATATAAGCAGAAGCAAAGACCTGCTTAGAAAAGTGAACTGTGTAAAATGACTTTCATGCCATTGGCGGTACGTGTGCACGCGTCCTTGAATCAAATGTGCGCTGCAGATGTGTGGCCAAGGTGAGAAAAATTAGACACCATTTTCTTTATTCCTGCAATAGGAATAAAATTCTTTGGAGGTCATGTCATGAAGGGAGAGGTTCTCATTTCCACTAAGGCCCTTTTAAGGTCCCTCTCTACTTCCAGAGCAGTGTAAAGGGGCCTGAGTGGAAACGATAGTGAAGACCCACATCCTGAACAAGGGGCCAGATTTCACCACCTGCTTCCATAGGCACAGGGGACTCAGATCTGGCAGACATGGGAAGGTCGGGGAAAAATGGGGCAGTGGTTTCCATGGAACGGTTCCCTCTTTCCAGGGTTTAAGTTCTCACAGAGTATTTCCCGGAGCCCCGGGGGTTCAGCCCCATAGGAGGTGCTGGGGTTTGGGTCTTTTGCCCCACAGGTTTGAAAATATTTACTGGAACTGCACTCTGGACATCTCCAACTGAATTTAAGCCGCTTCTTCCCATGGAAACACCTCCCGCCCCTGCCCCCATCTCGTGCGTGCACTGTGCAGATCAGGATCCACAGCAGGGGTTCTCAAACTGGGGATTGCGACCCCTCAGGGAATTGCTTTGCAAGGTAATTACATAGGAGTCGTGAGCTGTCAGTCTCCACCCCCAAACCCTGCTTCGCCTCCAACATTTATAATAGTAGTAATAAAATTATTTAATAATAGTTAATATTTTAGACATTTTTAATTTATGGCGGGGGGGGTCGCAATCAGAGCCCTGCTGTGTGAAAGGGGTCACCAGTACAAAAGTTTGAGAACCACTGCTCTACAGGAATGGGGGCAGGAGCCACTATCTCCAAATCCTGGTGGACACCTGCAACTGCAGGCAGTGCTAACTCAGTCTCTGCACCTGCACCCCTTTTTGGTTTCTTCACCCGAGCGTAAGGTACCAGGCTGATGGCGGCATGGTTCCTCCAGGGTTGGTGCTGCCACAAGGGGCGGGGGGGGGGGACTAGTGAAGCAGAGACCAGTAGAGTTGGGAGGCTGCACCACGTGCTTCCCCTGACTCCTTTCCCATGAGAAGGAAACCGCACCAAGTTTCACCGGATTGTCTCTCTTTGTCCCCATTCATACATACGGGGCATGCACAAGAATAAAAATGTGGCTGCTTTTGGAGGGGCACTTTCTGTGCCGCCCTCCCCCGCACAGCCAGAGGAGCTGGCTTCCCCCTCTCCCCTCACCCCATGGCCAGTTGACCTGGTTCTTCCTGCCACAGCCCTGGGGCCAGTGGAGCTGATTCTACCCCTGGTGCCAATGGATCTCCCCCTGTGGCCCCAGGGCCGGAGGAACTGTCATCTCTCATTGGGGCGGAGGAGCTCACTCTCCCTGCCTGGGAGGAGTTCTGTGCCCCAGCTGACTGGGGTGGGGAGGGACATGCCCCAGCTTGAGAAGAGAGATGGTAATCTCCCTAAAAACCCAGTGCTCTCTCTGATAGATCCATGATCTAGACTGAGCATTTCTCACTCCACCCCCGTATCCTCACGCTTCATGTGCGCAATCCTTGTCCAGCTCTTTTGAGACAGAGAGAAGCTGAAGCACACCCTTCCCAGAAAAGTCAAGCACTCGAAACAAACAAAGAGCATAAAGAAACTGAAGCCAGGGCCTTTCGCTAGACAGGGACTCTGAGTCACAAAGGTAGAACATTGGCTCGGCTTTTCCTCAGCTCCACCTATCCTGAATGAGAGCTTATGACAATTTTATGGAAACTCATGTGACGGGCGGGCCGGGATAGGAAAATGACTCAGGGATCTGCTATGGCGCAGAGATCTCACCACAGAAATGCAGCAAATGACAAGATAGCTTATACATGAGACTTCAGTAAAAACCTGTTTAGACCAATGGTTTTCAAAACCTGTGGGTTGCGGAATGGAAGGCACTGGGTCACGGCAGCCCTGGTCAGCACCACCGACCGGGTCGTTAAAAGTCCCGTTGGTGGTGCTGCCTGGCTAAGGCAGGCTAGTCCCTACCTGTTCCGACACCGCACTGTGTCCTGGAAGCAGCCAGTAGCAGGTCCGGCTCCTAGGTGGGGGGTCCCCACTGGGCTCCGCACGCTGCCCCCACCCCAAGCACCAGCTCCGCACTCCCATTGGTCTGTTCCTGGCCAACAGGAGCTGGGGGGGGGGGGGGAAGAGGAGGGCAGTGCCTACGTGCAAGAGCCGAGCGGAGCCGTTTACAGGCACAGTGCAGTCCACGGTGCCAGGACAGGCAGGAAGCCTGCCTCTGCACCCCTGCTGCACTGCTGACCAGGTAAGGTCAAGGTAAGCCCAAGGTAAGCCCATGCCCCAATCCCCTCCTCCAGCTCTGAGCCCCCCCCAAACCCAGAGCCCCTTCATGCACCCCAAACCCCTCATCCCCGGCCCCGCCCCAGAGTCTGCATTCCCAGCCCAGAGGCCGGACCCCCTCCCTCATTACAAACCCCCTGCCCCAGCCCAGAGCCCCCTCCCATCCCCTGAACCCCTCCCCATAGCCCTCACTCCCACACCCCAACTCTCTGCCCAACCCTGAGCCCCTCCCACACCCCAAGCCCCTCATCCCCAGCTCCATTGGGTCACAGGCATCAACAATTTTCTTCAACTGGGTCGCCAGAAAAAAAATGTTTGAAAACCACTGGTCTAGACTACCAAGAGACTCCAACAGCTCTTGCTGGGTGCAACTCAAGTCCACAACGGCAAAGGTCACGTTCTGCATCATTACAGCTACAGGCTTCAATTACTAGTGCGGCCAGACGCCTAGTACTGCTTATTCCCTACTCTCTGAGAGCAAAACGGAAATCATCTTTGTGGAATATCTAGGCTGCCTTGGGAAAACACTTAAGACTTTTCTTAACATAGGTCTGGGCTAGGCCTTCTTCTTTTAAGCCAGGGTTACAAACAAAACTGGCAGGAGTGAAATCCTAGCACAAAGCTAAGGGATCTGTTGTCTTTATGAAAAACTAGATCATGTGGATGGGTGAGCTACAGGCCAAAATGCCGAATCTTCCACCACCCGTGTGCCACAACCAAGAATGCTAGGTACTGTGTTCAGAAGTGCCTAAATTGCATAGCAGCCTAAGTCCTATTGATTTCACAGGAACTCAAGCTCCTAAGTCACACAGGAGCTTCTGAAAATTTTACCCGCTACTTCTCTGGCAAAGGAAAGAGTAACAGACAGACAGAGATACTACCTCAAGGGATTTGGACCTTCCAGGATTGTTTCAGACACTATTCTCTCCTGCCACAAAAGCCCTTTGCCCTAGCTTCCCTAGTAATTTGTTACAAGCCTTGAAAACACCTTTTCCTATATTGCTTTAGTTCAAACCATTTCAGTCCAGGGTGGCGGGAGTCCCACGCATTGTGACTGCACCGATTAAGCTGTCCTTCCCAGCCCTATCTTATGCTGTGGGTCAGTAGAGAGCTTTTGAGCCTAAATTATGTCTAAAGATGCAACCAGCCACTTTGTTGGATTTATAACAGCACCAATGCAACTTATGCACCTAACTCCCATTGGCTTCAATGGGTGTTTGGTACTTAACTTGCTTAGGAGCTTTTGAAAATCCTACATGGTACCTATCTTCATCTTTAGCTGCCTATCTACTCTTGAGAATGTAGCCCTCTGTCTCCGGGGCCATGAGAATGAGCACTCATGAAAGGTGCCAATTCACTAAAGGGCCAAATCGTGGTCAATATTAATATTCTAACAAATTAACAAGAGCCAGTAAATTCAGCCAAATATTATAGGGATAACAGAAACATGATGGAATAGGAGTCATGACTGGAGTATAGGTATGTGCTGGTGAAGTGTATGTGCTGTTCACGAAAGACAAAAATAAAGGCAAAGATGGAGTAGCATTGTATATTAATGGTGAGATGGACTGTAAAGAAATTAAAAGCGATGGAATGGATAAGAGTCTGTTTGGTCCAAAATCACTTTGAGAAAAGAAGCTACTAGAGCAGGGGTGGGCAAACTTTTTGGCCTGAGGGCCGCATCGGGTTTCTGAAATTGTATGGAGGGCCGGTTAGGGGAGGCCAGGCTCTGCAGTCCCGCTGCCCAGAGCATTGAGCTGCATGGCAGCGTGGCTGCGGGGGAGGGGGGACAGCCTCCCAGTCCAGGAGCTCAGGGGCTAGGCAGAACGGTCCTGCGGGCCGCATGTGGCCCACGGGCCATAGTTTGCCCACCTCTGTACTAGAGGTTCCCCTGATAGGGTATGCTACAGACTCGCAGGATCCAATTTCAATATGCATAAAGACCTCTTTAAATGTTTTTAATTAAATAAATACTACTGGGAATTGTGTGATTATGGGAGACTAACTTCCCACATATGGATTGGAGGACAAGTGCTTCTAATAATAATAGGGCCTAGCTTTTCCTGGATGTGATAGCTGACAGATTTCTTCAACAAATAGTTGCTGAACCAACAAGAGGTTTTAGATTTGGTATTGGTGAGTAGTGAGGACCTCACAGAAGATTCCTACCACCACAGATCAAGAGACTAGTCTTGTCATCAACAGAGTGCAAAGACAGACACCTCTTTGTGTAAGCTTTCTTGTAATAGGGTATACTGGTCCTTTAGTGGGGAGCAGGAGGGGGGGCAGAAAACCCCATTCCAGGGAGTTGGAATGAACAAAGGCCCAGGAAATTGCCTGGTAGCAGAAGCGAGGAAGCAGTCCTGGGGAATTAGGAGCTGGATGGGGTGGAACCCCAGGACACCGTTCCTTTAAGGGCCCAGGATCAGGAGCCCTGTAGTGTAGGGTGGGGCAGGGCTCCCCTCTCTTCCAGCCAATCAGGAGGAGTTCTCTGGAGGAGGTCAATATATAGACCACCTTCTCTCTCAGATCATGGAAGACACTGGTAAGAGAAGGAAGCCAATCAGAAGGCTAAACTCCAGCAGGAGACTGCTATGAGAACTGACCCTGTGAAGAGCCGGCTGGGACAGGGAAGAGTTCTGTGTTGATAGCAGAAGAGCCAGAAAGCGTGAACCTTTGAATTTCAGTGTTGGACTTTACTGGTGGGACTGTTTGGAACTGTTTGCAGTCATTTAACCATCCCCAAGAGGAGGGTGGCAGGACTTAAAAGAGGCTGGAGGGCGAGAGTCTGTAAGGGGCCCTGACAAGGGAGGACACAGGGAGGCTGCTGCAGAGGAAGCTCTGTCATCGTCAGTAAGCAGCAGTCCTGTTGCACTCCCCTTAATAGCAACAGCTGCAGAAGGACTGGCACCAGCTCCTCTGCAGACACAGTGAGAAGCCTGCCTCGACAAGCAGCATCAATAATCAGGGATGGGACCGAAAGAATATTCTTTTAATGTTTGGTTATGCACGAACGTACCACAAAAGTGGGTGCTCTGATGACGTGGTAAATTCTGTGTTTACGCCCAAGCAACCCCAATGAGTTCAGTGGCGTTGCACAAGTGTAAATGAGCGCGGAATTCAGCCCAGTATACAAAGCTCTCTTTTCACCTGCTATTGGGAACCAAGGTTAGGTGATATTGAGGCAAATGTCTGGAGGGAAACAATCACAATAGATATGACAGAAGGAGAAATCATTCCTCCAACAGCTGAAATCACACTGATAATCTGAAAGGGATTAATATGCCTTTGGAGTCACCATTACAAAAATGAAGTCAGGACCAGCCAAATGCTAACACTAGTTGTTTTCTTGAGTTGCATAACCTCTTGAAAGACTGATTAAACTGTGTATGCTATAAACGTATCTTTTTGCAGAGAAGGTGAATTTCCAAAAGAAGCGACTCAGTATTATGTAAAAGAAGAATTATAACACGGTGATGAAATACAGCTCGTAGGGCTCTAGTCAGTAAATTAAAACAAAGGATATCCCAATCGCAAGAGAGCAATCTGCTGCGTGCACAAGATGTTTCACAAAAAGTACCGTAGCAGACAGATTCCTTGCATTTTGGGTTCTGGAATATTTTTTTTTTTTTGCTGAAGGCATCACTGATTCACTGTGCATTTTTCTCTGCTCTCTCTCTCTTTTTTTTTTTTTTAAACTACAGAGCTCTCTTGTTTAGATCAGGGCTGTGCTGGTTTATCATGAATGGTCATTTCTTGGTCACTTTTCAAAAGAGTTCTCCTCTCTTCCTCCCCAAAGGGTCTGATGTTTATCATTAAACTCGTCATTTGAATTTAGACACTAGTATAGTGATGGGCACAGTACAAGATTAGCTAGCCAGACAGAATTAACTGAGGAAACATGTTGAGCAATAGAGCAAAATGACTTTTCTCCTGGGCCAAAATCTGATCTCAGTTACAGTGGGCGTCAATTTGGCAAAACTCGATTGACTTTGATGGAGTTAAGCCAGATTTATGTTGGTGTAACAGAGCAGAATTTGAGCCAGTGGTTGTTAAATGTCTTCAGTTAGTTAGTTATCAGGGAGCATTCAGAAGTGCATACAGCTGAAAACACAGAAAATGAGTGCCTGTCTTTAACACAAGATGGGCATGTCAGGTGTACTCACTTAAATTAGTGCTGGGAAATAATGTCAGTGTTGGGGAAAAAACAAGACCAGTTGATCTCAGGAGGTCTTCAGATGTCACCCTACGGTTCCATGCCTGCTAGCTCTTTTCACAAGCCAAACCATTCTGCAGCAGAATGGCACAATGAATAAAGGGCCTCCACAAGAGGAAGAGCCAGTATCTACAGTTAGCAGAATATACAGTTAGCAGAGAAGCCCTTGGCAGCTGTGAATCTCTCAACTCAGCAGGGAAAATCTTCACCAAGGCTGCTGTGTGTGACTGTCCATCATATCCGGCGATGGCATCACAGCATCTAGTGTGTTCTCTTGTGGCAGCACAGTTCCAGCTTAGAAGAGCAAAGTCATAAACAAAGGTCACATAGTAGGTGTGAGCTCTCACTGAAGACTTGGCATGATGCTTGGCCTCTTTTTCAATCAGTTTTTCACATTTATCCTTCTTAGAAGTGTTTACAACCTTTATTGATAGTTGCTTTCCATTCAGGTGTGTCCTTGGCTGCGTCTTTGAAGTGATCAATATTTATGCTGCATGAGTTGATATTCTACTTAAGGGCGTGTCTGAAGCATTTTGGCGGATTGCCCTTCCTGTGCTTTCCAAGTTTCAGCTCTCCAAAGAGGACTTTCTTCAGGAGTCTGGGATCACGCATTCTGATGGCATGACCTGTTCATTTAAGATGAGCTTGGATAATCATTCCCTCAATACAGTTTCTGCTCTCTCAGGGATGTTAATGTGTGACACTGTCTTGCCAGTGGACCTTCAGAACAGACCAAAGACGGCGCATGAGAAATGTTTCAAGTTGCTTGATGTATCTGCAGTAAAAACTATCCATGTTTCACACCTGTATGAAAGGGATGCTATCCCTGTCGTGCTGTAAATCATCAGTTTTACTGACGGTTTGGTGGTATGCTGGTTAATAATCTTATGAAGAAGTCTTCCACAAAAGCCTGGCTTGCTTTCCATATTTTGTTTGATATTTCCTGATCCAGGGAACCCTCACTGGAGATGGTCCTGCCAGGTATGTAAAATGATCTCTGTTCTTTAGTTTTGTACCATTAATGGTGATGATTGGCTCAGCAGAAGTGGCTGATGGGGCTGATTGGAAGAAGATTTAAGTTTTTCCCAGGCTGTTAATGTAGCCAAAAGCCCTGACAGTGAAAATGATGCTTGGGTCCTCTGAGCAAGCTCTCCTTGTCGCCAGCAGTTTTAGCATGATATAAAGCAGAAATTTTGGAGCAAGTTTTAAAAAAGCATTTGCCATTGGCCTAACTCTGCCCTCACTGAAGTCAGAGCAAAGCCCACACTGAGTGGTTTGTGGGTGAATACAGAGATGAGAGCTACTGATACTTAGGCCATGTCTACACTACAAGGATTACACTAGCATAATTACAGCACGGTTACTTTTTCAGCATAACCCCGTAGTGTAGACGCAGCCTACAGGGACAGAAGAGATTTTCCCATTGCTGTAAGAACATTGCCTCCCCAAGCGATAGTAGCTAGGTCAACAGAGACATTTTTCTGTTCACTTAGCTGCATCTACTCCTGGAGTTAGGTCAGCAGAGCACAGTGCTCAGGGTGTGGGTTTTTCATACCCCTAAGCGCTGCAGCTATGTCAACCTAAATTTTAAGTGTAGACCAGCCCATACTCACCAAAATCTATGTGCCCAATCATCCTCTCTGCAGGAAGAGCCCAAGATAGGAGGCCCAGGAAAATCTGAGTTTCAACTCACAGAGTTTCCTGCAAATCAACCAGTCTTGGGATAGGATTACTCCCCCACAGAGCAGGTATAAGGTGTGACCCATCCACAGGAAGGGTTACACACCCCTTAGCTTTCACAGCACCATGGCTCTCTCATGCCAATGGAGCCCCACTCCTGCCTACCTCCCAAATGGTGTGGGGTGTGACGGTGTATTGGAAAATGCAGCATCACCTTATACAGGGAAATCCTCAGTGTGCTTAGAGGGCTCATGATGCTGAGGGATGGTGGCTCTCTCCCAATCTCATTGCATCCCTGCCCTGCCACACATCTCATAATGCAAACAAACCCATTGCAATTGTACAATTTCTGTAACGCTAGAGAGAAAAGAAAGTGCTGCTTCACTTTATCCTACCCCAGACACAACTGGGAGCAGTTCATCAGGTTTCCTCTGTTTTCCTGCTCTCGATGCTTCTGAGGAAATGGGCTGATTTGGCCCTAAATCATTCATATACATATGTATGGTTGGCTTGTGTGTCTGGTGCTCAGAAATTCGAGGAACTAATGGCACAGGCAGACTTCGAGGAGCACTCTGCATGTGTCCCTCTGCAAATTCACCTCACTCCTAACTTCCAATGGCCCCAGCTACCCTTTTCTGGAATTTTAACATCCAGACTCACCTTTCACACCCTGATCCAGGGCATTATCCTATATTCACTGTATCCGGAAAATTCGGTGCAGTAACATCCCATCACTGAAAGATCTTTCAAGTGGCCATGATTACAGCCCCAGGAAATTCTTTTTATTTATTTATTTATTTATAATAATTTTGGGGTATTTTAAAATTTTTTTTCTTATTTCATTTAATCCATGGGGAGGTGGGGGTGGTCTGTCCCTGAGATAGGAGGACCAGTGGGGACTGGGGTGGGGAGTTGGAGAGTGAACCCACTCTGCACTCACCCCACAGCAGCAGCTTCTACAGTTCCTGTCCCGTAGGGCTGAGCTGGGCTCCCTGCTTCAGGCGCTGTGACCTAGTGGGGGGCTTCAAAGCAAACCCACTCCACAGCAGCAGCCCCCGGCCTGTCAGGCCTGGTTCCTCACTCCAGGTGTTACGACCTGGCATCCAGGGTTGCAGTGCCACTCAGGTTTGGCCCAGGTGCCCCCATGTCATGACACAGGGGAGACTGGGCCAAACCTGAGCAAGTGGTGCTGCAACCCCATGCACCAGGCAGCAATGCTTGAAGCAGGGAGCTGGGCACAGCCACACATGGGACAGGAGCCCTACAAGCTGCCGCTATGGGTTGAGTTTTTCATTTTATTTCACATTTGCAGAAAACGGGGGACTCTAGCCCGGAACCTCCCACAGACAAAGTAAATGCAGTGCCCTTAAAGATCTGCAGGACACTTGAATAGAAACAGAGCTCCATGTCCCTCTATTAAATATCTACAGCCAGATTCTCATCTCATGCCAATGTAAATCAGGAGAGATTCCAGTTAAACCAACGGAGTTTTACTCTGGTGTCAATTGGTGAGAGGGAAAAGAGACTCGGCCCCTGGGGCTGAAGTGGATTTCTGACAGCTGTTGGAGATAAGAACCACAATTTCCACTCTCAGCGGCTGCTCCTTCATTCTGAACTACATTTAAAAAAAGACAAAAAGTACTGAAACAAATGAACACATACGTCTGCCCACTCCTATGGAAACCGATGATACCAGAATCTAAGGAAATACTTAGGAATTACATTGGTTTTGCATCATTAAGTCACAGCCTGATAAATTATGCCGCTAAATCATAAAAACTGCAAAACAAATGTTATTTTTTAAAAAGTTACTTGGATACGAAAGAAAATTGTGCTAACAGAGCAAGAATTTTGTTGCTGAAAATCCAGCCCTTCACTTTTCTGTTTTCACTTTGAAAGCTGTAACAGTTTGAACCATTTCTCCCACCAAGGAAAAGATTTGTGATATTCCTTCCCTAAAACAAAAACTTTGCTCATCATGACTTCACAGCAGCAACAAACAAAGAAAATAATCTCTGTTATCTCACTCTGTCCCCAAAGAGATCTGTTTCATTCTTGATGCTCTGGCACATTAAAAGTTCTTGGAATCTGTTTCTATCTTCCTCCAAACTTCAAGGATATTTTTGCTGCCAAAATTATGCAGTAAAAAGCAACACAAACCCTGCAGCTATGGGGAGGAGGGCTAGTTCTATAACCTTTATTATCTTTGGATGGAAAGTGAAGAAGAGGAAAGACACAACTAACGCCTTGGGTATTTCTAGATCCTAGCTCTGTCCTTTCATTTCAAAGTCAAGTTTGAAACAAAACTGCCACTTGAAACACCATACGGAGCATTTTTTAAAAATACAGAAGTCTAATAGGCTTTATTATCTGCGCTCATAGCCTCTCCGTGGTAGTCAGCATAAGGACTATCCTGTGATTATGCAGCTCAAGTGTTACTATTTAAAAATTCAAACAGGAAATCTGGGAGTTGAAAAGCACCAAACCGTCGCCTGGAGGTCATGTCTTCAAAACAACTCTCAAATGTCAAACATTTTATGGACTCGAACAGTTCCTTCCTTTTGTGATCTGACATTCTATTCAGCCTCAGCTCCACACATCAGGCAGAAGGAAAAGGCTAATCTGAAATCTGAAGGAGGAGATCTGAGGCCTTTGCAAATTACTGTACGTAAACCTTGATGTGTATGCAAACCTCTATGTGTTTACCTCAGAAGCTATTAAAAAGCATCTGTAGTAAACTAAAGCACAGTATCTCCCTGCTCAGTCTCTTCTGCCTTGATAAATAAAGGCAAGCAGAACTATTGTAGGGCCAGAGTGTGAATCTCCCAAGGACTTGTCGACACACAGGGCACGTCTACACTGCAATGCGAAGATACAACTGCAGCACCTGTAGACTTCCCCGAGCGAACTCAAGTAATAAAAGTAACGAAGCTGCAGCACAAGCAGCTGTATTGGCTAGCACTACCCCTCCCCCCATTTCCTTTCTCCCTCCCCTCCAGAAACCTGGCTACATAGTTGAGCGCCCACCCCCTGAACTGTCACAAGCATCACTGCTATTGTTACTCTAGCTAGATCAAAGCTAGTTTGGGTATTTCTACACATGTTGCAGTCACACCTCTGAGTGCAGTGTAGACATACCCATGGAGCTGTTCCTGATCAACTCCATGTGTGGACACACTTATTCCGGAAGAATGGTACCTTGTTCCTGCTTAGCTTAACCCACTTTAAGTTAACCTGTGTTAACTTTCAAGCGTAGACAGTCCTTACACAGGTGAGCCATTATTCATACAAGTAACCCCCTTGAAGTCAGCAGGGCTCCTCGTGTGATTAACTTGCTCATCAATCTGATTAAAGCCTACAAGATTCAAAACAAAGCTGACCAAAGAGAAGAATGAACTGCAGGGCTCAAAGATTTGTTGGATTAATTACTTAAAGTTGTACGGTGTTTTGAAGATGCAAAGTGCTAAATAAGTACTAAGCACTGTCAGTATTATGCCTAGCCCCCAGACTGGCAAACACAGAATCTGTCAAGTACAGGCTCTTTTGACACATCAGCAGCAGCAACTGCTGCTTGATACAAAAGTTGGTAAAAGAAAACACACTTTTAATGTGCTGGACTAAAAATTAAAGACCAACAAAAAACAAAACAAATAAAACTAAGATTTGTTTTCTTCAGGATGAAGAAGGATACTCTTAAAAATATTTTACTTAAAAATAAAGGAAAAAAGTTTCTCAAAGAGCTTCTTACTGATTTTTGTTTTGTGCTCTTGGTCTCCCAAACAAACATAATTACCACATCTAGGTCCTGTAATCTTAACACAAAAGAAAGTGCAGAGCAAGTGAGAGTAACATGCAGTTGGTCAGAACAAAAAGAAAATTCAGTAGTTGTACTGGACCACACTTTTCATAGTTCAGCTATTAGGGGGTGTGTAGTGCTCAAATTGTGGGGAGGATAGTATGTGTCAACATGCAGCAATGAACAAAGTGGGTATATCATAATCACTTACACTCCTGCTATCCCCCAAGCAAATTTCAAGCACTGTTTGTGTGGAAGAAATACCTCAGTAATTATACTGCTTTATCAACCACAGAACCTCCTCTATTGTTGAAAGCTCATCCTGGAACAGTTATATCTATCTATTTGGAAAGAAGTGGGATGATGTACTTGTATCATAAGAGGACGATGAAGTACTTTACAGTCCATTAGTAACTAAGAAGAATATTAAATAACTTCTACTAAAGAATAAATATTTTTAAATTAGCAGGCACAGATAACTTACACTGAAAAGAGTCCTAAAAGAGCTGGCTGAGGCGATCTCTCGCCTGCTGTTGTAGATCTTGGAATACTGGGGAAATTCCAGAAGACTAGACGAATGCTAATGTCATACCTGTATTCAAAAAGGGCAAGCGAGATGACCTGGGTAACTATGAGGTGGTTAACCTAATATCAATCCCAAGAAAAATAATGGAAAAGTTAATACAGGATTAATCTGATAAAGAAATAAAGGATAGGAATATAACTAATGTCAGGTAACATAATTTTATGGCAAATGGATCTTGTTAAAAAACCTGAATTCATTCTCTGAAGAGATAAGTTTGGTCATTAAAGGTATTTGTATAGATGTAAAAGCCTTAGACTTTAAGGTGTTTGATTTAGCACTGCACAACATTCTGACTAGAAAATTAGCACTACACAATATTAATAAAGCACATGTTAAATGGATTAACAAGTTACTGACAAATCTCAAAGTGGTCAACACTGAGGAATCACTGAATGGGGCTGTTTCTAATGCAGTTCCATGGTAATCAGTAGGAGCTCTGACACTAATCAATATTTACATCAATGATCTGGAAGTAAATATAAAATTGCTGGGGATCAAATTTGTGGATGACAAAAGCTTGGCAGAGTGGTAAACATGATGACAGGGAAGTCATACTAAGCAGTCTGGTTAGCTTGATAAGATGGTCCTATTCAAACAAAATGCATTTTAGTACAGACAGATGCAATGTTATGCATCTAAGAATAAGGAATGAAGGCCATACCTACAAAATGGTGGACAATCCTGGAAAGCAGCTCCTCTGAAAAAGATTTAGGGGTCACACGGAACAGGCAACTCAACATGAACTCCCAGTACAATGTTGTGGCAAAAAGGGCTAATGCAATCGTTCAATGTATAAACAGGGGGTAAATGAATAGAAGTAGGGAGGTAATTTTATCTCTGTTTATGGCATTGGCAATACCAATACTAAATTACTGTGTGAAGTTCTGGTGTCCACATTTTTAAAATGATGTTGAAAAACTGGAGAGAGTGCAGAAAAGAGCCCAGAAATTATTTGAGTATTACAGAAAATGCCTTACAGTGAGAGACTTAAAGAGCTCCATCTGTTTAGCTTATCAAAAAGACGACTGAGAAGTGACTTGATTACTGTTTGTAAGTACGATTACTGTTTTTAAGTACCATCATGGGAGCAGATTCTAGCTACTAAAGAGTTGTTCAATCTTTATCTGCTAGATTGAAGAAGAACCAATGTCTGGAAGCTGAAGCCAGACAAATTCAAATTAGAAATTAGACACATAGGTTTAACAGCAAGGATGATTAACCACTGGAACAAACTACCAAGGGAAGTGGTGGATTCTCCATCTCTTGCTGTCTTCAAATCAAGACTGTCTGACTTTCTGGAAGTTTGCTGTAGCCAAATACAAGTTACCGGGCTCTCTACTGGCTTAACTAGGTGGAATGGACTGTAATATACAGGTTGTCAAACTAGATGTTCTAATGGACCCTTCTGGTCTTAATTTCTATGGCTTCCATCACCTTCACACAAGAGTGCCTCAAATATATTAATGAAACAAGATTCCTTCGGCACCACTTTATTGAGGCGGAACTAGGGTTCAGAGAGGCTAAATGACTTGCCCAAGGTCACAGAGGACATCTATGGCAGAGCCAGTGTGAAGGGGTAAATTAGACCAATTAACCTATAGGCTGCACCTGAAGGAAAGCCAGGAAGTGCTAAGACCTAGTTGTTGATGAAGTCCTGCTGGGGGAGGAGCTAGGCAGGATTTATAAAGAAAGGAAGTTGGCAGTAGATGGGTGGGGGACCACAGCAAGGAACTCTGCAGTCACACTCCCTGATACAAGGGAGAAGAAACCTGAGAAAGGCAGGGCAGGAAGCAGTCCAAGGAGAAGGGTCAGGTCTGAGAGGGCTAGATCTGAACTGCCAGTTCAAAGGTCCCTGAATTGGAACCTGGTGCAGAGGGCGGGTCCAGGCTCCTGTACCAGCCACTATGGGAGTGGCACAGTCACCACAGAAGTGGAGATGAGGTATTCTGATAATGCCCCATAAGGGGAGGATGATGGTGACTTGGCTGGAGGACTAAGCCATGAAGGCAAGGCACTGCAGCTCCTGACTATCAAGAGAGGGGCCGCAAGGCGAGCGATGGAGACAACGGGCTGAGCGACTGCAGGACAGGGCACAGACAGCGGCGAGCGAATTCCCCAGATGCGCCATGAGGCGGCACTGGCAGGCAGTGGAGTAAAGCATTCCCCCGTAACAGCTAGGAATTGAACCCAGACCTATTGAAGCTCAGTCCACTGCCTTAACCGAAGACCTTCCTTTCTTTTCACTTGGCAGGCCTGACAGAATTCAATTTTTATTTGTTTCTAATTTTGATGGATAATATTAATGTTTATTTTTAAGCCGTTTTCCTATTTTTATCCATTTAAATTTTCACAGGTGTGGGGAAATTACAAGGAGGAGTCAGACAATAATTATTTAATGACAGTAGATTCCAAAAGCTAAAGGGTTTATAACCATTCAAAACACAAACTGTCATCATCACATGTCAAAATATACAGTCGTTATCCTTAAATCAAACTAATAAGTTCTCAAGCAGCATTTTGCTTGCTTTTCCTAGCTGTACTTTGGGAATGGAGGGGGAGATACAGGAAGGATGGGCTCCACCTAAACCAAAACAAAACTAGATTGCTGGCACATAAAATTAAAAAAAGGTCTTAAACTAAGGCTGGAGGAGACCCAACGGGTCTAGAGGTGAACATGGTTCAGACAGAGACATCCCTTCGGGGAGGATTTATTAAAGGGAATCCTCTATATCCTAGTAAAGAGCAGAATGAAAGTAGGAAATGAAGAGAAACAGGCAAGTGAAAAAGAGTCCTAGTCAATTACATCACATGAAGGCATATAACTAAGTATTGATACATTTTGTAAGTGCTGGTATACAAATGCTAAAAGTCTAAATACTAAGATGAGTAAACTTGCATGCCTGGTATTAAATGAGGATATTGATGTAAAAAGGTATCACAGAAACTTGGTGGAACAATGATAATCAATGGGACACTGTAATACCAGAGTACAAAATATATAGGAATGACAGAATAGGTCGCACTGGTGAGGGAGTAGCACTATCTGTGAAAGAAAACAAAATCAAATATAGTAAAAATCTTAAATGAATCAAACTGTACCATAGAATCTCTATGGATAGAAATTCCACGCTTGACTAATGAGAGTGTAGCAGTAGGAATATACTACCAACCACCTGATCAGGATGGTGACAATGACTGTGAAATGCTCAGGGAGATTAGAAAGGCTACCAAAAAAACCAAACCCAATAAGAATGAGGGATTTCAACTATCCCCATGTTGACTGGATACATATCGCTTCAGGATGGAATGCAGAAATAAAATTTCTTCTTGGAGCAGCTAGTCCTGGAACCCACAAGAGGAGAGGCAATTCTTGATTTAGTCCTAAATGGTACACAGGATCTGGTCCAAGAGATGCATATAGCTGAACTGGTCAGTAACATCAACCATAATTAAGGCTCCATGTCCGTCATGGACCTCCATGACTTCTGCAGCGACACGTGCAGCTGGCTCTGGGGCAGCCTGAGCAGCTCACTGGCCACTGCTGGGGCAGTTTGGGTGTGGGAGGGGGTTCAGGGCTGGGACAGAGGTGTGGGGCTCCCCAGAAGCAGATGACAGGTCTCTGCAGATCTGAGGGGCCAGGGGGCTCCGTTCACTGCCCACACTCGCTGCCCCCGCAGATCCCACTGGCTGCAGTTCCCAGCCAATGGGAGCTGTAGAGCCGGAGCTCATGGTGGGGGCAGCGCGGGGAGCCTCCCTGACTTTCTCTCCCCCTAGGAGCTACAAGGACACGCAGGGCCAGAGAGGGAGCCTGCCAGCCCAGCCAACCCTCCCCCAGCACCAGCAGGGGTCCCTGGCCATGCACTGCCACCCGGCCCCTCCCCCCCACAGCAGCGGGGGTCCCAGGCCATGCACTGCCACCCGGCCCCTCTCTGTCACAGCAGAGGGGGTCCCAGGCCACATGCCGCTGCATGCCCTCCCCCCCCCAGCACCCACTGCGTCCCCAGACCACCCTCCCAGAGCACCCACGGCCCAGGTTTTAGTCAGAGGTATATAGTACAAGTCATGGGCAGTGAATTTTGTTTACTGCCCGTGACCTGTCCATGACTTTTACTAAAAAAAACCCCGTGACTAAAACATAGCCTTAACCATAATTAAATGTAACATCTTTGGGGGGGGGGGAAATACCAAAGAAACCCACCACAGTAGCAATAACCTCAAAAAAGGGAACTACACAAAAAAGAAGCAGCTAGTTAAAAGGAAATTAAAAGGAACAGTCACAAGAGTGAAATGCCTGCAAGCAACACAAACTTTAAAAACACCTAACAGAATGTTAGGAACCATTAGGAATGGGATAGAAAATAAGAAATAAAATATCATAATGCCATTATATAAATCCATGGAATGCCTACACCTTGAATGTTGCATACATGCCCAGTCACCACATCTCAAAAAAAAGATATTAGAACTGAAAAAAGTACAGACGGGGCAATAAAAATAATGAGGGGGATGGAACAGCTTCCAGATGAGGAGAGATGAATAAGACTGGGGACTGTTCATCTTAGAAAAGAGACGACTGAGGGGGATACGATAGAGGTCTATAAAACCATGGACAGTGTGGAGAAAGCGAATAGGGACGTGTTATTTATCTCTTCACATAACCCAAAAACCAGGGGTCAACCAATGAACTTAATAGGCAGAAGGGATAAAACACCTAAGAAAGTACTTCTTCACACAACACACAGTCAACCTGTGGAACTCGATCACCACATTGCAATGGACCAGATCAATTAAAAAAAATAATAAAGAATCAGGGACTCATCCTGTAGCTCTTAGATATGCAGTCTCTTTAAAATCAATGGGATTACATACATGAGTAAGGGTTGTGGGATTATAAACCATATTTCTTTACAAGTCACTGTCTCATCCTCACCAGTTCTGTGGTTCAGCTTGGGCGTTTGGATTTTGAGCATGTGTCTGATGTTGTGAATGGAAGAGGCCCTTGGGGGTCAAGTACTAATGGCACCAGTGGTCTGGATGTCCCCACTTTTAATAATCCTTCATCTGTTTGAGCTATGCGAGAGTCTAAGCAGGTCCACCACAAAGCTCATGACCAGTAACACCAAGATTGCAAATTGAATCATCAGGAGAGAGGTGGAGGCACTTGGGTTAATGTTCAAGTCGGAGGCCTGATATTGGTAGATTTTTGCTAGTAAATATTGTTGTAAGAGAAAAAGAAATTTAAAATGTAATCACATTCAGCATTTCTAAGTTCTCCATACATTTGCATTGTTCTCTTAGCTGTTATAAAGCCCTGTACAAAGAGGAAACTTAGGGCTTGATCCAAAGTTCATTAAGTCAATAGGAGTCTTTTCACTGACTTCGAGGGGCTTTTGCTTAGGACTTTATTGAGCTCACCTGATATCCATTTTCCAACTTCACCCAAGACAGTAGTGGACCTAGGCTTCTCCCGTTAAAATGATGGAACATATTACATTTGTACTTTGTTTGCTGAACCAGCTTTCTGCATTTGCTGACAAGTAGAATTCAAAATTTTGATTCCTCTGGCTAATGCCCTTCACATGCTGGCATCACTGATTTTTCTCACATCATACAGATGTCTTGGTCCTGAAGATCAAACTTCAATGTGTTAGGAACAGACTTAGAGCTCTCATGGTTTGGGGAACTCTCCTCCACACATGCTCTGATGCTTTTGAGTATTCTTATTAACGAAGTTGAGAAGTTTCTGTTTAATTAAGCATATAGCTGGGTTTGTACTAATGTTACTGACTTTCAATGCAAGTGATTCCAGCAAGCATCTCCAGTGGCTTTGTAAGACATTATCGGAGATCTCTTGCAAAAAGCATTAACGCTTTTCATGGGCAGTATTACATTCTTTAAGGGCTCAATTCTACTGAATGCTGTAGTCCCAATGCAGTATGTAAGCATATGCCTCACTCTAAGCACGAGTGGCCTCACTGACTCTAGTAGCTCTACATATAATTTGTACATGTTTACATGAACCAGGGTCAGAGTGCTCAGCAGCTAGCACCATCAAGCCTTGAGACAGCTATTCATTAAATTTATGGAATTAATAGGATCTCCCTCTCTCGCATACTTAGCTAGATGCCAAAGGTTAAGGAGGGCATCCGTGCTGTACTGAATGCAGATTAATTCTGAATCCTCACCCCAGCTATTACTTATGTCATTTATACAAAGCTTTCCCTGGATTTTGCAACCAATCTTTTCTTTCCACTGGTGTTTGAGGCTAGCCCTACTTCAAGGGTAAATGGCAGAAGTGAAAAACAGATGTGTTAAAGAGAGGTGATGGGAGCAAAAGCAAAACTTGCAGTGGAACAGCTTCTGGCACACCACGTGATGGGTCTATGAAAAACTATTCTGAACACACATATATCAGATGGCTAAATATGCCTAGTCTTTTTCTAAAGGGCAGCTGGGTGTATTATACGTGCACTTGGCTCATGAAGCTTTAAACAGAGTTTAAATCTGCCACAATCTAAGTGACACTCAATGGGGTCTAACCCCAACTATTATTCATTAATGTATTACCACAGCAGAAAAGTCCCAGTCATGGGCCATGACCCCTCTGTGCTAGGCATGGTACAAACCCAGAGCAAAAAGACAGTCCCTTCCCGAAAGAGCTTACAATCTAGGTACAAAACAAAAGATAATGCTGAAGTCCTTGCTTAGTTTAAACTTTATGGAGTTTTTACTCAGTCCTTACTCAGGCAAAGACCTCAGGATTTGGTGCAAAGAATGTTTTAGTTATTTACTCACAAAAGAAACCCAGTTTTCATACTGTCCTCCAACCTATCTTTCTACTGGTTTTACTGCCTAACCTGATAAACACACAGAAATGTAACAATTTCAAGCTGCTAGGAGTGTGACATCTCAAGTCAGGCTTACACTAGGATAAATCTTGATGGAACGTAACATACACACACAGTTTCTGAAGCAGAATGTAACTGGATCAATAGAACTGGTGTGAAGGAAAGACATTTTAATGGGTGAAAAAAGCGGGCACCAGGAGAGGAATGGCCACTGAGGGATAAAACAAACAAAAAAGCCTGAAATATTGAAATCAGAATATTCCACATCCAATATGCTGCTGAAAGGGCGCACACACACACACGGTTCCAGTTAATGGACTGTGGGAGAGCACCAGGGTCACAGGAGATAGGAATGACAGTGGTTTAAAAAAAAAAAAAAAAAAAAAAAAAAAAGGAAATGAGAGCATGACAAGGAAAAAGCAGGTGAGAACCCCATTAAAACAGATTCAGAGCTGGTTTTTAATGTTCTGGACCCAGCATTTCTTGGCCTGAGCAATGGAACACAAATAATCCAACCTTCTCAGTAACAAGCCAAAGCCTGTGGAATTACGTGTTTGAATATTCTCTGTAAATAAACAGAAAGCCGGGGAAATGTAGCTTAAGCAATAAACTGAAACAAGGTGGCCATTCTCATCCAACCTGGCTCCCCTTGGCAAAAGCGAGAGCAGTTACAATGTTTAACCAGAAACTATTTTACTTCATATTCTGTCTGTTCTAAACTGGATAGGGATTTGGCACTAAGACTTCATATGACATTTGCTCTTTATTGTGGTGACCAACAGCTCCGTGTGGGTGGGGACATTGAGCCATCAGATTTGTGTGGCAAAGGGGAAAGCACTGGCTTGAGTAACATTCACTTTCCACTTCCTTGGGTGAGACACAGAGAAAGAGAAAGAGAAAGAGAAAGAGAGGAAAGCTCTTATCAGTGGCCGGGGGAAAACGGCATTCCAGCCTGTGCTTTAGACGTTAGAAGCTACTAACATCTCATGCTAAAAGCAACTACCTGCACCTGACATCTATCATCAGCAATACTAACCACACTACAGGTTTTTTCCCCTGCTGGGATAGTACATCAGCCATGCCCCAGGAGAGAAAAAACAAGCAAAAATTGACCCATTTTGCAGATTCTATGGAAAACACTGAAATAAGATTTAGCTCTACCAGAAGGCATGAATTACCTGTGAATTATATAGAATTGTGTCAGGTTTCAGAGTAGCAGCCGTGTTAGTCTGTACTCGCAAAAAGAAAAGGAGTACTTGTGGCACCTTAGAGACTAAAATTTGAGCATAAGCTTTCGTGAGCTACAGCTCACTTCATCGGATGCATACGATGAAGTGAGCTGTAGCTCACGAAAGCTTATGCTCAAATAAATTTGTTAGTCTCTAAGGTGCCACAAGTACTCCTTTTCTTTTTATAGAATTGTGTGAAATTCTCTGGCAAGTGTTATGCAGGTCAAACCAGATGATCCTACTGGTCCCTTCTGGCTTTCAGAACTATGAATCTAAGTGTTTTCTGTGCAGAAAAAATTAAATTAAATGAAATTTTAAAAAGTCAGATATTAAGTTGGGCCTGACTCACCCAGGGTGAAATTCACCACTGTTCAAAGTACCAGGAAAGGGGTTTATGCATCAGGGGAGTATCAAAATAGGATTTCAGAGGGACTTCAGTTACATGTTAGCTTCATGCAGGTCCACTGCACAGGGAGAATTTGACCCATTCTGTATTAGGCTGTCAGAATTCTGCGACGAAAGCACATCTGTTCTCTCCTTAGTCTACAGAACTATCACATTAAGAACTGCCAAAGTCTAGACAAATCTGTTGTATCCTCCCTACTTCCACAGTGTGCCCAAAATAATTGTTAAACTGCATCCAGACACCTCCGCACTTATTTGTTTACAGCAAGGAACATTTCAAGCCATTCTGACATAAAAACAGGAAATTTGTTTTTTTCTACCTAGAGAAGCTTTTAATCCTCATCGTCCAATGACAGAAGGCCAAGCTCACTGAGGAATTGTGAATTTTTGTAACAGTCAGATAGGAAAAAATAAACAATCTTTCCAATCTATGCTGTGATCAAAGAAACATAACAAAATTAGGAAGTCAGAATGAAAGGTGAAAAAAATCTCACCCCAGAAGGTAGAGGTCAACAGAGCAACACTTGATGGATTATCCTTCCCACTTACAAATTTACAGCTAGTTTTTAGCAATTATGTTAAAAGACAAATTGAGATGTCAACACATTTTATGTAAACATATGCACACTATATATAAAGTATTATATAGAATTTTGCATATACCCAAACTTTGTACTTATGACTGCACTTTGTCTGAAAAGCCCAGCATGGTTTAATAAACTTTTATTTAATTAATAAATTAAGCCTCACAACAACCCTGTCAAGCAAATTATCCCCATTTCACAGAGACGGAAACTGAGGCAGAGAGAGAGAGAGAGAGAGAGAGAGAGTGTGCGCGTGTTCTGACTCACATAACATGCTGGGCAGAGCCAACAATACAATCCTGGCCCCCTCATACATAGTCTCATCTAAAGCACAAGACCATCATTTTCTCCACTAGGACACACTGACCAAAATGTTATTTGAGATCTCTATTCTATAATGAACTCAGTGGAGCTCCATGCAGGTATAAAGTTGATATTATCAAATCCCACACCAGAACCTTGGTTAATACAAGAGGATAATAACTGGCATTTCTATCATGCTTATTTAACTTAATTCTGCTATTGGAATCACATGAGATTAAAAGGTCACTTAGTAAGATTTTATGTAAAGAACTGTGGAGACTATTGGTAGTGTTTTTTAAAGTGGGAAAGCCCCATTTGTCTTTGGCATGCAACTTTATTTATTTATTTATTTTTTAAAAGCTCAACTTCCAATATGAAGGCCGCACATAAAGGGCCAGGATCAACAATTACCTATATCCTCAAAACACAGCGGCATGTTGATATTCTGACTTAAACTCATGAATCTGGATGTAAAAGTTCTAACAAACTACACCAATGTACATAACATGAGTTAGTCCATTCTCACCTGACAACATTTTAGATCTGGAAGGAATTCATTTTATAGTGCAAGGTGATTGTGCGGCAACAGTTCAAAGAAATAAACTCAGGGACTTAGGTGCACAGCTCCTGCTGACATTAAAGGCAGCAGATCCCTAAAAGCCCCCATGAACCACTTTTAAAATTTTCCTGTTTGTGTCATAATATGCTCTAAACACAGGCAAAGAAAATTCCTTATGACCTCCCTTAATGTAGAAATGAGTGTTTAATAGATAAAATGGAAATAAATATTTGAGTCATAATTTGGATTTACATTTCAATGGATTCAAAATTATTAACAAACATAGCACCTATTATTACCAAAAACCATGTTCTGATCCTATTCCCTGGCAGGCATTTACAATGGAATGCTGTGTGAGCTGCCTACTAAATTTAAAACAGCTAACAGACAGACGGGTTGAAACAACAGCCAAATCTCAAAGTTATTCGCATGTTGGGGAAGGGAATGAATATATCCCTACGCTTTCCTTCGGTTTCTCTTAAAATCTTGAAAGAAAAGTGGGGTAACACAAGGGGAAAAGACCTTTTCCTCTGTCTTGGCAATTGTCACTATTTCTCCAATGCTCCTCCCAGTAATGTGCTCGGACAAGAAAACCAATCTACAATGCTTAACGCATGAAAATTATTCATATTTGTAACCGCATTCACAATGAGGCTATACTTACTGCACGTTTTAAAATCAAGCTTCAACTTACAAATCACACTTCTCTCTGAAACTTATTTTCCTGCTATTTTTGCAAATACATTAAATGACAATAATGTAACAAAAAGAGATCAAAGAAAACAATTCCTTGTTTATTTTATGAATCTGACAGCCCTTTTTGTGTAATCAGGGTCACTTTTCCCCCTGGACTGTCAGTTAGGTTCCCCTGTTATTTGTGTGGGTCTTTCACACAACAGGGGTGAGAAAAATGCTTCCATAACAGGAATGTGTGTTTGTAAAAACTGGCAGATGATGTTTCATTAGCAATAAGTTATGCAGCTGGCAGCCAGAGTTATAGGAAATAGATCTTTATGGAGCTTGCATAAGCACCAAGGCTACATACTGAGGCCTGTATCTGTCCGGTAGCAGGTTGGCCCCAACTTGTATGCTTTGGCCCCGGTGTCTCACCAAGCACAGTTCCTCTTGAAACCTAACCCTCTTTCTCCAGTCCCACTCATACTACTATAGGGGACTCAAGGACAAGTGCTGTATTTGTAACAACTTTTTGCTCTTTTTTCAAAAAGATTTCAAGTCAACGGTATCCCGACAAAAAAGATAAGATATTCTTTTTGCTGTACATTTATCTGCTCATAGCAATGCAGAAGTAACTAGGGTACAAAGCCAAATCATACACATGAACTTCAATTGAGTGAGAAATCCAGTGTCCATGTGCTCACAGAGCTGTTAGTATGACTCTTTCATTGCTCCTCTTCCTGCCAGTAGAAAATGAGGGGAAGCATATATTGTTTGAGTCTCAGGTTTTCTCCTCCAATGCCTGGAACAGTACTTCTGAACCTACTGCTCCTGGAAGCGAATAGATCTGTTTGAGGTACATACCACATCTCTGTCACTTGATGACAGGTCCCCTGATCTAAACATTTCCCATTTGCCTGATGGAAAAAGCTCACAAAGCTAGCTTATGGGTTTATCTCTTCCTAAACGTAAGTCACTCTCTCATGGTCATCTTTCTGCACAAGAGAGATCCTCTTGCTGGAGCTGAGAGCTCTTGGTGATTTATACACACTCCCAAAAGGTATTTACTTGTCACTCTTAAGCCTAGGCAATTTACCAAGTCAAGTTGCAGAAGGTGAATATCTTCTCATCCTGACAAGTGCGAATTCCCATCTGCCCACCCCTCAGGCCTGGCAGCTGGCTTCTGATATTATCTGTATCGGCTGTGGATTTGCAGGAGGTTTCCCTAGCAATGTTTTCCTTGGAAAGGCTCCAAAGCTATGAGTGAAGAGCTGGAGGGGACACTATCAACGAGGTTGTCCTCTTGACAATTCTAACTGCCCAGAAAAGAGCGGGATGGAATGAACGATGCCCTTAACTCCAGGAGCTGCAAACACTGACAAGTGTATCTTTCCTCATCTAACAAATCAATAGCTAGCTTCAGAAAACTGTTCTTCAATAGCAGAGTGAATCCTTTTCAGGTCAGAAATCAAATCCTGGCCAAAAAAAAACAAAACAAAACCCTAACCCTAATGGAGAATGCAAGGTCTAAAAGCAGCAGATTAGGCCAGACCTTGTTTTTTGAATAATCTAGCTATAACTACTATAGCCAATGATTTTAGTTTATGGTTCACTGATTGTGTGGTTATAATTAACTAACATGTTATGTTATATATAGCCACTGTATGCTACATAGAGTTAAGTTGTGGGATTATACAAGTAGAAGACTGATCAGCATGTAGAGGGAATGATCATGTAATAGCTATCTAAGCAAGCAGGGCTGAAATGCAAGGCCGGTAGGTTGAGGCCTGCAAGATTTTAGCTTAGCTATTTTAGGCCTTGGAGCTAAGAAATGCTGATATAAGTAAGTGACTGAAGAATAATCCGATGGCCTATGGTTATGGAAAAAGACATACCAAGTGGTAATATTGCAAAATATTGGCTGGAAGCTTAATTTTAAATCATAAACATGCTGTAAAGGAGCATCTGTTTCCAACATGTATCCTTAACCACAGGATACAGGTTGTGCGTGAATGCTAATGAGAATATAGAGAGCCTACACAACCTATAGAAATTGGGGTCCCTTAAGTTTCTAGGGGATATCAGACCAGTAAGGAAAAAGAGGGTTGACACTTTTACGGACATGTGCAGAATGTAGAATCACATGACAAAAAGAGTATCCAGAGCAGGAAAATTGAGCTCCCTATAGGAAACTCCAGCAGGAGCTATCCTTCTACTCATGATCAATCCATGAGAGATCCAATCAAACTCCAACACCATTGTTAAGGATGTAAGTATAACTATATTTGTAACTTGTGCATAGATCCATATAGAATTTCTATATGCTTGGGTAATCATAATTTTAATAAAACTGGTAAAACAGACTAGACCTTGTACTTGTGAACGTATGTGTAGTCACTACCCTTGGGAAGAATCACCCATTATCTTCACCTCTGAAGTTGTCTTAATAGGATAAGTTTTTACTCCCAGAGGTCACCTGGGCCCACATGAGTCTTCATGATGTTAGCAAACAGGACAATGCCATGTTCTGTTTAGGACCCCTGAATAAAATGGGCAAGGTTCTTGGGAGAATAGGAAGTCACTCTTCTAGATTCAAGGTGGAAGGAAGAGACCACATTAGGGAGAAAATGGGGAACAGCCATGACCATGCCTCGTCTTGGTAGAAAACCAAGTAGGAGAGAGACGGCAACTCCTCTTCTCTTCTCAATGAGCCACCAAGAACATGGTCTTTAGAACCATTAGACTGTAAGCTCTTCAAGACACGGATTACTTCACACGTTGAGTCTAGCACATTGGCACGTCAGTCTTGGTTGGGGTCTCTAGGTGCTACAATAATTGTAACCTCCTTGAGGCTCAAACAAATCAATCAGGATCAAGTTGGGATCACAGGGGCTGATCCCACAATGGGAGTATTTGCATTCATTTTAAAGGAAATTGGAACAGGCCCTCAATGTAGAATAGGAGATTTTGTCTTTTTCTCCCGGTAACATGGGCAGTCACCTCCTAAGAGTCCCTTTCATATCCAGAATTCCCTTTGCTATGGCCTTCATCCATTCCCCCTCTTCAGTGCCCTTTCAAAACTCCACAGTCCCCTAGTAATTCAAACAGTCCGCACCAGGGGTCGTGTCAATTAAGTCATCTGGCTGCACACTGACCCTGCAGGTCTCTCTCCCTTGCAGTAGCTCAAAACAACACAAACTTTTTGTCTTCATCCCACTTTCAGCTGGGCACAGCCCCTCCTCCCTGGGGGTCCATTTGCCTACATCCCAATACCTGCTGCCTGGAGTTTGTCCTTCTCCACAGGCATTCTCAGCTGGTGCATTCCCACTGCTGACTCACGACTTGCAGGACTCTCCTTATTACTCCCTACAGTGTCTACAGTCATAGCTCTGGTTTTCTAAACTTCCCCCCTTCACTACAACTTCCTGCTCCTTTTATACGGCAGCCACCTGACTCCTCTCAGGTGGGGCTTATTCTGTAGTCAGGGTTGGCTTAACCCCAGGCTCTCCTCCCCAGCCACCCTGTTACACTCCCTTTTATTTTATTAACTTTACATGCTATTACGTCAGATTAATAAGCATTAAAACACGCACACATAAATGAGGGTAGGGGGAAAGCAAAGGCTACAAAACAGATACGTCAATACATTGTATAGGGAGCAAAGGTTCCCCAAACTACCAAGGGGGAAAGAAAAAGCAAGCAGAGCTTGAACATCTTGAGTATGATCCAAATACCCGATAAAGCACCAAACATTATTCTTAGTGACATAAGAATCTGTAAGAAACAAACAAAGTATACAAGAAGCCATTACAGATTCAACTCAGATCAGATGATCCAATATCAGTACCATCTTCATATTACCCAAGGAATCATATTGTTTGTTATTTCAGACAAAAGGAAAGTTTCCTCTATCATGATAATAATAATAATAATAATAATAATAATAATAATTTTGTTTCTGAGCTTTGTGTGGTCTTCAGCAGTGAGGGAAAAAGGACTAAAGAAAAGGAGTACTTGTGGCACCTTAGAGACTAACAAATTTATTAGAGCATAAGCTTTCGTGAGCTACAGCTCACTAGCATTTGTATCCGATGAAGTGAGCTGTAGCTCACGAAAGCTTATGCTCGAAAAGTAGTACTTGTGGCACCTTAGAGACTAACAAATTTATTTGAGCATAAGCTTTCGTGAGCTACAGCTCACTTCATCGGATGCAAATGCTAGTGAGCTGTAGCTCACGAAAGCTTATGCTCTAATAAATTTGTTAGTCTCTAAGGTGCCACAAGTACTCCTTTTCTTTTTCCTCTGAAGAATGTAACAATAAAGTGGCAGTATCGGCTAACTCCACCATTCCATATCTGAACACTCAATGCTTTACCGAAGTCTTACACTTTCCTGGCAGTCATGAATTATCTTTCAATGGGATTCCTGTTGAAGTTTCCATATTCTGCTCTTTCATTTCAAAAGCTGAAAATTTCTTATTTCTGAAGTTCTTTTTAAGGCCCATTCAGCTACCTTATTGGCAACCAAGTCTGATTTGGACTCAAAAGAGTCAAATCCATCTCCCAGGCTTTGGACTGTAGAACATACCATTTTTAAAGAAACACCGGATGTGACTGTTGGTACTGTAGCTTCTGAGACCTTATCTGCTAGCTGGACCACCTTTAATGCCATGACAGAGAACCCTACCCAGGAAAGCACTTAGGCACCAGCTTAATTTTAAGTATGCGCTAAAGTCCTACTGGAGACAATCCGATTTGATTCACAATCTCACTTCCAGACTGATTTAAATGGATTTAAACACAATCTGGAAGTCAGACAGTGAATCAAACCTGATTGACTCTAATGGGACCACTCATGCAAGTCACTGCTCACTGATGTGAGTATGGATTCCATGGTCTAGCAGAAATTAAAAAGGACCTGACATCTGCTGCCCAACAGGACCCGGATCCTGTTGGACATTCCTGTTCTTCCACATTCAACCATGCAGCAGCCAAGCTCTCAGGTGCAACGCAGACAGGTTTGGGTGCAGCAATCTGCCGTGGTTCTGGGACAGCAGGTCCGGCCAGAGTGGCAGCTGCAGCAGAGAAGCCACTGAGAGGTTGAGCAGCGTGCCAAACCAGTGTTGGCAAGGCCAAGCCAGAGCTAACAGGATTACCTTTGCCTTGTCCTACTTGATCTTCATGAGGACTCTGGACTAAAAGCACTAGCAGAAAGGCGTACATTAGGCCCCCGACCATGGGAGCAAGATGACGTCACATAGGGAGCCTCTATCGATCCCCCAAATCGAGCAGAATACGTGGCATTTCCTGTTTAGTCTGGATGTGAAGAGGTCCAGCCAGGGAGTCCCCCCACCTCTGGGGGATCACGCTGCCGACCAACTGTCATGGGCGCTAAGAAGGAACAGAAGGTGTAGGGCTGGCAGCGCCTCATATACCAATGCAGGAGCATGGCACCACAGCCAGCCCTACAGACACTGCTAAGGCAAAAAATTCCAACAACTGTGCACATGGGCGCACGCACACCTAGAATGAAATCGACATGAGCAGGCACTCGAAGAAGAACCTGAGGTCTTAGCGCAGCCCTTTCACGGACCAGGAGCTCTCCCCCACAGAGAGAACATTGGTGGGAATGGATTTCTGCTCCCCTAGGGTCTCTGCTAGAGCTCCCACTGCAGCAGGAGAGAAGAAACTGGCTTGAAGGAAAGCCTGTGAAAGGATCAAGAGGACCTGAACCCAGGTCTGCAGGCCTCCACATGACCAGCACTTCAATGTCCCAACCTGGCAGCCATGGCAATGCCGCAGTCAATGCACTATAAACCCGGGGAGACTAACTACCACAGGAAGCGCTGCTTACAGAAGACCCGATTGGCAGCACCTCCACCTGCCCCCCAGATTGGTCCAGGCACACTATTTAAGCATGGAAGAAGTTCCAGGAAGCTGCCTGTGCAACCGAACAGGACTTGACCTGCTGCTGCAACAGACCCTGCTCTTGTTCCCTGCTTCAGACCCTGGCTCTGTTCTTTGGCTGTGGCCCTTAGCTTGACTCCTGATCTCTGAACTCCAACTAGACTCCTGATTCCTGACTCTGGTTCCAAGTTTTGGCTCGACTCCTGATCTCTGACTCCAGCCACAACTTCTGACTAGACTCCTGATTCCAGTTCTGATCTTTGGCTTGACTCCTGGTTTCTGACTCCGAGACCTGCTCCAACAATGAAGCCTGACTCCTGGTCCTACCCACTATGCCAGGCCATCCACAGCCCAGTTGTGACAGCCTGGAAATGGAATTCAAGGTGACCTATGGTTCTGAGGAAGAGCAGGTCAGCTCTTTTTTCCTTGCTCCTTGGCTGTGGAGTGTCTTCCTGTGAGATAAGAAGTGTCTGTTCTTTCGCTCAACAACAGCTGCTCTCACAACTAAGGACCCTGATTTGCTCAGATCCCTGCGGACCATGATCTGCCCAGGGAGATCAAAAGCAGGACTTAATATCTTGCACCCAAGCTACTATCCCCAGCCAAAGAGTTCTCTGTCAAACAGGAGGAAAGAAAACCTGAAAGTTATCAAATCTGAATATAAAACTGGGGGGAACTCATCAACATAAACTAAAAATATTCCAGCAATTTAGGACTAAAACCAAAAATAGCTAAGGCAGCCAGCAGACCAGCTCCCACCAGAAGGAGACAAGAACAAACAGAGCCTCAGCCAGCAAACTCCATATATGGGGCAGTGGCCTTATCACAGCTCTCATCCTTTCTCCATCAGAGTTCTCATCTTGTCTCCTCCTGCTGGGTGGGAGGTATAAATTCAGCATTGAGGCTACTCATATGAGTATGATCACAAACATTTGAGGTAGATTGTTCTGGATGACCAAATGGACAGTACCAGTAAAGCCAACTTCATGGCAATACAAAGAAGTCAGCAAACATAGGCTTTCTAAAAGTAGCACAGTGCAACTGGGGGGAAAAATAGCATTACCTGCATTCCAGAGGTTGGTTAACTTTTCTGACTGCAAAAAAGATGGTCTCAGCAATTTGCCCTTAGCAAATACAACCAAATGTATCACCATTATTTTGTGCAATAATCCAGTCACCTATTCTCCTCGGTAAGAGATAACTCCTTTTTTGGAGCCTTCTCCTGTAAAATCATTAGTTTTGATGAAACTTTTGTTTTTATTTCTAACTATAAAGTACCCACTTATGTGCATCCGGAAGATTATGGAAATTAAAAAAAGCACTCTTTTTAGACTGAGTGAGCACAGAATGGTAAGAATCTGTGTCATCTGGTGTCTGCATACCAGTACAAGCTAAATGTCAAATTCTCTGTTAAAGAAAACAATCTGCCAGGATCACTATACCAGAGATTATGCTACGATAAAGGGGGTCTTATGCAAAAGTACTTGTTAGTTGTACTGCATTAAAAATTACTTTTAATATTAAGTATATGATAAAAGACAAAAACACCATATTGCCTGTAGGTGAACAATTTTCACAAAGTGATCATTCTATACCTGACTTCTCAGTCCTCATCCTCAAAGGAAACCTGCACAACACCTGCAAAAGACAAGCCTGGGAGCTTAAATTCATAACTTTGCCAGATACTAAAAATCATGGACTGAACAGAAACACTGGATTTATGGTTTATTACAACAACTGTAACCCACTTAACCTCCCCTCCAGCTTTCCCCTCCTCCTCCCTCCCTTTCCCCCTCACCCTATGACTGGAGAAGTAACAACAGGCCACTTTATCTTGAATGGTCCCTTGAAATGTGTGTTAACTACTTATGAAAAACAATCTGTTCCACCTTGTATTTCACTGTGGCCAGGTCTACGCTACAGACCTATATCAATATAACTCCATTGTTCAAGAATGTGAAAATTCACACTCCGGAGCAACATAGTTTCACTGACCTACCCTTCCCCCTCCACCCCGTGTAGAGAACACTGTATTGACAGGAGAGCTTCTCCCATCGACATAGCTACCACCTCTCAGGAAGGTGGATTAACAATGCTGATGGGAGAAGCTCTCCCGTCACTGTAGGAGCGTCTTTACTTAAGCGCTACAGCAGTGCAGTGGCAGCAGTACAACTGTGCCGATGCTGCATTTTAAGTGTAGACCTGCCCTGTGACACCCTGAGTACGTTTCCCAGACCTGAAGAAGAGCTCTGTGTAAGCTCAAAAGCCTGTCTCTCTAACCAACAGAAGCTGGTCCAGTAAAAAACAAAATGTTCACATGTTCAATCAGGATGAGACTCCAGAACTTAGTGGAGGAAGCTTCTGTAGAGCCTAAATAATTACAAAAGAAGGCAAGAAACAAGGAGACACTTTCAAACCTCAGGGGAGGAGCTGGCAGGTGATACAACAAGGATAAAATTTTTCAATAGCTAAGACATGCACACATACAGATCCATGGAGGAGAGCCACAAAGACATGGCCAGCAGAGTCAGACAAATCCTTCTTCACAACATGCAGGGCACCTCAAATGATCAAATAAGAAGTAATAGTTTTAATCGTACTTATTCAAATGGTAACACGTTAAGAAGAAGGAGAGATGATATGCTACTTTGTTTCTTTACAGCTTATACCAAAAATTAATTCAAATGAATGAGAAATGTAAAAACAAGTTAAGAAACAGAGAACACACCCTACATGATAACACATTTGCTGGAAATGTACAGGACCAAAGTAAGTGCGGGAAATGGTCACCTAAATATGTATGTTTCCAGTTCTTCAGGACAGACTTTGAGTGAAATCTGGTCTCCACTGAAGTCCACAGCAAAAAGTCCACTGATTTTCAATGGGCCAAGATTTCACCCTTTGTCTTCTTGCTGTTTGTAAAAGCACCTGGCATACATTTTTGGCACTCTAAATATATAATTTTCTCACTAAGAAGTGTAGTTTCTCTTCCATCTACTGAACTCTGCCAAACCCCTTTCTGTATGAAACAGTGTGCTCTAATGTAAGCAGCACACAAATGCTTCCTTGCAAGTATTTCTCTTCCTTATTCTCCGTTGAGGAAGACTGCATGACGACTGTATTGGTGACACTGCCTGAACAAAATGTAACAGTTCTCTTTAGTCATTCCTAATTCAGATTAAGTTTAAAGTTGCAGTTGTTGCTGAAACATTGTTGTTATTTGATTTTTCCTCAAATCTCAATGTCTCACATATGGTTGGTCACATATGAATACAATATGATACATGCTGATTAAAAGAGAAATTAATACAAACATTTTCTTGCAATTAATCTTTCTCCTCCATCTTTAATCTTCCAGCAGTATACAACTAGAGGACTCAAATATAAATATATTGGAATTACTTACATTTAAATGTGTGTGTGTGTGTGTGTGTGTGTGTGTGTGTGTGTGTGCGCGCGCGCACACACAGAAAGACTATGACATACAAGCAAACAGCTGTGAACATTGTAAAGCATCCCCATTTTATCTGCTGTTAGAAACCTTTATAATAATAGGAAGAAACTAATAATATCCTTGACATTTACTTCCAAATATAAAATTAAAATATAAATTAAGGCAAACCAAATGAATTCTAGATGTTTTTAAGGCAGGATTGCTTGAAACAAAATGAAGCTAAGAGCTTAACTACCATATATGAGTTATTTTGCATGTATTCAAAATAAAGTAGTTTATAAAGAGCAGTCAATCACATACTGGTAATGAATCAACAGTATGAAGGAAAATGCTGAAGATTAAGCATTAAGCAACATTTCCTAACAGCTGAAAACATTAATACCATCTGAACCTATGGTGGTAAATTAGAAAGAAGGATGACCTGGACAACAAGGTTACCCTTGCAAACTGCAACACGTAATCTTTCATTTCCACCTGTTACTAGTAATGGTTACTAGAACATACTGAAGAAACAGTGAGTTATTTATTCAATAGAGTTAGTACAATTAGATGTGATCAGATAATGGTGAGCCCCTGAAAGATCTATCTTAGGAAAACCAGAATATTTGCAAAAAATAAATGTAGAATCATAGATATTTATCTTTAAAGTCATGCTGCTAACTGGCCTCAATACATAATTCCTTGATGTGATAAACTGTGGGTCCACATGATAAACTGCATAGCCATCCTATCAATTGTAAATATATCACACATGTAAAATACACATATTATAGAATGAAAAAATTACGATAGTGTTGTGTGTTATACAGTGTTATCAGCATGACACTCATTATTCACAAGTGGAGAAGACAGGTATGCATATGCAAGTCACCTGCAATGAGTAACAATAAACTACCATAAAGTCATGTATTCTGTGTGTGCCACATAATTTACAAAAAAAATCTATTTTTGGAACGTATTAGACTTTGAAAATCATTTTGATATTGTTTTAATATAGGTTTCCATAGTACCAGACCTCCCTGGAAACAGAATTAAAGCTGACTTTGGAAACCTCTACAAATACCTTTTCTACACACAATAATATCATGATCTTAAGCTCTGATGTCTTGACACCTCCAAGAGCTACAATAAAGCAATGTGTGACCTACTGAGAAGTTATGATTATTTGTATTACTGGAGCACCTAGGCACAAAAAGAATCTTGACAATGGTATTGGTCCCTTACTAGATGGAAATAGCAAAATTATCAATATTACAGAAAAGGCAGAAGTGTTCAATAAATATTTCTGTTCTGTATTTGGGGGAAACAAACAGATGATATAGTCTCATCATATGCTGATGATAACACTCTTTTCGTTCCAGTAGATCTCTGGAGGATGTTAAACAGAGGCTACTAAAATCAGTCATTTTTAAAACAGCAAGCGTATATAACTTCCACCCAAGAGTTTTAAAGGAATTGACTGATAAGCTTTCTGGATGGACTGTTAATGTTGCTTTTCAACAAGTCTTGGAGCACTGGGAAATTCCAGAAGATTGGAAGAAAGCTAACCTTGTGCTGGTTTTTAGAAAGGGTAAAGAGGATGAGCCAGTTAATTATAGGCCTGTCAGCCTGACATTGATCCCTGTCAAGATAATGGAGCAGCTGACATGAGACTCAATTTAATAAAGAATTAAAGGGAGGATAATGTACTTAATGAAAATCAACAGGGGTTTACGGAAAACATATCTTATCGTCCTAACTCGGTATCTTTTTTGGATGCCATTATAAGTTTGGCTGATAAAGGTAATAGTGGCAACGTAATATACTTAGACTTCTCTAAGGTGTTCAATTTGGTACCGCATTACATTTTGATTTAAAAAACTAGAACCATTTAAAATTAGCATGGCACACATTAAATGGATTAAAAACTGGCTAACTGATAGGTCTCAAAATGTATTATAAATGGGGAATTACCACTGAGCAGCAGTGTTTCCTGCGGGGTCATGAGGGATCAGTTTTTGGTCCTATGCTTTTTAGTATTTTTATCAATGACCTGGAAGAAGACATCAAATCATCACTGATAAAGTTTGCAGAGGACACAAAAATTGGCATAGCAGCAAATAACGAAGAGACCAGGTCACTGATTTAGAGTGGTTTGGATGCAAGCAAACAGTATGCATTTTAATACGGCTAAATGTAAAGGTATACATTCAGGAACTGAGAATGTAAGCTTACAGGATGGAGGACTCTATCCTGGGAAACAGTGATTCTGAAACAGATTTAGGTGTCGTGATGGATAATTAGCTGAATATGAGCTCCCAGTGTGACACTGTGACCAAAGGAGCTAAGGTGATCCTGGGACGCATGAACAGGGGAAATTCAAGTAGAAGAGGTTATTTTACCTCTATATTTGGCACTGTTCACCAGTTGCTGGAATCCTGTGTCCAGTTCTGGTGCCCACAATTCAAGAAGGATGTTCAAAAATTGGAGAGGGTTCAGAGAAAAGCTACAGAAATGTTTAAAGGATTAAAAAACCTGCCTTACAGTGACAGACTCAAAGAGCTCAATCTATTTATCTTAAAAAAGAGAATGCCAGGGGTGACTTGATTAGTCTAAAAATATCTATATGGAGAACAAATATTGAATAATGACCTCTTCAATCTACAGAGAAAGGTATAACACAATCCAATGGCTGGAAGTTGAAACTAGACAAATGCAGATTGGAAATAAGGTGTAAATTCTTAAAAGTGAGGGATGGGTAATTAACATGTGGAACAATTTGCCAAAGGTAGATGCTCTATCACTGCCAATGTTTAAATCAAAATTGGATATTTTTCTAAAAGCTCTGCTCTAGGGATTATTTTGGGGAAGTTCTATGGCCTGTGCTATGCGGGAGGTCAGATTAGATGATCACAATGCTCCCTTCTGGCCTTGGAATCTATGATTCTAGGAATCTTTGCAAAAGAAATTATCCAAAGTAAGCAGAGTGACCCCAGCAGTGGGAGATCCATTCAGCAAGATACACTTCATAACAGGCAAATTACCTTGATGTAGATGTACCCCGTTTCTGGGAGCCAATAAACACTACGAGTGAAATCCTAGTTCCACTGACGTCAATGAGAGTTTTGACACCATCTTCAATGAGGCCAACATATCACAGCACTTCACCTACTCTGTGGAAGTCACTTTATTGGCATTACAGGGTAAGACTACACATTTTGGGAGGCAGGGACTGTTTATTTGTTCTGGTTTTTTTTAACAGTGCCTAGCTAAATGGCATCCTCGTCCATGACTGGGACTTCTCCTGTCTATGGTGGCATACAAATAAATAATAATAATAATAAAAAAGGAAGAAAAACTCGGCCATGAGTTCTTGTTTTGAGCAAGCTTATTTAGGCACTATAATAAAACAGGAAGAGGCCAATTAGTCTACTCTGATGGGTATTTCTGAACTAGTGACATGAAATTCTCTTTAAGAGGGACATTCTGATAGGCTCGGAACACTGCCTTTTTTTTTTTTTTTTCTAAAAGGGTGAGACGCCTTCTTCCCCAAATCCTCTCTCAGGCCGCCTTGCTTCTGATAGCCCCAGAAACCATCTGAACCCTCCCTAATACTTACTCATCCTAAAGCAACAGTCTCTGTTGAGCTCTCCTCAGGCTCCCTGGGCTTTGGTGCACTTCCCTATGTCCCCTTCCCACCTTAAGCTTTTATTAAATGAGATGTAGTTTGCATGAATTCCTCTCCTGCACTGTTAATCAATTGTCTCGCCAGTAAACAAGGACCAATATCCCATCCCCCTGGGTGGAATCTGTAGTTTGCTAGAACGTTTCATCTGCCGGAACACATCTCCAGCTGCACATCCCTCAGAAAGCAAGGTACAAAACGACTCAAACTATCGAAAGCTGATACCAGGGATGAGCCTCTGCATTTGTTCACACAATCAGCCAACTGCATGCGCTAGTCAGACGGGTTGTTGCCGACATACCTGATCTGCTGCATAAACTTGGGGGTGTGGGCAGTTGCGTTGGCACGGATTGCAACAGGCGCACCTACCGCTGAAAACTAGGGCACATAAGCACCATAGGCTGAGTTAACAGTCTCAGGCATAGCTGCAAGGAACTGATCCTGCAAATGCTTACTCACCTGTGCAGCCGCATTAGCTGCAAGCAGACTACTCACATGGTCTGCAGGATGGAGCCTAAAGCCCGTGTGCATTTTTTAGCACAATTTAAAAAATAAAGCCACAACAGTAACATTTTCCTAGTTTTTTGGCATTTTAAGTTTTTAGAAAAATCTAAAATTCCAACCAGCTCTACCCTTGGTTGAACACCTCCCCACCCATACACACACAAAATCACAAATGCCACTGTAAAAAAAATTTCCCCCTTCTTTCTTCTCTTTGAAAATTAAACTTCTAATGAAGAATTTCACGAAAAAGTCAAAATTTGGAACATTTTCACCAATTCTAAGTATTTTGTTTAAATTACAACCAGTGTTTTAATATAGTTTTTGCTGTTTGAGAGATTATATTGTGTGTAGTAGTTGCTTTGCTCAACTGCACCTTTAGGAGGGGTCTTTTTATCATATTAAATGCTAGCTGTCAGGTTGGTGTTACAAACTCTAGTTTCTTCTCCTGGAATCTATTTAGTATTTTTTAAAAAATTACTGAAACTCTGTCATCTGTAAAGTAGTGATTCGGAACAGATTTAATTGTAGTGATTGAACCACGCTCCAGTTTTATATCAGATTATTAAATTAATCTACGGTGCTACTGATACAACCAGTAAAGTCAGTTCCTAAAGCAGCAAATCTCAGCCACTTTCTCACTATTCAAATGGAGCAATGCAGCTCAAAAGTTACCATCATCATCCATCCTAGGATCTGGAACTGCATCGTAAACCAGACCCGAAGAAGAGTTCTGTGAAGCTTGAAAGCTTGTCTCCCTCCCCAACAGAAGTCGGTCCAATAAAAAAATATTACCTCACCCACCTTGTCTCTCATAAACCAAAGGGAGATCTGTATTCCCCTAGAATGGCTGCAGCATCGTTAATTATACTAGCCCCACATCCACAAACAAATGGTATGTAGGGTATTAACTATCTAACTCATTCAATGGAGCTGAGGAAGTACTTACTGTGTCCTTTCAAAATAATATTGTACAGGAGATTAAAGCCTATTGAGACAGACTGTGACTCATCCTGCGAACCCACATGGGGTGGGTAAAACGCCACCTCACTCCACTGGCTAACTACATAGCAGGTAGCAGAACAGACAGAGCAGCGTCCTTCACAGAGCAGCTACTCCTCTTCCCATGCAGGTGGGTGCGGATGTGGAACAGGTGGAGCCTGATTCTGCCCACAGCATACTAAGTGACACACAAAAGGGGTGGATGTTGTGCCAGGGATAAGAGCTGTCAGAGTATCCTCCCACCAGAGCACAGGGGAAGCGGAAGCAGGAGTCAGAGTGCGACTCTCTGGCTCGTAACCTGCCTCCGGGCCGTTCCGGAGACAGTGCAACAAAGCACTGCCCCATATGTTGAGCTTGTGCCAGAGCCACAACTGTAAGCAGGTGTGGGTGCACAACTCCCCCAGGGCATTCCCCTCCTTATTTGAAGGACATTCAAGAGTTTTCTTTAAAGCATGGCATTGTTTACACTTCCATAAGCATTTGCGATGGTTATTATCAACTTAAGTTACGATTAAAACTCCATATTCACAGTCTAAATTTTACATAAGCTGCAATTAAACCAAAATATATCTGCAGGAAAACAAAGTGAACAAAATAAAGTGCAGTCAACAGGAGTTTTATTTTTTCTGGTTAGTCACATAGGTCACTAGGCTCTCTACTAAGAAGACTTGGTCTTCGCTTCCAGTGGCTCTGACTGCGCATGACTGTCTCCAACTCTTCAGTCATTATGCCACTTGGAAAGGAAAGTAATACGATCATGTCAACTCCCGCTAACTTTTTGGACAGAAGTCACACACACAAAGAACGTGTTGGAAATTGTTCCTAAATTACCACAATTATGTATTCTAGCAATTCCTGAAATGTTAAGATGATACACAACAGATATATATGCTCTGTTACTATTGTTAACATTGGCCAAAACAACAATCTTGTTGGCACGGGCAAACCCAGCAGGACCACACAGGACTGTATAGCTCAACCAAGTTCCTGGGCTCAAGACAGGGGTGAATGGGTGGAAATCTCTGGCCTGTGCTATGCAGCAGGTCAGACCTAACGATCATAATGGTGTTGTCTGGCCTTAAAATCGAGGAATCAACCTGATCAGAGTAAACTTTATAATGGTGCAATGAAAACAATTTGAAAAATAATAAAGAAATCCAGCACTTAATGTATGACTGGGGCTTTGAGGCACTACAAACCATAACGCAAACAATAACCACAGCACAACGGCAGGGCTTATAACCCAAGGGCCTGATAATACAGTCACAGCCATGTGGGCCCAGGATAAGGGCACACAGTGTCACTGGGCAGTGTGAAGGACAAGACCCAACAAATACAGCAAAATGAAACAAACCTTACCCCTCACAGCTGGGCCCAGGTCTGCTTACGCTACAGCTGTCAGAACAGTTTGGAACTGCCCAAGGTTATTATATGAGCAATTTGGTTTTTATCCAATTCCCACACAAATAAACATCCTGCTCTCACTTACACTGGTACAAATCAGGACTAAGATAGCAGAGTGAGAAGAGAATCAGCCCTGACAATTTGGTCCAAATCACAGAATGACAAGGGCTCCGCGGGCGAGCTCCCTGCTTCACAACCCTCATTGGGCCTTCTCATTCCCCACCTACATCTCCAGGTTGGGGCTCCCTTTGCCTCTGCTACTGGACCCATTTCTGTGTTCCCTCCACCCTATCACTACTTCCACGTGCTCTTCTTCCCTATCCCACCCCCATCTCTTCCTCTCTTGCCTGTCACACCACAACTACGCAGCACTTCCAACCACCACACCCACACACCCACTACCAGTGGGGTTCCAGCAACAGTAATTCATTGACTGGGTTCCCGAATGCCTGAGAAACAAAAACATCTCCAGTGGCGGATTAGTTCAAACCCTGCCTAGTGCAGGTTATCTTAGAGCAGCAATACTCAGACAGAGGCTTGGGAGCCACAAGTGGCTCTTTAATGTGCCTCCCGCAGCTCTTTCCAGCACAGGATATTAAAGGGAGGGATAGCTCAGTGGTTTGAGCATTGGCCTGCTAAACCCCGGGTTGTGAGTTCAATCCTTGAAGGGGCCATTTAGGGATCTGGGGCAAAAATTGGGGATTGGTCCTGCTTTGAGCAGGGGGTTGGACTAGATGACCTCCTGAGGTCCCTTCCAACCCTGATATTCTATGATCAAACAAACACTGTGTGACTGAATTATTAACCCATCTAAATGAACAACCAATCAGGATGCTTTTCCTATGTTATTAACCAATTGTAGCTGATAAAATAATACTACTTGATCAGTCATTTTGCTGTGAGAATTATATATATATATATAAACTAAATATTTCTCCATGATACTCTTTAAATCAGAATATACTGTACTATAGTAAACGAAACCATGAATTCATGTTATTGTGCCTCCTATGGGTAATGCTGACCGCTAATTTGGCCCCCGAACCACTGAGGTCTTAGAGCAACCTCTGAATTGTTTTATCTCTGGGAGACCTTTACCAGCACTGCATCAGCTGTCTCCTTTGACCACATATTTTATTATCTAGAATATTCGACCTTACTGCTAGAAATTCATTCCTAACTTAAGGGCAGACTGTCCACCCATGGGAAAACCCCACACTGGGGACAGGGAATGCCACAATTCCCCACCCACAGTTTCGATGGCATAACGGTGACAGGAAGCAAGGTGCACGTGCAGAGCTGCCCCCTAGACTCACAGACCTCTGGGCACCACAGAGGCCAGGGACATCAGCACAGTGATTGAGTGCCACTGCAGTATTTCCAGGCCCCCTACCCTCCGTGCTGCTGAGCTCCCATGGACTTCCTCTCCGGCTAGTGCCCCAGAACTCCTTTTCAGGAGAGAAAAGGGTAGGTGAGTGAGGTTATGCTAACAATGTCAGAATTAGGTTACTCGTGTATTTCCCAGGAGCTTCTGGAAGTACGGAGCCACCAAGTGGCTTTCCTCTCTCTTATACGGCCACCCATCACCATAGGTTCTGAGCACCTACCAGCCCCAACCCATCCTGCTCCTGCGTCATAGTTGAGGATGAGAGGGTGTGGTCAGGATGTCCTTACCTTCTCCCACCATTCCCCGACTTCTCTACTGGCCTTTTAGGCAGCTCTCAAGTAATCTAGGGAACCAAGCTGGCAACATGGGTGCCCAGGGTCAGTGGAGTGCAAAGGCTATCTTTGTGTGTCACACACACACACACACACACACACACACACACACACACACACAGAATGAGCAGTGCTTTGGACTCAAATCGTAGCTGAGGACCTGTGTGTCTAGTCATGTTCACTCATTTCTCCTGTATAGACAAGCAGTCAGTTCCCCAGCCCATGTGGGTCTTTCATGCAGCAAAGGGAGAGAAAAAAATATTTAAAGACAGGAAAACATGACGACTGTGAAACCATAAAAAGTGGCAGATGGTGGAAAGGGCAGGTGTAGCACATGAAACTTAAACTTATTTGTTTCAGAGTAGCAGCCATGTTAGTCTGTATTCGCAAAAAAGAAAAGGAGGACTTGTGGCACCTTAGAGACTAACAAATTCATTTGAGTATAAGCTTTCGTGAGCTATAGCTCACTTTATTGTATGCATCCGATGAAGTGAGCTGTAGCTCACGAAAGCTTATGCTCAAATAAACTTATTTGTTGAAACTAACAAGATCTCAAATTGGGAATCTCCCTTTAAGTGCTTTTGGGCGAGAGCTATGTGGGAAACTATGCATTGAAATGAAAACTAGACCATTAAAGGGCTCTCTCTCCCCTTACAAACAAAACAAGTGTGTATTTTATCTGTAAAGATTCTAGTGGCCTCATTTCCTGTAAAGTCCTTCTTGAAAACAGAAGTATTGTTTCACTAATTGCAAGTCAATCGAGAAATGGAAATACTGTGCATTTAAACAACAATTAACTGCTCTTAGTGTGACCCTGTATTATTTTAAAGTGCTGCAACATTAAAAGAAAATTAAAGAGTGACTTCTTAAATCCTAAAAAAAAAATAACGCAAACCTATTATTCTGACTCCACATGCAGAAATTAAACTCTTACAAATAACCACTAGCACTTAATGCTGTTGGATTTAGTTTCATATTTGAAATTCATTCACTTCCATTTTATTTTTGCTATCAACATGCTAACTTAATAGTTAGCACCGGCCCTTAATATGCTCTCCTGGTGAAAACTGCAACAACACACGCAATCAGATTTTCTTACCCTACAGAACTCTCAACTCCAATGAAATCCTAAACATAAATTGATGGTTCTTAGCATACAGATTACTAGCTTTTAATCCTCACTGCCAGAGACAGATCTTTAAACTCTTCACATACAATATTAATAAAACGAAGTGCTGTATATTATAATGGTAAATTAAACCAAAAATCTCATATTAGATCAATACATCTCAATTATATTTTGTAGAACTCATAGTTAAATAAATTTAGAGTAAAACACTGCTCCTAGTTGCTCACAATTTACTACACTGTGACAGATTCAATTCAAATACTTATCTGGGCCTTATCACCCAGTATTTAGGCACAATCAATCATTAATGGATTTTATCCTCCCAACACCCCATTTAGATAGGGAAGTATTATCTCATAATGGGGCTGTGAGGCAGAGTAGTTTAAGTGACTTGCCAGAAGTCACACAGGAAGTCTGTGGCCGAGTCAGAAATTGGACTGAATCTCGTACAGCACCCTATTCACTAGACCATTCTTCCTCCATTAAAGTCAGTGGAGCTACACTGATTTACATCCACTGAGAATCTGGTCAACTGACTTCACATTACACCAGCGTAAATGTGAGTGGAATTTATCCCAAACAAAGGTTCTACTCTGGACAAACACAAAAAATGTCACCTTCCTAATATAACTGCTCTCTGATTGTGTCTAGGGACAGATCTGCTTCCTTTAACTCCAGAAATAACTTACTATCTTTCACTCCTGTTAACACTTCAGAGACAACAAAGAGAAGGGATGCTAGTTTGGGTTTTTTGCAGTACTGTAATATTGTTTTGTCTTGGGGGGGTGGGGTGGTTTCCAGTACCGCAGTTTCAGGCTAAGCCGGAATGGTGTTAGTCACTTTTTGCATTGATATAGTGTGTCTGCACTAGGCTTTTGCACTGATGCAGCTACAATCGGGTCCTGGTCTATGACTGCAGTTCCTTATGCTCCTCACTTAGTACCAGATTTTGATGCCCTTGCTCACACTGTGTAGTATCTTACCCCATGAGTGATCCCTCTGAAATCAACAGCTACACCTGGAGTGAACTGCTACTCAGCATGAACAAAAGCAGTAAGTCTGGCCCCTAATGAGGCTGCCTACTACCACAATAGTAAATTGCAGGATGCAACAACACCCGGGGGGGGGCAAAGACTATACGACACCTGATGGCACCTATGACCTTCAAGAGACAAAACTAAGGACATTTTTGGCGACGTGGGCAGGGAGGAGGAAATGGAAATCAAGTGCAGGAAAAAAGGCAGGGCACAGCAATTGCTTAAAAACCAGTTTCCTGTCCAGGCTAGATGCGAAAACAAGACAACAGCCCTTGTGTTCTGCAGAGAATGAAGAAGGATGGATAAGAATGGTCAGGGTCAGAGGTGATCTCAAGAGGGAAATGCCTTACAAGCAACTCCGTGCCCATGATGCCCCTGGCCTGGAAAAGGCCTTCCAAGCTATTGTTCTCCCATCGCGGAGCTACAGAGGGGACTCCTCCCTTTCCCAGTGTACCCTCACTGCCAGCCGTGGGAGGAAGCTCTAAGCTGGCCCCAAACTGGCCTAGGCATAGGACAGGTTTGATAGCAAGCAACGGGAGGTCCCCTGCCCCCTAGGATTTGAGACTTCACAGATTCAATGACACTAACACCCCACCTAGGGGGTGCAGAATGATAACTGCCAGGGCTGCACAGGGGTTTTTAGGGACAAAATCTGAAACTGAGGCCTGAGTGGGGTAGGGGGGATGGGGACTGGAGAGTGAGCCTGCCCCACACTCATCCCTCACAATGGTGGCTCCTGTCTCACAGGGCTGGGCCCAGCTCCCTGCACATGGTGTTGCAACACCACATCACAATGTCGCTCATGCAAACTGATGGGGCTTGAGGGCCCTCTCAAATGGGGCGCCTGGGGCAAACTGCCCTCCTGCACTGGGCAGCCCTGACAGCTACCCCCAGAAAGCTGGAGTAGCAGTTATGATGTTACCGCAGAGCGCACCCCTTACTATAGCCCACTAGGCCATGGGTGTTCAGGCCTAGGGGTTGAAATGGAAGTTTGTCCTACTGGTTAAAGCTGGGTTCCAGGGGAATAGTCCAGGAACGAGCCAAGGCTCAGCACCGGAGGGACAGGAGCTGAACGCCAGAGCTGAAGGGTCAACCGAAGTCGTAAGCCAGAGGGAAGCCAAGGACCGAAGCCAGGAGTCAGAAGGGAACAGGGGCTGGAGCCGGAGCAGGCCGTAGGGGGCCAGAAGCAGGTTTTGGAAACAAGGCCGAAGCTGGACAGGAACCAGGCAGGAGCGGGGACCGGAAGCAGGAGCAGGGCAAGTGCAATTTTGGGCATGGTACATATTGAGCAGCCACTGATCTGCTGTGGGGGCCACACTTATCAAGGCAGTGCAGCTGGGCTCACTGATTGCCTAGCAGCAAAGTTAGGCAGGGAGCTGGCCAGCAGCTGGTCCCAGCTGGTCTCACCCCTGACACTTACCAGGGGAAGGGGAAGGGGCAGGGGGTGTGTGTGGGTGAGAGAGAGAAAATTCCCCCATCCCCACGCCCTACTTTGTGCACACAACCCAAGGAGTTTCAGAGACATCACTGGAGGCTTCCAGGAATGGGGAAAATGCTAGTATTGTTATGTTAGTCATTTTAAAAACAGAAATGCTAATTTTCTCTAGCAACACACTCTCCCGGCTTTTTTAATACGCAGGAGGAGACATTCCTAGGAAAAGATTTGCTGAAGTGTTTATTGGAGGAGATGCAAACGCTGAAATGAGATATGCATCTCTTTAATGGGTACAGCAATGTAAACAGTTCTGTCAGATTCAAACTAGAGGATGGAGGGGGAAAAAAGAACCTGCCCGTATCTGCTTTAGTGCATAAATATTTCAAACCTGACTGACAGCCATCAAAGTCTCTCTCCTTTCTGCACAATCCAGGCAACTTTTTTGATGACTGCTCTCACACTGAAACCTTTATTCCTAATGCAATAGACACTGAACCTAGTAAAACGGATTAACTAGCAAGTGGTCTTCTGTGTGGGTTTCTGTGTTATTTCATTCAGCGGGAATCTGCCAATTGATAATACCCTCTCTGGTGCAACTCCCTGCAGTCCCCTGTGTGTAACGGGACAGGCTGGGCAAGCCATTGATCAGGTCTTACACCCCCCCAACATTGGAGAGTGGGACTCTGCAGTGGTTCTGAACATATTCATAGAGTCCAAGGCTAGTAGGGGTCATTGTGATCATCTAGTCTGACCTCATGCATAGCACAGACCATAGGACTTCACTGAATTAACTGCTGTTTGGCTGTTTTTCTAAAAGATCTGGTGTAGTTCAATCTTGATTTAAAAATTGAAAGCTGTAGCTCACAAAAGCTTATGTTCAAATAAATTTGTTAGTCTCTAAGGTGCCACAAATACTCCTTTTCTTTTTGGAGAATCCATCATGACCCTTGGTAATTTTTTTCCAACACCTTATTTCCAATCTGAATTTGACAAGCTTCAACTTCCAACCATTGACTCTTGTTATACCTTTGTCTGCTAGACTGATGAGCCCATTATCAAATGGTTTGTTCCCCATCTAGGTACTTATAAACTGTGATCCAGTCACACCTTAAACCTTCTCTTTGTTGAGCTAAAGATGTTGAACTCCTTGAGTCTATCGCTATTAAGCACATTTTCTAATCCTTTAATAATTCTCACAGGTCTTCTCAGAACCCCCACCACACTATCAACATCCTTCCTGAACTGGGGACACAAGAACAGGACACAGTATTCTAGCAGTGGTCACACCAGTATTACCTCAGAGGGGTGAACAGTAATGGCTGTGACCAGAGATGTGTTTCACTTTATGGGTCTAAATGAAGTTGCATGTTCAGTCCCAAGGTCTTGGATACTCTGACTTTAAGGGTGACACTCTTCAGTACTCCATGGGCCAATCTTCAGGGCCCCTAAATTGGTATCTCTCCTTGATAGTGCGTTTGCTCAGGAAAATCAGAGAAACGGTTTTATTTTAAAATCAGAAAATAACTGAACATTAGTGGTGACAATAAATTTGGCTTTAGGAGGGATTTAAAGCAGTGACCTCACACTCTAACTTCTATTCCACATTCAGACATGGCCAAAGTATATTTACTTCTAACAATGCAAAAGCATCTGATTATATTCTTGGAACACTTTGTACAGAGCAAAGGGTTAATCTGAAGAACAGTTGCCAAAATGCTGAGAACATAGTCGAATAGCTTCTCTGAAGAAATTCCTTCACTCCACAGAGAAACCCGTACCCTCCAGCTGCTGTGACTTGTCCAGAAAGACTTCTTAGTGTTTACCCACTCTCACAAAGAGAGACAGGACAAACTGAAGCTGCAAGCGCAATTTGCAGAAAAGTAATACAGAGCCTTGCACTTTAACCACAACACAAAAGTCTTATTAATACAACATTTGCTTTGCGTCAAATATAAAACCAGGACCTCAACTGAAACGTGTGAATACAGGCCACCTGTTACGTACTAGTAGAGAGACTTACTCGTATAGAGACCACTTTTAGCAGCTCCGCCACGCTAAATATTCATTCTTTGTGGAATCTCTTATAGGTCATTTAAAAGACTGGAAAATTTGGCTGGACAGCTGGTATTATAATAGCTACTACCATCATATATTTGAATGTAACACACACCTTTATTTATAGAGATACTCTTAACAATGGAGGTTTGACATGTACTATACAAAGCATTCAGTGCCAAGCTGATTATTTCAGAATTTCCTTTTATGATGTAAGGTTACTAAATGTGCCATCCAAAATGTGTTCTTCACACAATACTGACAGTCACAAAGTTGTGCACTGCTAAGGGGACACTGCAAACTTGAATTTATTTTAGCTGACGAATTGCAAATAATTAATTTTCTGAGAAGATACCATTTAAATAGCATGACCTGAATTTAAAAAATAATCCTTAAAAAATTGTTAAGGATATTTCTGCCCTCCTCCGCCCCCAGATATGTTTAGAAGACTCCTTTGGGAAGGCCTGAGAAGAACAAACATACATAATTAGGACTTCCCCTTCTCTTCCCATCTTCATTCTCTTTGTTCACACCCTTGCCGCTTGGTGCTCATTCACTTTCCACTTCCAATTTTGCCTCTGGTCTTATTGCTATACGCCTAATCATGTAGAGCCCTGGCAAGAGTGTGCACCATTCATCAGCAATGAAACTGACTATACGCAAGGTGCTGTCAAAAAACTAAAGTAAACAAACTGAAAAACAGAGGCTAAAAAAAAAAAATCACTCGCTCACAGAGGCGTTGGAACAATTTGTATAGTGGAGGTGCTGAAAGCCACTGAACTGTAAACCCAGTGTATGATGGAAACCACTTCAAACCAGGGAGTGCTACTGTGCCCTCAGCACCCCTAGTTCCAGCCCCCTTGCTTGCACATTCAATCTCTTTTAGCTCCAGTACTTAACTTCAGCAGCTACCTGTAACACTAGCTACAGTTTGCGGATGAAAGTGTGATTTTTTTTTTTAAATTGGCAGTGGCCCCTGGATTTATATGCAAAAACTTTGCAAAACACCATTCGGTTGGGGGATGTGTGGGGCTTTAAGTGTATATGGCTATCAGAGATGTAAAAGACTTTGAAACTGCCCATAACAGCAACCAACACCTCCTCCAGTGATGTGCACAGAAGGGATCCAAATATCCATCCTAATACCAGCAGCTAACTTGTGCCTTCCAGCCCAATAGCCGCTCTAAGAGATAGGAGCTAAGCAGCTGCAGGGCCCATTTATCTGCAGGGGATGCAATCCTTAGTGTTCACCATACCAACCTTGCCTGCATGCACGCGTGCGAGCGCGCGCACATGCACACACACGCAGAGTGTACTGTGTACATATGTACCCTCGCGGCCTGGCTGGACATGCCCCTTTAGGGCACCAAGTGCCATCAACCATGCTAGCCAGCCCACCTTTGTGCTCGGGGAGCTCCAGCAATCAGATGCTGCCAGGCCCTGTGCTGACACTCATGGTCCTGGTGGAGGAGAGGTGAACATGGCTCCCTGCACACTTTTCTCACCCACAGCCCAATCCAACAGCCACTGAAGTCAATGGAAAGACTCTCATGGTCTTCAGTGGGCATTGAATCACCACCCATAACTGATCCCGTAATACTGAAGTCACTGGACTCATTACCATGGGTGCAGGATCAAACCCCCAAGAAGCCACAATTTGGACTGTAGGGGTAAAATCTTAACCTTGCTAAAGTCAATGGGAATTTTGTCATTGACATCAATGGAGCCAGGATTTTACTCTAGGCATTTCAGGCAGCGCTCTAGCATTTCTCAAGGTATTCAGATTAAGCTATAATAAAATTCTTAAGGGTCCAATCCTGAGCTGAGCGTTTCCCACCAAAAGCTAAGGGCCCATAGCACGTGGCTGGGTCAGACGCTTATAGATCAAGCACCGTAACCACAAAGAATGTGTGAGAGGAGGAAGACTGGGCTACTGGCTATGAGCTGAGCAGATTGTTATACAAAGAATTTTTTCTAGGCTTTTTTAAAGAATTCTTATCAGTTTAACATAATAGTGTAAGTCAATAACAATTCTTATCTGAAAGGGTCATGCAGATAGTTAAAACGCAACATCTCATCAACATTCACATTATCTGGACGGAAACAGCCTAAAGTTTCTATTTTTAAAATCCACTTCTCTGGCACTGTAAGGTGTGGTGTTTTTTAAGTTAACAAACCCTCTTTTCAGAGTTGTGCTGACACAACTGGCAATTCCAATGCACAACTAGACAGCAGGCAAAAAAAATCATGCTGACTTGTACTCCATGATTACCGTGTGGGGATATCCCAATGGCAGGCAAAGACAAAATCTGTAAGGAAAACATTTAACTGTACAGTAATACTGTTTGAGAAACGGGAAGTATGTTTCAAAAACAAAACAAAAAAATTTTCAACAAAGAAATGAAAACCTGACTTTTTTGGCTTCCCCAACCCCCCCCCCCCCACTTTCCTTTTTCCCATTTTGCAAGTGGGGGGGGTTGGGGGGAAAAAGCAAGAGAAAGAACAAAAAATAAATAAAAACTGAAAAAACCCATACACAGTGGTTTTTCAATTTCATTAAAATCAGAAATCGAAAGAAAATTTCTGTGAAAATCTTCATTTTCACAAAAAGACTTTTTCACTGGAAAAAAGTTTCAAGGGAGAAATTTTCCACCAACTGTACTTTGCACACAGTGTTACTTTTTATAACAATAAAACATTTACTAACACAACACAGAAGTGCACAGCAAGTCATACAACATGGCAAACAGCAGGAAAACTAACACGCCACAGGCAAGGCCAGGTTAGTTATCTGACTGAACTAAAGTTTAGAGGAAAATCTGGAACCAATTATGTACGAAGAATAATAACAAGACAGAGCTAGAATTCTGTCAAGTGACCTATATTTGCTTCCACTCTACCCTAGGATGATCTATTGCTTTGGAGCAGAGTTGAGAGAATCAGGGATCGATCCTGCAGATGATACTTGAAGTATTAAAAAATTTTAAATTTTAAAAAAACAAACACATTTTATCAAGCATGGCAGCTCAGCACACAAGAGTGGATCCAGCTGGCATTAAAGTCAAGGGGACCCTTTCCACTCAGTGAAAATTGGCTCAGCCCTGTAGTGCAACAGCACTGTCAGAAAAAAAAACAACCACATCCTACAGAGATTCCTGTATCCAGATCACTAAATGGTCACATGTCTGCTGATGCTTGTCGTTAGCCATTGAGCTGCAAAGGAGAAAAGGTCTCATACTTCCCGGGTGCATTATTGTAGACAATAAGAGAAACATCTCATGCTTCCAATTCCAGTATTGCATAAACATCACAAACTGGTTCAAAGGGAGAAAAGCCATAAGAACTCAGCTCATCCATTCTGCCAGGGCACTGTATACAGACCACAATAATAAACGATTCCTCCTCCCACAGAAATTCCTCTTGAGAGCCTATACACCTTAAAGTAACCATATCTGGCTGGCCCAATCCATCTTAATCAGACAGTGTGAGAATATTCAGAGGTCTCAAAAGTCCTGTGGCCTAATCTTAAGAAATGCTGAGCATCCACAACTCCCACTGACTTCAACAGGAGGTGAGGTCACTTGGCACCTTGCAGATGCAGAGATAAAATTAACAAGAGCACAGTAGTAAATCACCATCTAGGGCTTGACCCAAAGCTCACTGAAGTCCACTAACTCTGACTCAGGCCCATAGAGAGGGCACAGACTTGTTACAGATTAGGGCCCTGAACCTGCATCAAATTATGCAAGTTGCTTAACTTTAAGCACATGAATCCTTCCCCTTATGCATGTAAAAAAGTCTTTTCAAGTTAAGGGCCTAGAACAGAAAAATGCTGGTATTTAAAAAGCCCCTGCCAAAATCTTAGATACAACTGTATTATGAAAAGAAGCGTCTACCTGTAAAATAAATTAATAGATTACAAGCCTTTAGCCAGGCATCTGATGTGTGAATTTCTGCATAGAGAAACTCTGCACCTGCATCTGCTCTCTTACTTGAGACAAACAAAACTGCCTTCTATATGGAAAGGCCAATAAATGACTCTGCACTCCATTCAAATTTTAACTCCAGCCAGGTAAAACAGAGGAAATTGTATCCCTGACTCCCACAGCCATTTCTTCACACCCTCCCTCCTCCACTCTGCAAAGTGGGGAGTGAGGAGACCCTTCAAAGGCCAGGGTGTGTTAGGTACCAAACAATAATCATAACACCCAGGCTGTACTGTACTGTTTTGTCTACAAAACTCCTTTTTAAATATCCAACTTCATACTCTGTCTCCAAAAGAGAAATAATTTAAATCATATTTTGGTGACTCTGATTAAAGCCCACCTTAAAGGGAGCCAACACAGAGACTAGGAGGGGATGGAATTGTCCACAATAACCCAGAGCCAGGACAAACGCACTGCCAGGTTGGAAGCCTGCACATGGGATTTGTGGCTCCAGGTCATGAAGCCATTGGCCATCAAACCTCTAACCACTTTGGCACTCCTGCTGAGTGCTGATCTCTGCTGTTTACACGGGGAGTGTGCAAGTTTCTCCTACCTCAGACTCTCAGTGCAAAAGCAACCACTGTGGTTCTATTGATTTTCTGGACCTTCCACAGATGCAAAAAGCCAAGGTGCATTTGGCCCCAAGTGTCCCTTGTTTCTAAGCCGCTCCAATTCTCTCAAAACTACTACAGCAATCCTACAACAACAGCGATCCTGCCTCCTCCAAACCATTAGGAAAACATGGTTGAGCAGGGGCTCAGAATGGGATTTTGCACCTAAGCAGCACTTGGTCACCGTAAGTAACAAATGTCTCTGTTCTAGCTTTCCATGCTACAGCCTGTGGGAGGGTCTTCAGGGTGGCCACCATGGCCAGTCCTAAAGGCATTTTGACACCTCTCTGCCCCAAGGTAGCCAGAACACCATGGAATGGTCATGGCTACATCCCTCACTGATGAAGGTCAACCCCTGCTCCGCTCCACTCCCCTCCGGTGGCTGGTAATGCTACCTGATCTCTACACCCACCCGCACTGTCTTGCGCTTTGGATAGCTGTCCTTGTGTTCCTAATGTCCCCTTTTGCACCTACACCTCACTATCAGTAGTATCACAGTAACACAGGTGCCCCAATGGAGTTTGGGACCCCAGTGTGCTAGGCACCATATATATACACATGGCAAGAGACCATCCCTATACAAAGACCTTACAGCTGAGAGGTAGAGAGGGGAAATAATTCACACAAGGTCACACAGCAGGTCAGTGGGAGAGCTGGAAACAGAGCCCAGGTTTTCTAGCTCCCAGTCCAGTACTCTATCCACTAGACAATGTCTCCTTCCTCCTGCCATTGTCTGTGCAGATACACAACCACAGTCTGGCCCAGAGCTGGGAAGGCAAAATGGGGCAAACAATTAATTCCCCTAAACACTGAGGTATACAAAAGAACCACACCAGGATAGTGACTTCTAGATGGTCTGGATAATATTTAGTCCTGTTTTAGCCCTGCAGGAGACTGGACTAGATGACTTCTCAAGGTCCCTTCCAGTCCTACAATTCTATGATTCTCTCCGTGTGCAAAATACAATTCTGAAAACTGTCATGAATATTAAAGTCCTCTCAGCTTTGGCCATGTTGCTCATGGAAACCTCTATGCCATACGGCCTGCTTTAACTGAGCAGTTGTGCAAAAACTCAGACCTGAGCATTTAGGCTGAAATCTCAGCAGTTTACATAACTGCCCAATTAACACCTCTCTGACTGACGCTGGAGGCCTTAGGTCTGTCCCTCTAAACTAATCAATTACTATATAAAAGAAGCACCCAAGTTTAAAACTTCTAAAGCTCCCAAGAGGAGGCAAAGACCAACAGCCTAGCGGCAGGTCTGTGCATTGCCATGTAGAAATAGTACACCCGGTATAGACAGAGGCTGCGGGAGACATGGCAGGACTTTGGGGGCTCTGACATGGATGCAGATGCTTTGTAGGAAACCCAGAGTTACAAAGGAACCATGTTCTTTGTATTTATTCACTCATAAGCATACAAAAGAGAAAGTGGGCAACACCCACGCAATGTTCATGTCAGGCTTAGCCTTGAAAGTCGCATTCAGTGCCAAGCTCTCCCACCCATTTCTTGAAAAAGAGGGGCTAAAAGCATGGTGAATCCGGAAGGGGGAGAACATGCTCCATGACCTGCTCCTCCCTTTTCCAACCCTACTGTCACAATTTCAAGGTAACTGCACCCCTTCCGCCCTCCAAACCCCTTGGTGCCAGCCTGGAGCACCCTCCTGCACTCTCAACTCCTCATCCCCAGCCCAACCCCAGAGTCTGTACCCCCAGCCAGAGCCCTCACCACCCCTCGGCACCCCAGCCCTCTGCCCCAGCCCGATGCCCCCTCCCACACCCTGAACTCCTCATTTCTGGCCTCACCCCAGAGCCTGCACCCCCAGCCGGAGTCCTCAGCCCCTCCCGCACCCCAACACCCAATTTCATGAGCATTCATGGCCTGCCATACAATTGCCATACCCAGATGTGGCCCTTGGATCAAAAAGTTTGCCCACCCCTGAGGTAGACAATCCATGGCCCAGATCCTCAGCTATGCCAATCTATGCAAGTTCTTTGATATTGATGGAGCTATGCTGGGAGCTATGCTGATTTACAAACCTGAGGATCTGGGTTATGCTTGAATCCAACTCACAAAGTTTTCAGTCCCTGCAGAAGAATAAACTATATATGGGGAGATCTGGCCCGTAAGGCTTTAACCTGCCAGGAGGGTAAGAGGTGTCCCTACTCTCTAAACAGAAAAGGAGTACTTGTGGCACCTTAGAGACTAACAAATTTATTAGAGCATAAGCTTTCGTGAGCTTTTCGTGATGCATCCGATGAAGTGAGCTGTAGCTCACGAAAGCTTATGCTCTAATAAATTTGTTAGTCTCTAAGGTGCCACAAGTACTCCTTTTCTTTTTGCGAATACAGACTAACACGGCTGCTACTCTGAAACCTACTCTCTAAACAGTTATCTACAGTAACATTAGATACAAGTGTGAAGCAAGGAAGCTAAAGTAATGACTAATGCATCTTAAATAAAGCAAGCATTCACACTAATTACTATTTCAGTTACTCACTCTGATTGCAAACAGAACTCCCGGCTTGGAACAATTCATATTCATGGACCACAAAAACATCTAAGATTACAGGAGAAAGGAAGGCCAGGGTTGAAAGCTAGTAGGAACACAGGAATAACCATAGTGGATCAGACCAATAGTTCGTCAGATCCAGTACTCTGTTTCCAGCAGAAGCTAGTACCAGCTGCTTCAGAGGAACATGCATAAAACCCTGACGTAGGCAGTTCTGGGATAATTTACACACCGGAAAAGGTTTTTCCTGACCCCCCCCCCAGTAGTTAGAGTGTGGCATCAGGTAGGTTTTACATCACTTCCAAAGCTAGTAAGCTTTTTTTTTCCCCCGTCCTTCCTAGTGGGAGAGATGAAGGCCTGCCTAGGTGTCTCAGATTGGGCACCCAAAAATTGAAGGATCCAAAATGAGGGGATTCTTTCAATAATTTGGGCCTGAATGTTCTTCCCAATGCACTTCTCCTAGGATCGTTTGGAATACTGAAAGCCATTTACCTAAAAACAAATGTATCAAATACAGGGACCAACTTGGTGGACAATTTTGTTCAACTGTTAGCCTCTAATATGCCCAGTACACTAGCTATGCTGTGCGGCACACACACAAACTGTCATCCACTAGCAAGAATGTTGACTGCACTCATAGACAAGCTACCCCATTCTCCCATTTAATCTCATTTTAAGAGAACTCAATTTACAAATACACTGTGAGCACTTATTTTAATTTAAAGCACTGAGGTTTGCCTTTTAAACTACCAATCTAAAACAATTCCTGACCTAGCCTATCAATCTGTAGCTTATCAAATTCAAGACTGCCATAAGCTACTGAGCTCCTATTGTCGCTTCCTCTTCTTTACATTTAATTTCCTCAGCTATTCTTCACCCATTTATGCAGAGAAGAGAGTAGATTTAGTTCTTTCCATTTTCCAAAAGAAAAAAGCATCACAGAAATATATCTGAATAAAAATATTTCACTTGGAAAGAAGCCAAGTTAGAAGAAACTAGCTCATGTATAGAATAATATTTTGCACCGCTCCTCTAAGGATCCCAAAGCACTTTACAAACATTTCAGGTGGGATTTCAAAAGCATTCAACATTAGCCTAACTCTGCTCCCACTGAAGTTTGTGGGAGTTTTAACATTGCCTTCAATCCCACTCTTATTTCACAGGTGTGTGTGGAAACTAGCTCACTATTTTATCCATTCTCTAGATGGGGAAACTGAGGAAAGTAGTGTGAATGACTTGATCAGCATCATCTTGTCAACTAGTAGTACAGAAAGAGATAGAACACCAGTCTCTAGATTCACTGGCTTGTACTACCATAACCACATACCAGTTCTCATTTTGCTAGGGATGAACTTTTATTACACGTGAAATGTTTCAGATAAATATGCATTGAATGCAATGCACCCACCAGATAATAATCTATTTTTGTGCTGCTAATGGGAAAAAGTTAAAGAATTTTTTTTTAAAGTACCACACACTAACTCTGAAATATGAAGCAAACATATTCTCTACTATGGCCCCAATCCTGCAACTTTTTCTCCCAGCACGGCTCTCAATGCAGCCTTAAGACCTATGTTTGCATTTCCCACCTTTGGAAACTCTTGATTGTTAATTAGCCACTGAGGGTCTCCTCCAGTGTTCCTGAATGCAATAGAAACACACTGAGAATGACAAGGAATATTTTTTTTTAAAAAAGACAATACAGAGTTGAATACATGAGCCACAGAGTTCAAAGAAAATATTTTCTCTAGTTCATATTGAAACCTATAAGTATTGCAAACTGATTCTCCTCTTTAAAAGTGGGAGGAGGAGGAAGAGAAAACCTTTTCCTACACTCTAGCTATAAACTTATGCAGAAATAAGGGCACCTTTTAAGTAGCAGGGCTGTTCAAAAATGCAAGAAGTTTCACTGCTTTGTGCTATCATTCCAAAACCTCACGCAGTGTTGCCAACTCCTGCAATTTCACTACAAGTCTCATGTTATTTGGTCTCTCTCTTAAAGCCCACCTCCTGGAATCATGTTACTGTGTGCAAATCTCTGCTTTTGTGAAATTTTAACCATGAAATTTAACAAGTGAAATTTTAACCATCAGAGTTGTGGGCCAAAAATTTGAAAGTATGAACTCTAAAGGCTCTAAAACCAGTTGGTAAATTAAAAGATCCCAATGTTCATGATTTTTAAGCACATCTCATGATTTAGGAGTGCCTGACTCATGATTTTTAACATTTGGGATTGGCCATTCTGCTCATTCTGCTCTGGAGACCCCTTTAAGTACAGTCCTATGCACATATGCAGTGTTGCCAGCTGTTGTAATTTGATGGCTTGTGATATTAGGTGGTGTGCTTAAAACCCCAGCTCCAGGAGTCAAGCGACTAGATGAAAATCTTAGCTTTCAATTTTAGAAGGGGCAACTTTTTGCCCTCATCGTTTTAGAGAAAGGAAGGGAAGAAGCAGAGGCCCGACTAGCCCCACCAAAGAGCAGATGAAGAATGGAGCAAGTGAAGAACAGAGATCATGCTGCACCCCCTTAGGTGAGGTGGAACCCTAAGCACCAGTACGCCTACTGTACACCCAGGAGCTCAGAGAAGCACTGGGGTTCACTAAGGTGCAATGCCTCCTGGTTCCTGCTCCATACCACCCACAATGCAAGCCAATGCCTTAATGGCATACAAGGGCTTTTTGGAATGAGAGTGCTGTTGTTCTACCTTGGCTTGAGTCAACACAATGGCTCAGTATAAAGGATGCGCCTGACACTGTACATCATAACTCCAAGCTAAAAAAAATAAGCCTCTTTAAAATAAATGCTCAGGCGACTTTCACTGACTGCGGGACCCATGTAGCAATACCCACAGTTCACGTTAAGCCGAGCCTTGCCAGGAGACTTTCTCCAGTCAATCTGCCCCAGAACAATAGACCCAGGCAATGATGACGTTCTTAACGCTTGACATAGATGGCTTGCATGGGATAAGGATGAGAGTCTTAATACACCCAGTAGTCAGTGCACTGGGCAAACGGCAAAGAAAGGTTCTTGTCCCTAGGTGCCAAGCGCTTAAAGTCATTACACTGCATGATGGGGTAATGCAAACCCCACACTAGACAAGGGGTTAAGGAGCTGCTCTGGGCACAGATGGCCCCACTCTGCCATACCAGGAAGGCACAAGTTGGAGGGGGAGTTTAAAAGGGGAGCTGAGCTGTTCACATATGGGCAGAGCAGGGAAGTCAACAGATCTTCAGCCCTCAGCTCCTGAGGAAAGAGCTGACTGAAGGGCAGGAGCTTCCCAGACAACCACTGCCTGGAGGGCCTGATCCTGGGACACCCTGAGAGGGAGGCATTCCCCCTCTCTCTTGTACTGACTCACTTTGTGTGAATAAACAAATTGTTCACCCAAACATTCCTTTTTGTTCCCAGACTACCCTGCAAGGGGAGAGACTTGGAAGTGATCTGGCCAGAGGGCCTGCCTCTGCAGAGATGGAGCTGCCACACCACACCCAGCCATGAGGAGGTGCTAGCAGTGAGTCTCCTCCCTTCCCGTTCTGTTATTAATGAGGACTGGGTTCTTGGCTAGTGGAAGGTTTGAAGATTCACAGGGTAGTTGGGGCAGCGCAGGCGTAGCTAGGAACTCTCTTTGCTCTGTCAGAGCCTCGCTTACGGCCATGGCCAGTAGAAACTTTCCTTTATTAGGTGTTGCACCTGATGGGAGCAAAAATTAGATGGAAACAATAGCCTTTTGATCTCTTTCTTAGTGTCTGGTCAGCACACGTCTCAGAAATCAAAGGAAACAAATTTGATGGACTGATCGAGTGTAGAGTGCTCAGCACTTCAGAGAAACAGGTTTTTCGATCGTTCCATTGGGACTGGCCCAATAGCCTAGAGCGAACTCAGCACGATGCAGGCATCTGGCCACCAGACAGGGAATTTCAGTGCAGTCAGGAGGTGGGGGCACTTGGAAGGGAAAGCTCTAAACTCCAGAAGGACAAATTCCCACGGTGGCCCCTACTGGCCAGCCTGCAGAAGAAGGAAGCATGGTTACGTCCTGCAGATTCCACCATAGGCCAGACCAGATGCACAAAGAGACATGGTTTTTTTACATGTTCTAAATCCTAGCACCCTATTTAGCCTAGCACGGCTCTGATGTAGGGGAATCAACAGGAGGAAGCCAGGCGGAAGCAGCCTATGGGTACATCTATCCTACAATCATGAAGAGTGACTGCAGCTCATGCAGACATACCTGAGCTAGCTTTAATCTTGCTAGCTCAGATACCCAAGCAGAAGCATCAGCAGCACGGGCTTCAGCATGAGCTAGCTACCTAATTATCCAGGGCTCCCACCGGGTTTGTACCACCTGTGCTGAAGTCCGTACTGCCATGGTATCACTGCTCCAGCACATGAGCTATCTCAGTATAAAGCTAGTTTAGGCAAGTCTATGCAAGCTGCAATCACACCCCGTCATTACAGCACAGACATACCCCGAGTTACAGGGACGTCCCTGCGTCCAAACCAAGACATACACTACTTCAGTCTCCATCTGCTATCTCCTCCCAGAGCTCTCTTTTCCCAGTTCTCATTGTAGAGCATTTTCAGCTATTAACTAAGCATGATAGTCACTTTTAGGGTGAAATGCTCCCGTGCAGAGAGCCAGCATAAGATCTACATACCACTTAATCCCACTTAAACCCTATTCTGAGGTCACAAATGAAGCAGAACCCTTGTGCCATCTTGCTACATGGGCTGAATTTCACTCTTGTCTAACCCTTTTATTTGCGACTCCAAGACATTTGTTATATCCGGACAGCTCTTTCCAGCTGGATTTGAAGCTACCCGTGTAGCCTTGTACGGGGTGTAGCAGAGCCCTCCCTTGGTCCTGCTCCTGCTCTGATCCAAAAACCACTCAGAGACCTTCTGGCTCAGCAATCACTGGTGCAGTTTATTCACAGCATGGAATCCCACCACCTTCTTACTATCTACAGCTTGGGGGTTTCAGCCTTAAGGGCTTCTCAATCTCTGCAGCCAGGAGGGAAGAGCTACCCCTCTCCTTCCACTGCATGGCTTCCCCCTTTCTGTCTGCCCCCCTGGCTTCCTTCCTTTGAGGCTTTTATGCAACCCCAGGCTAATTAAGCAGGCAGCTCTTTCCCCTTTGCCAATCAGACACAGGTTTCTCTAGGCAGCTCCAATCTACCTTACTTGGAGCTGGCATGACAAAGGGCTGGCTCAGCAGTTCCTGCTCAATGCCCTGTCACAAGCCCCCACAGCAAAACCACGTTTGAAAAACCAATAAAAAAAAATGTAAATTATAATACTGAAAAACAGTAACTCGCAGTGGGAGAAACTTCTGGTATCTAACCTGGTTTCCAACATCCCCCCACTCACCACCACCACCCACACACACAAAACCATTCTCATTCATTAAGTCATGGTGGAAGTATCTTGAATTCCTCACTGGTGCTATCTGCACACCCGATCCTATTCCCAGTGAAGTCATTGGGATTTTTCCTATTGCTACTTATATTACCATAGCACCTAGGAGCCCTAGTAATGGACCACGGCTTCACAGTGGTAGGCACTGATCTCAATGGAAGCAGGAACAGGCCTTGTACACATTTAAACTCACAGGGGACTCAGATGGTTTTCTTCGATGCTATGGTTCCTATTGTCCACATCACACTGGATTTATTCACTCGTTGTTTGGTTGTTGTTTTTTCCTTACCAGCCCCCCAACAGTTTGAGTGCTGAAGAGCCAAAAGCTCGTTTGGGGTTCTCTTTGCTTTGTTTGTTTGAACTTTGTGGATTTCTAAGTTGTATTTTACTGTATGTTACAACCATTAAAGACATGGTTTGTGCATCTTATCCAATGGTGACCTGTAGAGATTTTTTGTTTGATTTTTTTGTTTCCGATCAACCACCAGTAATTTTAAACAAGACAACATTTTCATGTGGTTTTAGAATGACGTATACATTCACTGTGGTACCTGCATCACTTCTAGTCAAAATGTGCCTCAGTTACATCAGAGATAACAGAGTAGCTTTCAGCCCAGCAAAGCCTATGGAGACCCATTCTAAGGATTCTGTACACAGCTATTTTGTCTGTTAAGTGCCACTGGTAACAAAATGGCTGCAGGAACAGTAGGTTTCTTAGAAAAATCCCTTTTTGAGAGTTACGCTGTAGCTGTGCTTTCCAATCAGATTTACATTTTACATGTCAGGTGCTATAAATGAGAGCTAAATTTTCATTAATAGGCAAAGGAAAAACATATTAAAGAAAACCACATGAAGAAAACAGAGAGATGAAACTCTACCAAACGTGCTTCCTTCACTATTAAAACCAATCAGCTTTAAAAAATTAAATTTTCTTTTTCAATGTTTTTCGTTTCATTTTCAATACTTGTGAGAAGAGACAGGAAGGTAGCACTGAAGACTGGGGTCCGCACAACAGAGCATCAACAACAAAAACAAAACCCATCTGTGAAAGATCAAGTTCTGTCCCAATGCCCAGTCAACATGCCTCAAGCTCTGTCTTGTGGGATAGGCTGGAGAGAAGGTACTTTGCCTTCCATGTCCATTCAGCCATTGGCCTCTGTGCTAACTTCAGTTACCTATGGTGATATTTGTGAGGTGGACATCGATCCAATAAGAAATGTGATGAGTCAGCACACTCATTTCAACAGTGGTCAGAGAGAGTCACTGTCCATTTCAGTCAGATTTTCACAAGCAGCATAGGCTCTGTGTCCATAGAATGACTCTTTTCCCATGAGACCCCAACTTTAAAGTCATTTCAAACATTCACATTGGCATGTTAGACTCACATGTTGCTTTCACACTAGTTTCACTAGAGAAAATAGGACCATGTTTGTGCCTTCATCACTATTTTTGTCTTTTTACTGCACTGAGGAAGCTAGAGATAGCATGGAAGTTAACCGACGGTTAGATCAGTACACCACATGTAAAGATTTATGGCCCTATCCTGTTCCTAAGTTACAGCTCTGATCCCAAAACCTCTTGTACTTGGGCAGATTGCTGCATCCAAGTGCAGACCCATTAATTCAAACACAGAGGCACAGTGGTCAGCTTCCATGCAAGAAGTTGCAGGATCAGACCTGTGTCATTGGCACAACTCCCACCAAGGGGGAAAAATTAGGCCAAAAAGTAGGGCACACATCGATATCTTTAGGTATCACTGTCATCACCACCAGCCCCAGAAGAAACAAGCCCAGGTTAATTGTGTACATTGTGGAATTCAAGTAGTAAGAGCAATAAAAAGTTAATTGTTGTTAGACACAAGGTAGGTGAGATAACTTTTATCTGACCAAATTCTGTTGGTGGCAGGTATAAGCCTTCAAACTACACAGAGTTCTCCAGGTATGGGGAACAAAACTGGAGTGTCCAAGCTAAATACAAGTTGGGACCAAGAGTTAAACATAAGGGGTGACGCATGTCATAGGAGTTCGTTTGAGATGGAGTGGGCAGTAAGGGCTGCTATGCAAAAGGGATTTGAAGTGGGCCATGAAGGGTTAGCAGGCAGGTGTGTATTACAGATTGTTGTAATGAGCCATGAAATCAGTGTCCCTGTTGAGTCCACGATTTTTGGCATCTAGCACTATTAAGTTGTGGTTGTTAAGAGAACCTGGTGTGATTTCATGTCTAGTCAAGTGACAAATGCCACGGTATGAAATGTGTGGTGAATAAGGGCTATTTAATATTATTTCAACAGGAGACCTCAAAGCACTTTAAAAGACGGGTGGTTTTACAAAGTATGTAATGTTAATACTAAACTAAAAGTCACTTCCTATCATTTCTTCATTGCCAAACACAGAGTCCAGGCATTCTTTTGCAACAATAGGATCACCCTGATCAAAAAGTAAACATCTTGATTCTCTGATGCAAAGTGATGTTTGCCTTATGTTTACCAAGCATCAAAGTTACAAGAAGAAGAAATGGTTAGTGGTATCAGAAATTTAACAAAGGTTCTCAAGTCTTGCTAGGATGACCAGTTGCATCCAATGAAGTGAGCTGTAGCTACGAAAGCTTATGCTCATATAAATTTGTTAGTCTCTAAGGTGCCACAAGTACCCCTTTTCTTTTTTGCGAATACAGACTAACACGGCTGCTACTCTGAAACCAGATAGCAAGTGTGAAAAATCAGGACAGGAGGTGGGGGATAATAGGTATCTATATAAGAAAAAGCCCCCAAAATCGGGACATCTGGTCACCCTAAGTCTTGCTATGAGCCTATAAAAGCCCTAAAAGAACAGCTGATTATTAGAACAAACATCTGAGCAAGTGCTATCAGCATCACAAATGTAATCATTAAGAGGCAAACCAAAGGCCCAATTCCACAAGCTTTATTCCCCAGAGTAATCCTTATATCCACTGGGGTCAATGGGATTAGTCACATGTGTAAGTACTGGAATGATCTGGACCTTCGTTTCTACTACTGTTTTGGCAAGAGACTGATTATTATGCAGAAATCCCTTTCATTCATACATAGTATTTGAATGGGCTTTAGAGGAAATTTTTCTACCATAATTTAAACAGGTACACCACTGCTACTGCAGTCTGCACATAAATCATTCATGTGTAATCTTTTGACAAATAAATGTGACGTAACTAGTACAGGAAATCCACGTAAAACAAAAAAACAGACGTTTATACAATGGTACACAGCCACAAACACTGGGAACCAAAGATTTACCTGCATTAGCACGGTTTGAGGAATGGCAATTCTATGCTGTGGAAGATCAGTTTAAAAGAGTGTGCTCTCCTTCCCAATTTATTCTTAGTTAGGCCTCCACCCCCAAATGTATAAGGTTAGACTGTTCAGCTGTTTATAAAATGTAGTATTGCACTGAAATGCACACTGCAACATTCTTCCCCGGCACTCATACGAACTATATAAGGAAATATCCAATTCCAGAGTGTTCACCATTGTGAGGATAGAGCTCTGTATACTGGAGCAGCCCCTGAGTTGGTTTCCTAAAGGCGTACTTAAATATATCCTAGGCCTAACAACATTGTACTGGACGTTGTCATCAAATGGCAGCATAGACAGCTGCCAAATCTTGCAGGCTCAGTGCTCTAATATGGAACAGCTGGAAGAGGACCCTGCATTCTTCTCTCTCAGTAAACACTGGGGGCTCTGTTCAGTATCCTACTGCAATAAAGCCTAAAGAATTTCACCTATCAACTGACAGACTTTCCCCCCTCCACAGACTATGCTTTTTGTGTTATTTTAACAGTGTGCAGAAGTCCAAGGTGTACATATTTAATCCTACAAACTATATTAAAATATCTGAGACAAGAATAGGAGGGATTATATTTATTTTGGGGGGATTTTTTTCAAATGGAATAGAACTAGGTAATTTAGCTATGTGTTTAGCCTCATCTCTGCAAAGAGTAGTTTGTGGTTTTATTTTGGAAGGTTTCTTTTAAAAAGTGTGTGCGCACACATAAAGCATGAGTTTAATTTCACTTACACAATTTTAGTTCTCCTAACTTTCACTGGTGTATAAATGAGATCAAAATCATGCCCATATATATTAAATGTACATCCCTGGGAAAGTACATGCACAGTATACACTAACTGAATTGTGTATAGCAGCCTAAATGGTCTACTAATATCTTCCCAGAGCTTCTGTGGACTATATAGAGCATTCAGAGCTGCAAGGAAAAAAAAGTGTTCAAACAGGACCTGAATGATGAAACAAATTACCATTTAACAAAAGATTAAGATATCTCAGCTAGCCACAGCTCAACAAAATACTCGTTTGTATAAGATAATGAGGAGATTCTTCTGCATGTTTCTTAAAGCAAAGCAAGCCACGTTGTCCAAAAGAAGCCTAGAAAATCCAGACTCTACGTGACCTGACTTACTTATTTCATAGGAAACTGCATGAGAGAAAAATCAATCATTCATGCTACCGTAGTTACACCACTGAATAGACTGTAGTAGTTTGCTGTGAAAAATCAAACTGAAATAAGTCATCACTAGTCTGAAACATAAAATGTGAAAAGGGAAGCTGTTAACAATGAGGCTGGTTCATTTGGAGCCCCAGCTCCCTGACCTCCCCTTTTTTGCCATCATTAGGGTATCAATCAGAGAACAATGTAGCATTCAAAATGGATTGGTTGCACCAAAACTTACCAGGGTTGTTGGCTTCCCCTTCAAGAATGTGCAGCTCAGTGCAATCTGCCAATGAATGCTCCAGGCAGAGTTGGAGGAAACGGGCTTGGGTTCGACTCACCCGCTTCAACAAGGAGAGCAAAGCAACAGTCTGCTCGCATTCATTCCAGCCTTTAAACCAACCAGCCAGCACTCCAACCTGATCTCGAAACATCATGATTAGATTGGGGTAGGGAGTGGAAGGGGAAAAAAAAAAAAAAAAAAAAACCCTCTGCAGGGGAAAAAAAAATTCCCTCCGAAGTTTTTTCCCCCGTGTCTGTCTCACAATTTTATTTATTAATCAAATGGATTTTTGGACACAGCCGTCAGCTCAGATGTGGGTCTGGTTTCTCTTCTCCTCTTTCTATCTTCAGTTCAGTGTCCTAGTGGCTTCTTGTTAAATTCCCCAAAGATGATGACACAAAGTGGCACAGGGAAACAGGGAGGGGAAATTGTATATTATATATACACACACATCTATATATATATGAATCTCAACAAGGCACAGGAGTGGGTGTATAGCTTCTTCTTCTTTCCCCTCGGGTTATTTTAGCCTAGCGTCTCCAGCTCTCTCCTCCCCTGGGTGGCAATCTGGACCTTCCACACCCGCATTCCTCCCAAAGCAAATGTTCACAACTGGAAAGAGAAAAGAATTGCTGATGATGATGACACACTTTGCAAGGAAAAGCAATGATTCAGCATGACAGCAGCAGAGCCAGCTTCCTAATGTACCGAAGGAGATTTCAGGTCAACAACATAGGGAAGGATAACGGGGGGGAAGAGGAAAAAAGGGGGAGGGAGGAAGACACCGAACCTCTAAAAATTCAGCCCACATACACAGCAACTGAGACATGCAGGCTTTGCAGCTAACGGTTTAAAGAAACCTCCCTCCTCCACAGAAAGTGGAGGAGGGAGCTCCCTGTTGCTGCCGTAAAAGGGCTCCTAGTACTGGGCAGATTCTTTAGGGACCTACCTGCTTTAAACTGGAACTGCTGCAACAGACCACTGGCGCACAAGAAAACTTACACTGCGGCTATAAAGCTCTAATGCAAAGCAGGAGCAGCCCTGGTGCCTTCCTCTCCACCTCCTCCTCCCCGGGAAGCAGCCGAGTTGCTGCAGCTCCATCTACAGCAATCAAGCATCTCTAGCCAGCCCCTTTGGATTGAGGCCCTAAGCAGCAGCAGCGTGAGACAAAAATAAACTCTACCCACCCCCGACTTCATCACACAGCCCGGCAGGCACAGGCCAGCCCAGGGCGTCTTCGGGTCCCCCTCTCCCTTTATAGGCTGCTAAAAAAAAAAAAAAATGATCACCCCCTCCTCCCCCAAGCTATTTTCCAAATATCTTCACCGATCCACTGCTCTAGCGGGCGGGGGGGAAGGGGGTGTCTCTCTCTCTCTCTCTCTCTCTCTGTCCTAGTGAAGCGCTCAGGAAATCAGCCCGCTTTTACATACGCATTTTCCACAGTCAAGGCATCGCCTTGTGACCCAAGGAGCGACCAGGTCCCTTCGCCTCAAGGGAGCTTTGCAAACTGCAAGTGAGCGCTGAGCAACGAGCCCCGTCCCTCCACATAACTGCAACCTCCCCCCCCCAAAGTTGGGCTCCTGCGGCTTTTCTGCTTCACCTAGGATGGCTCTCCGCAACCCCCCCAGCTGCTTCTTCCACTCCCCCCCGCTTTTGCCCCCAGCCCATGGGGGTGGCATAGAAGTGGGCAGGGCAGTGCCAGCCCACAGGGGGCTCTAAGCACTGCAGGGATGTTCTGGGGAGCCCCCCCCCACATGCAACACGTAAGAAGTAATAAGCCCCCCCCCGGAGTTGCCGGGGACCCCCAGCTATTGCCTAGCGCGGAGCAGGGCACAGACAAGTGCCAGGGCAGGGAGAAGAGCTTGGTGCAGCCCCAGCCCCAGGGAAAGCACGAGCCCTCCCGCCCCACCGCTGCCCACCATCTCCCCATGCGCCGGGCTCACCCCCATGCTGGCCCCCGGCTCTCTCGGGAGGCCGAGGCAGGTGCCTCGCTGCTGTCACGCGGGCTGCGGCTGGCGGCGCCCCGGCCGTGCCATGGCGGGGGAGCGGGCGGCGGGCGATCCCGCCGGGCGGTGCAGCAGCAGCAGCAGCAGCAGCGCCGGGCGCCTGGCGGGGCGAGACTGAGCCGCGCCGAGCCCCGCGCCCCGGCTCCCCACATGCGAGTCATTAGCATAACCCATTACGTCATGGGCTCGCCGCGCGACGCCCCCGCCCCCCGGGCCGGGGCAGCGCCGGGGGAGCCCGGAGCGGGCCGGGCTCGCGGCCGCGGGGCGGATCCTTCCCGCCTCGGCCGGCCCCTGCTGCGGGGCCTCAGCACCCCGGGCCCGGGCCCGCCGCGCTCCCTGCCCTGCCCTGCCCTGCGGGCTGTGTGAGACCGGGCCGGGGGCCCGCCGCATCCCGGGGGGGGGTGCTGCAAATGCACCCCAGCGGGCATCACACTGTGTGTGTGTGTGTGTGTGTGTGTGTGCTGCAAATACACCCCAGCGGGCATCACACTGTGTGTGTGTGTGTGTGTGTGCTGCAAATACACCCCAGCGGGCATCACACTGTGTGTGTGTGTGTTTGTGTGTGTGTGCTGCAAATACACCCCAGCGGGCTTCACACTGTGTGTGTGTGTGTGCTGCAAATACACCGCAGCGGGCATCACACTGTGTGTGTGTGTGTGTGTGTGCTGCAAATACACCGCAGCGGGCTTCACACTGTGTGTGTGTGTGTGTGTGTGTGCTGCAAATACACCGCAGCGGGCTTCACACTGTGTGTGTGTGTGTGTGTGTGCTGCAAATACACCCCAGCGGGCATCACACTGTGTGTGTGTGTGTGCTGCAAATACACCGGAGCGGGCTTCACACTGTGTGTGTGTGTGTGTGTGTGTGTGTGTGTGTGTGTGTGCTGCAAATACACCCCAGCGGGCTTCACACTGTGTGTGTGTGTGTGTGTGTGCTGCAAATACACCCCAGCGGGCATCACACTGTGTGTGTGTGTGTTTGTGTGTGTGTGCTGCAAATACACCGCAGCGGGCATCACACTGTGTGTGTGTGTGTGTGCTGCAAATACACCCCAGCGGGCATCACACTGTGTGTGTGTGTGTGTGTGTGCTGCAAATACACCCCAGCGGGCATCACACTGTGTGTGTGTGTGTTTGTGTGTGTGTGCTGCAAATACACCCCAGCGGGCTTCACACTGTGTGTGTGTGTGTGCTGCAAATACACCGCAGCGGGCATCACACTGTGTGTGTGTGTGTGTGTGTGTGCTGCAAATACACCGCAGCGGGCTTCACACTGTGTGTGTGTGTGTGTGTGTGTGCTGCAAATACACCGCAGCGGGCTTCACACTGTGTGTGTGTGTGTGTGTGTGCTGCAAATACACCCCAGCGGGCATCACACTGTGTGTGTGTGTGTGCTGCAAATACACCGGAGCGGGCTTCACACTGTGTGTGTGTGTGTGTGTGTGTGTGTGTGTGTGCTGCAAATACACCCCAGCGGGCTTCACACTGTGTGTGTGTGTGTGTGTGTGCTGCAAATACACCCCAGCGGGCATCACACTGTGTGTGTGTGTGTTTGTGTGTGTGTGCTGCAAATACACCGCAGCGGGCATCACACTGTGTGTGTGTGTGTGTGCTGCAAATACACCCCAGCGGGCTTCACACTGTGTGTGTGTGTGTGCTGCAAATACACCGCAGCGGGCTTCACACTGTGTGTGTGTGTGTGTGTGTGTGCTGCAAATACACCGCAGCGGGCTTCACACTGTGTGTGTGTGTGTGTGTGTGCTGCAAATACACCCCAGCGGGCATCACACTGTGTGTGTGTGTGTGCTGCAAATACACCGGAGCGGGCTTCACACTGTGTGTGTGTGTGTGTGTGTGTGTGCTGCAAATACACCCCAGCGGGCTTCACACTGTGTGTGTGTGTGTGTGTGTGCTGCAAATACACCCCAGCGGGCATCACACTGTGTGTGTGTGTTTGTGTGTGTGTGCTGCAAATACACCGCAGCGGGCATCACACTGTGTGTGTGTGTGTGTGCTGCAAATACACCCCAGCGGGCTTCACACTGTGTGTGTGTGTGTGTGTGTGTGCTGCAAATACACCGCAGCGGGCATCACACTGTGTGTGTGTGTGTGTGTGTGTGTGTGTGCTGCAAATACACCGCAGCGGGCATCACACTGTGTGTGTGTGTGTGTGTGCTGCAAATACACCGCAGCGGGCATCACACTGTGTGTGTGTGTGTGTGTGTGTGCTGCAAATACACCCCAGCGGGCTTCACACTGTGTGTGTGTGTGTGTTTGTGTGCTGCAAATACACCGCAGCGGGCATCACACTGTGTGTGTGTGTGTGTGTGTGCTGCAAATACACCGGAGCGGGCTTCACACTGTGTGTGTGTGTGTGTGTGTGTGCTGCAAATACACCCCAGCGGGCTTCACACTGTGTGTGTGTGTGTGTGTGTGCTGCAAATACACCGCAGCGGGCATCACACTGTGTGTGTGTGTGTGTGCTGCAAATACACCGCAGCGGGCATCACACTGTGTGTGTGTGTGTGTGTGCTGCAAATACACCGGAGCGGGCTTCACACTTTGTGTGTGTGTGTTTGTGTGCTGCAAATACACCGCAGCGGGCTTCACACTCTGTGTGTGTGTGTGTGTGTGTGTGTGCTGCAAATACACTCCAGCAGGGTTTCACACTCTGTGTGCTGCAAATACACTTCAGGGGGGTTTCACACTGTGTATGTGTGTGTGTACTGCAAATACACCCCAGCGGGCATCACACTGTGTGTGTGTGTGTGTGTGTGCTGCAAATACACCCCAGCGGGCATCACACTGTGTGTGTGTGTGTGTGTGTGCTGCAAATACACCCCAGCGGGCTTCACACTGTGTGTGTGTGTGTTTGTGTGTGTGCTGCAAATTCACCGCAGCGGGGTTCCACACTGTGTGTGTGTGTGTGTGTGAGTGCTGCAAATACACCCCAGCGGGCATCACACGTGTGTGTGTGTGTGTGCTGCAAATACGCTCCAGCAGGGTTTCACACTCTGTGTGCTGCAAATACACTTCAGGGGGGTTTCACACTGTGTATGTGTGTGTGTGCTGCAAATACACCCCAGCGGGCATCACACTGCGTGTGTGTGTGTGTGTGTGTGTGTGTGTGTGCTGCAAATGCACCCCAGCGGGCATCACACTGCGTGTGTGTGTGTGTGTGCTGCAAATACACCACCAGCTGTGCTTCACACCCACTGTGTGTATGTTGTAAATACTGTACTCCCAGTCACCTCAGCTTTTCCTTGCACAATATATTGATGTTTTCCAAATACTGCAATTGGCAAAGCTTTCCTTTCCACTGTTCTGCAGGTGTGTTTACATGTCTTTGTAAAAGGGGGCAAACACCACCACTGGACAGGGATTCCCCTTTGCACCACTGGATGCATGTTGGTGCAAATGTTGTCACAGGCTAAGAACTTTTCCCTTTGCACCACAATCTTTCTGTGAATCAAATTGTGTGTGCACATGTGCAGAACATAGGTTGGTGGCATTCATCAGCAATCCTTCAGAAACCTGCAGTAGGATAGGTAGCCCACGTTTGGACCATGATTGTAGATACTCTAGGACTCTTTTAATAAGGGTTTATTGCAAATATCAACTGTGAATGAGCTCTCCTTTCATGCCAGTGTGTGTGTGTGTTACACATTGCAGCACTTGTCAATGGGCCACTGACCAGGGACTAAGTAACAAAGCTGGTCTGTAAAGACCTTTGACTGCCCTTTAAAGTGACTCAGGGAAGCTTTCTGGGTGGCTGGGAGAGCAAGCCTCACCTCTCTTGCTAAAGGGAGAGGGTTAAAAATCCACCCTTCTTTACACCAGTGCATCTCTACTGGGTTCAGAAAGCAGGCCTGCGTGGCTGTGGATGGGGCAGGCGGAGTTCCACAGTGTTGCTGCCGCAGAGCCTATTTGGATGGCTAGTGAGATGGTACACTGAGCCATTGGATACTCATTCAAAAAAAAAAAAATCAACCAACAATGCCTAGAGCTTGCAGCTTGAGAAACAATGTACCAAGTGTAAGCAGGAGCTTTGCATGAGAGTCACATAGAGTGTATTCTCTGCAAGACTGTAACAGCAATCCACAAGGGAAAACGAAAAAGGGAATATCACCGCCACCTACAATTATCAGCATATACAAGAAGACGGGGGGGGGGGGGGTGGAATGTGGAAAATGCTCATATAAGGATGTCCCAAAGCATTGTAATGCAAGCACATTGGCTTGGAGCATCTCTGTGGATTAAGCCACTTGAATGAAGCAGGGAGAACTTGCCATGATCTGGATGGAAACCATTCTGCAAAGTACACATTCCCTGTGGCCTGGGCTGACGCCTCGGGGCAGTGAAATGATGCTTTCCAGAGTGTGCAATGAGTTGCTGATGGTGATACAAATCAACAATTTGTGTGGCACATACAGAAAAAAAAAGTGAATGAAATCAAAATGGTATGGTGTAGGAGACCAGCATGCCTGTGGAAATTAACCAATCTCATGCTGCATTGTTGTTTTTAGATGGGTATTAAAATCACTTTGAAATTTCACAAATGTGAATGGGTCAGGCTACACTAGTGTAAATTCTAAGTAATTCCAATGACTGCAGTGGTTCTACTCCAGATGTACCCCCGTGTAACCAAGAGCTAGGCACTATGATAAGGCCAATAAATAATAATAATGACCTGCTATATTTCAATCATATGCAAATATTTTTTTAAAAAATGAAACATGAACTTACTATTTTGTATGCATATATGATTTATACAATCATTAATTATTTATAGCATAATAGAACTGAGAGGCTCCAATCACAATGCAGGGCCCCATTGTGCTGGGCACTGTATAAACATGTAGCAAAGAGACCGTCTCTGACCCAGACAGCTCACGATCCTGGTTAATGACAAGACATCCCAGGTGAATAAAACAAACAGATGGGTAGGGGTGGGAAAGAGGGCAGACAAGGTGTGACCATCAAATGAGCATATTTTCACAGAGACTAGCTGTACACACATTATAACATGTCACCTGAATTCAGCCGAGCAGGCAGAAATCACAACTATGTAAGCAATTTCAGTCTCACCTGGCTGTGATTTAGGTGTCAAAATATCAGCAGAGTGTTTGTGACTGGTGCATGTTTCATCGATACCAATTGTAAAATTGACTCCAATACATTTTAAATGAAAATCAAGATTGTGAAAGGATTGTGCAAATTTTCCCTAGCTGGCGTTATGATAATGACATAAAATAAAGTAGTGGGCAAAGCCAAGAGAATGGGGTAGTTTATAGCGGTGGTAATTGGTTCTGCCGCCTTTATCTGTAGGGGTTAGTTTGAATCCAGCTTGTAACAATAATGACCAACAGTTGCCTCCAGATGAAGGCCATTTGATAGTCTAGGTACATTGAGTTCAGTGATTTCAGCCTTTTCCCCCACGCACAAGCGTCTGCATCATAAAAACCGCCAACACAATTGACACTTGTTGCAAACCGGGCTGGCCGACCCAGCAGAAAGACTGAGGAATGAATGGGAACCATTCTGAATTTAAAAGGGCCAAAAGTCAAAACCAGAAGTGGAATAGTCATTTTGTAGGGAATGTGATTCTTCCCATTGGACTTTCTAACCATTCTACAGAATTCTTCATCAGGGATTTAATTTTCTGTTAAATTCTACAGGATGAGCCAAACAAAAACCCAACCCTATAAAAAAACTTAAATGCCGTAGGATTTTCCTATAAGGCAAGGAGACTACATTTAGCCTTAGCCTCCACTTAAAATGTTGTCATTATACCTATAACAACAAAACCTTTCTAGTATAGGTGCAGCTTATACCAGCAAAAAAGTGCTTTTCCTTGTAGAGCTTACTCTGGTTTGGCAAGTGAAAAGCACTTTTATGCCAGCTTTGTCGATACTAGGGCTTTTGTCAGCATAGAAATGTCACAAAGCTCCCATCCCTAGCTGACATTGCTTTCCTGCCAAAAGTTTCTAGTGTGGATTTGGGCTTAGTCTGGTCCCTAACACCGGTTCCCCCATTAGGCACAGGCTGGTGGGGGAATTAAATTGGTATGCCTGTAGCTGTTCTGTGAATAAATGGAGGACTTTCATCTCCACCACTGTCGGTCCAGTACCTTTGATGAGCAGCAAATTCACACACAAAATTAACGGTATTCTAAAAAAACGCCAAAATATAATCTCCAAATCAACTCCCTGGATGCTGATAGAGGAAAACACCATCTAGTGGACAGCAGTAGTAATCACACCACTGATTGGTAAGACAACAGAGTGTTCCCAAGTTCTACACACTGGGCGGGAATAATGCAGGCCCACCTGATCTATATTAGTCAAAACCAGACACCCCTAAACAGGGAAGCTCATGCATTTGGTGTGAGCTTCTGGTCTCCGCTCTCTACCTTCAGATATCAGTTTCTGGACAAGATTTACAAAGCAGATATATTGGGAACTGTCTGGCTAATGCATTCTCTTTTCAGAAGCATGGCAGCGCAAATCCCCACATGCTCTGTGCCCTTGGCCCCTGATGATGTTGGGCTTTCTGGAGTACCAGGCAGGTCCAGGAGGTGAAGAAGTTTGGAGCCGTTAGAAAAAATGATGGCTACTGGGAGGATCAAATAAGGGAGTTGATGTATGACAATCCAAGGCTTGGTCCCAGACATCATAGCATCGTATACAGAGGGGATCTTTTACTATCCCCCATGGCTTGTGTTTTCTTATCATGCCACACAGAGAGGGGCTCTGGAATGACAACTGGGAGGCAGTTGGGGTGGGAGGCAATGGTGGGTGGTGAAGGAACAGCCTGTGAGCCAAAGGAGTGGATGTAATTGTGCAAAGCTGCAGTTGGAAGGTGGAGGAGGTGGGAGAGAGGTTAGATCAAGTGGAAAATGAAGCTGACAGCCAAGACAGAGTGGCAACTGCAAGTGAAGGGGAGAGACAGATGAGGAAGGATGTTTGAGAGGCCACTGGACATAGAAGGAGCTGGAGGGAAGGCCATAGGGAGCTAGAAGTCAGTAGGTTCCCAGGGGGCGCGGGGAACAGGCATCTGGACAACGAGGGGATCTGGAAGGTGGGCCAGGGAGAGGAGTAGTAGAAATGAGTGGGGCCAGGGAGAAGTGGGCTACATCAAAAGGGGGTGCAGAACCACTGCTGAAATGGTGACCTTCAGAGAGGAAGGGACCCACTTAATGGGTGACACCCACAGCTTACATCTGGCCCATTTTTAACAGGTGAGACAGCACATTACAGGCCATGGCCTGATTCCATCGGAGAGTGGACGCAAGGCACAGTTGACCCAGAAGGTGGGGCTGGTTGGCCCTTAGATCCAGATACACAAAGGTATTTTGGCTCCTAACTTCCATTGAAACCAGTGGAAGTTAGGAGCCTAAATATCTTTGGGGATCTGGGCCTATGACCATGTCTCCACTACAAACTTTTGTTAATGCAAGTAATGTCTGGGTATAGCCGCTGCAGTTAGCATATCGCTCGTGCATGTGCATACTTGACTCCTTCCGTCAGCGCTGCTAGTCCTCAGCAGGAGTGCTCATGTTGATGCCCACTACAGTGCACCATGGGTAGGTATCACAGTGTGTAACTCACCATCATCCAGCACAATGCCTCCTGGGAAATTTTGGCAATGCATAGTGGGGCAGAAATGAGTAATGCAGGAGTGAATAGGAGCCAGTGATCAAGCTATCATCATGCAACTTTCTCCATCCCATAATGCCATCCATATCCCATAATTTTTGTGCTTTTTAAAAAAATCCCACACACCTGTGTGGCACATTTTGCTGTCTGTCATCTCTGACGGAAGGTTGGACCCTGCACAGCTCTGCCCTATTGTGGTAAGCGTTGCAAACACAGGACACACGATCCAACGATATTTGAAGAGCCACAAGAAGAAATTCAGCAGCAGGAGATATGATGATTTTGTGGAGGACAGATTGCTGTGGGCTACAGTGAAAAACCAAGTCAAGGTTGTTGGTGGTGTTCATGGAGCAGCTGCAGATGGTGGGGTGCTGCTTCTGGGCCTGAAAACCAAGCCCTGACTGGCAGGATCTCATCATAATGCAGGTTTGGGAGGATGCAGAAGTTTTCAGTGCAAAAGGCCACGTTCCTTGATCTGTGCGCTTAGCTCACCCCACCCCTCCAGCACAGCAACACCAAAATCAGAGCTGTCCTAGCGGCGGAGAAGTGAGTGGCAATCGCACTGTGGAAGCTTGCAACCCTGGATGCTACTGGTCAGTGGGAAATGTTTTTGGAGCTAGAAAGTCCACTGTGGGGGCTGTTGTCATGCAAGTGTGCAGGGCCATTAATCTACTCCTGCTATGGAGGACTGTGACTCTCAGTACTGTGCAGCACATGATGGATGGATTTGCAGCAGTGGGGGTCCCGGACTTTGGTGGGGGTGATAGATGGCATGAATATTCCTGTGTGATGGGGTGTACAAACCCCATACTGAGCCAGAAAGGATTAAAGGATAGTACTGGGCCCAGGTAGCTCTGCCCTGCCAGCCCTGCAGAGCATGCTCCAATTGGAGAAAGGGTTGAAAAAGAAGCAACCCAGCTCAGAAATGGGGAGGAGAACAGATCGACCCTGAAGGTTCCTGACAAGGGCTCCAGAGAAGCCTCCCCGAGGGGATATGACTCTGCTGAGCCCGGTTGGGGCTGGCAGTTTGGTTCCCCTTTCTTTTTCTCTTTATGTTGAACTGGAAGCTGGAAGAGGAAAGCAGCAGGAAGAAGTGACCCAGGGAGGGTAATTCACAGGGCACCTTTGGGGGCCAGGCAATGTTAACACTCCTATGGCCCTAGGTCAGAGCCTGGTGGAGTGGGTGAGCCCGGGCTCCCCTACCACTGCCCTGTGACCAGAGGGACCCAAGCCTCTTGCCCTCCTCTGATTAAAAGAGGGTCTGGACCACAAGACCTACCCACTGGGAGGTGGCACTACGTGTGCTAACCACTAGGCCACCTAACCCACTGAGGACTCTATTACACCCTATTTTGGTACCAGGCCACCTTGTCACAGAGTACAAAACAGAAAGGGCAACTTTCTACGGTTATGCAAGCATTGGATTACTGGGGACACTCCAGCAAAATCAATGTTGGCTGGTCAGGGAAAGTGCATGACACTCACATCTTTAGAGAAATGAGGTGGATGAGGTAATATTTTTTATTGGACTGACTTCTGTTGGTGAGAGAGACAAGCTTTCGAGCTTACGCAGAGCTCTTCTTCAGGTGTAGGAAAGGAATGCCAAGTGTCACAGCTAAATGCAAGATGGGGACAGATTGTTTAGCATATTCTATGTGCTAACTACTTATGCTAAACAATCTGTTCCCCCCTTGCATTTAGCTGTGATGCTCAGAGTATCTTTCCCAGACCTGAAGAAGATTTCTGTGTGGCTTGAAAGCTTGTCTGTCTCACAAACCAAAGTTAGTCCAATAAAAGATATTACCTCACCCACCGTGATTCTCTAATATCCTGGGGTCGACATGGCTACAACTACACTGCATATTCCCATCTTTAAGAGCACTGGGCTGTTCAGAAAGCTACAAGCAGGGACTTTCTTTCCTGACCGCTTAATTACCATTGGCAATGTTGAAATACCCATAGTGATTCTGGAGGACCCAGTCTACTCCTTGCTCCCCCGCCTCATTAAACTGTACACCAGCCACCTTGACAGCACCAAGGAAAGAGTCAACTGCTGGCTCAGCAGGTGCGGAATGACAGCTAAATGGGCTTTTGGTAGAATGAAGGGACACTGGCATTGATTACTCAGAAGATTGGACCTCAGTGAAAAAACATCCCAATGGTTATAGCTGCCCCTCAAGGCTACAACGGCAGCAGCTACAGATAAAACACACAGAGGTGTCATTGTATTTGCAGTCACAACGGCAAGCAAAAGTTAGGTTTCAGAACTCCCTTTCCTGAGCTCTCAAAACTGGATACTCTCATAAAAAAACAACCTTCCACACAAACTTCCTCGTGGCTGGACTTTACAAAAACTAGACAAGCCATTTACAACACACACTTTGCTTCTCTACAAAAGAAAAAGGACACTAAACTCTCAAAACTACTATATGCCACAAGGGGCCACAACAGTGGTTCCCTTAACCCACCCAGCAATATTGTTAATCTATCCAACTATACTCTTAGCCCAGCAGAAGAATCTGTCCTATATCGGGGCCTCTCCTTTTGCCCCTCCACCCCCATGAACATGATACAGTTCTGTGGTGACCTAGAATCCTATTTTCGACGTCTCCGACTCAAGGAATATTTCCAACACACCTCTGAACAACATACTAACCCACAGAGACCTTCCTACCAACACTACAAAAAGAAGGATTCTGGGTGAACTCCTCCGAAGGTCGAAACAACAGACTGGACTTCTACATAGAGTGCTTCCGCCAACGTGCACGGGCTGAAATTGTGGAAAAGCAGCATCACTTGCCCCATAACCTCAGCCGTGCAGAACACAATGCCATCCACAGCCTCAGAAACAACTCTGACATCATAATCAAAAAGGCTGACAAAGGAGGTGCTGTCGTCATCATGAATAGGTCGGAATATGAACAAGAGGCTACTAGGCAGCTCTCCAACACCACTTTCTACAAGCCATTATCCTCTTATCCCACTGAGGGTTACCAAAAGAAACTACAGCATTTGCTCAAGAAACTCCCTGAAAAAGCACAAGAACAAATCCGCACAGACACACTCCTGGAACCCCAACCTGGGGTATTCTATCTGCTACCCAAGATCCATAAACCTGGAAATCCTGGACGCCCCATCATCTCAGGCATTGGCACCCTGACAGCAGGATTGTCTGGCTATGTAGACTCCCTCCTCAGGCCCTACGCTACCAGCACTCCCAGCTATCTTAGAGACACCACTGACTTCCTGAGGAAACTACAATCCATCGGTGATCTTCCTGAAAACACCATCCTAGCCACTATGGATGTAGAAGCCTCTACACCAACATTCCACACAAAGATGGACTACAAGCCGTCAGGAGCAGTATCCCCGATAATGTCACGGCTAACCTGGTGGCTGAACTTTGTGACTTTGTCCTCACCCATAACTATTTCACATTTGGGGACAATGTATACCTTCAAATCAGCAGCACTGCGATGGGTACCCGCATGGCCCCACGGTATGCCAACATTTTTATGGCTGACTTAGAACAACGCTTCCTCAGCTCTCGTCCCCTAATGCCCCTACTCTACTTGCGCTACACTGATGACATCTTCATTATCTGGACCCATGGAAAAGAAGCCCTTGAGGAATTCCACCATTATTACAACAATTTCCACTTCCTGGACACTACAGTGCTAATAAGCGATGGTCACATAAACACCACCCTATACCGGAAACCTACTGACCGCTATTCCTATCTACATGCCTCCAGCTTTCACCCAGATCACACCACACGATCCACTGTCTACAGCCAAACTTTACGATACAACCACATTTGCTCCAACCCCTCAGACAGAGACAAACACCTACAAGATCTCTATCATGCATTCTTACAACTACAATACCCACCTGCTGAAGTGAAGAAACAGATTGACAGAGCCAGAAGAGTACCCAGAAGTCACCTACTACAGGACAGGCCCAACAAAGAAAATAACAGAACGCCACTAGCCATCACCTTCAGCCCCCAACTAAAACCTCTCCAACGCATCATCAAGGATCTACAACCTATCCTGAAGGACGACCCATCACTCTCACAGATCTTGGGAGACAGGCCAGTCCTTGCTTACAGACAGCCCCCCAACCTGAAGCAAATACTCACCAGCAACCACACACCACACAACAGAACCACTAACCCAGGAACCTATCCTTGCAACAAAGCCCGTTGCCAACTCTGTCCACATATCTATTCAGGGGACACCATCATAGGGCCTAATCACATCAGCCACACTATTAGAGGCTCGTTCACCTGCGCATCTACCAATGTGATATATGCCATCATGTGCCAGCAATGCCCCTCTGCCGTGTACATTGGTCAAACTGGACAGTCTCTACGTAAAAGAATGAATGGACAAAAATCAGATGTCAAGAATTATAACATTCAAAAACCAGTCGGAGAACACTTCAATCTCTCTGGTCACTCGATTACAGACAAAAAACCTTCAAAATCAGACTCCAGCGAGAGACTGCTGAATTGGAATTAATTTGCAAACTGGATACAATTAACTTAGGCTTGAATAGAGACTGGGAGTGGATGGGTCATTACACAAAGTAAAACTATTTCCCCATGTTATTTCCCCACCCCACCTCCCACTGTTCCTCAGACATTCTTGTCAACTGTTGGAAATGGCCCACCTTGATTATCACCACAAAAGATTTTCTTCCTCCCCCCCCCCGCTCCTGCTGGTAATAGCTCATCTTAAGTGATCACTCTCCTTACAGTGTGTATGATAAAACCCATTGTTTCATGTTCTCTGTGTACATAAATCTCCCCACTGTATTTTCCACTGAATGCATCCGATGAAGTGAGCTGTAGCTCACGAAAGCTTATGCTCAAATAAATGTTAGTCGCTAAGGTGCCACAAGTACTCCTTTTCTTTTTGTTTCCCTAGAGTTTTAAACAAGAGGCTTCAGAGCACCTCTGCAGAGCATCACTCTGCAGTCTTAGCTATGGGGAGTATGGCCCAGCAGGAGCAAGGGGCCAGGAAAATTAGAAGGGAATTGTGCGGTTGCACGTGTAAGCAGAGTCAGGATGAGCTCTACCCTGACATCTGGTGGCAAGCCATAGTGGGTTGTGGAAAAGAACTTCAGGGGCTGATCTCATTTCCATAGGCACACCCACCCTGCCTAGATGGTCACTTTGGCTGCTGTAGGAGCCCCAGTTTATCTGTTATTGGGGCAGGAATAAACTGTTATTATCCTGATTATGTGAATCAAGGACAGTGGAACTGTACTTGGCTTTTTGTTATGATGGAGGGACTCACCATCAACTAAGCAGCACTCGCTAGGCAAGAGTCATGGGTTCCAAAACCCAATGAAGGGAGAGAGGCTGGGGATAGGTATTAATACTTGGTGTATGGGCCCCTTGGTGAGGGTATTACATGCTAATTGCACTTTCTACTCTCTCCACTGTGGAATATCAGAGCTAATTTTGATTCCACTAGGAGTCTAGTTATAGGCTGCTGAGCTGAATTCACTTTGGGCCAATGGTGCACCAGCACTGAGGCTCCCCTACTACAAGCTGAAATCACAAAAGAGCTAAACTTACTAAGAACTGAAATCACTGAGTGTTGTGTTAAGTAGTGGGGGAGCCTGAAGGTATATTGTGGAGCAGTTTGCAAGGCGGCTGGCAGAGCAGAGCAGTTGGTGGAGTGGAGCAGTTTGTTGGATGCCTGGAGCAGCTTATGGGGGCAGCTGGCAGAGTGGAGCCCCTGGAGAGGTGGACCAATCAGCTTTGGACCACATAAGGTGCCCCTTAACCGCCCCCCTCCATCTGCACCCAGGTTGAGAGGTAAAACTCTGCAGATAAACTTTCGAACTCTGGGGCTGCCCTGACCAGGGACAGAGACTTTTGGGACTTTGGGTTGCTGGACTCAAGAACCAAAAGGAAAGGACATGCCCCAATTTGCTTGGGGTGGGTTTTTTGCTCATGGGTTGTGTTATGAATCCTGTTGGTGGTGTTTCCCCAACATAATGCCACATTGTTTCTCTCTGTTATTAAAAGGCTTTTTGCTACACTCAGACTCTGTGCTTGTGAGAGGGGAAGTATTGCCTCTTGGAGGCGCCCAGCGGGGGTGGTATATATTTGTCCCAGGTCACTGGGTAGGGGCTCGAGCTGGTTTTGCATTGTGTTATTAGAATGGAACCCCTAGATACTGAACCCGGCCCTTGTTGCTGCCAATTCTGACGGGCAGAAGGGTTACACATGAAACAATAACATTTCACCCACTATTTCCATGGGTATGAGTACAGGGCAATGGCAGTTTTCCACAGGCGGTGGTGATTCAGCTGATATCTCATTCCTGAGTGTGACAAAGGCACAGAGAGCTCAGTGGTTGCTGGCATTTAGAAACTGGCTGGGCTTGGATGCCGCTAGCTTGTTTACTGCAATGGTGCCTGGCGATGTCACTGCAGACTGGCATGGGAAAGTATCCTACTGCAGAGAAAGAAAGAAAGAAAGAAAGAAAGCTGTGCCCACCCCACACAAAGCCTGGAGGGGGTAAAGTGGCTAGGCAGGCCAATTAACTGCCCAGGCTGCATCTAAAGAGGGAGACAGGGAGCAACTCAGCTCAGAAGTGGGGAAAATGGTCTCAGCTGGGCAGGAGCAGGATGGGCCTGTATAAAGCCCAGGAGCTGTGAGCAGCAAGGACTATAAGGAAGTATCTGTAACCACTCCCTGAGAGGAGGGCGCTTAGGCTGGCATACCCAGAAAGAGGGGGAAGCCAGAGAAGCAGAAGGAAGCCCAGGGAAACAGCAGCTAGGGGTAGGGCCGTACAGACTTGGCTGCCTGTCACAGGGTCCCTGGGCTGGAACCCAGTCTAAAGGGCAGGCCTGCATGTCCTTACCACCCACTGGGTAGTGGCACAGGGCATTGGAGACACCAGCCAGACAGCTAGTCTGGAAGGACTTTGATTTTCCTGGAAGGGGAAGGCCAAGCCACAACAGGAAGCTGCAGCTCGGGGAGAGAGAGGGACTGAAGAGTGAAAGAGATGACGGGAAGAGACACCGCCAGAGGTGGGCAGAGCCTGGCAAGACCTAATCCCCAGAGCCGCCAGGAGGAGGTGCCATATGCAGCGAGTGGACCCAATGACAGGCTGACATCCTTAGAAACCTTCAGGAAAGGATTGCAGAGTACCTGAATGTTTCATCGAGATCTCTCAGGAGGATTCAAGGGACATCCCTATGCACATAAACAAATTGCTCTGCATCGCCTCCCCGACACACCCCAGCCCACCTAACTCTAGAGGGGAATGAAAAGCAGAGAACAGCGCTACTTCTCATTGTGGTACCACGGCCTCTTCTAGCACGAGTAAAATCGATAGATAGGTCCTGCTAAGTTGGAGTCAGGTGCCATCTGTACATTTAAACATTGTAATGGAAAATGATTTCACACACTTACCCGAGGCTCCTGCTCCAGCATCCAGCCCATCCATGCTCAGCCGCTAGGGCTGATGAGATTGCAGTGGTGTCCTGAACAGGACTTGGCTCATGGCATAGCTGGCTCCCCTATGCCCCCATTCACTTCCTCCTCCTTACCCTTCATGGCAAGGGTCTGTGTCTCAGGATCCTTGGTATTCACAGTGGCCTGCAGAGGGGTGGTGGGGTTTCCACTAAGTATGATATGCAGCTCATGGTGAAAGCGGCACGTTTGTGGCTCAGCACCGGACCAATTGTTGGCTTCCCTGGCCTTCTGATACACCTGCTGTGGTTCCTTGGCTTTCATGTGGGTCTGCTGTTGGTCTTTGTGGCATCCGTTCTCCTGCATCCTGTGCAACCTGCTCACAGGTGTGCTAGGGTTGCCAACTTTCTAATCACAGAAAACTGAACACTCTTGCCCCGCTCCCTGCCCTGCTCCTTCCCCAAGGCCCTGTCCCCGCTCACTCCATTCCCCCTCCCTTCATCGCTCGCTCTCCCAAAGCCTCACTCACTCGCTCATTTTCACTGGGCTGGCTCAGGGGGTGTGGGTGTGGGATGGAGTGAGAGCTCCGACTGTGGGGTGTGGGCTGTGGGGTGGGACCAGAAATGAGGGGTTCAGGGTGTGGGAGAGGGCTCTGGTCTGGGGCAAGGGGTTGGGGTGTGGGAGGGGGTAAGGGCTCAAGCTGGGGGTGTGAGCTCTGGAGTGGGGTCAGGGATGAGGGGCTTGGGGTGCAGGAGGGGTCTCTGGGCTAGGGCGGAGGGGTTTGGAGTGTGGGAGGGGGCTCCAGGCTGAGGCATGGGGTTAGGGTGTAGGAGGGGATGAAGGGTGCAGGCTCTGGGTGGCACTTACCTCAGGCGGTTCCCGGGAAGTTGCTGGCAAGTCTCTCCAGCTCCTAGGGGGAGGGGTGGCCACGGGGCTCTGCATGCTGCCCCCGCCCAAAGGCACCGCCCCAGCAGCTCCTATTGGCCACGGTTCCGGGCCAATGGATGCTGTGGAGTCAGTGCTTAGGGCAGGGGCAGCACGCAGAGCCCCCATGACTGCCCCTACACCTAGGAGCTAGAGGGATATGCCAGCCACTTCCCGGGAGCTGCGTGGAGCTAGATAGGGAGCCTGCAAGCCCCGTGCCAACCGGACTTTTAACAGCCCAGTCAACAGTGCTGACCTGAGCTGCCAGCGTCCCTTTTCTACCAGGTCAAACCTTTCCGGTCAAAAACTGGACACCTGGCAACCCTAAGGTGTGCGTGCTTCTGACAACTCCTCCACAGTTGTGCCTGCACTGCCTCTTCTCCCCACAGCCCTGGAGATCCAATACCTCCTGTCTACTCCAGGCAGCAGCTCCTCTGCAGCATGTAGCCACTATGGTCGGCTGGGCAGTTGCACACAACAAGGGAGAGCTCCTAACTGAGGTCACCACGCTGGGCAATCAGGAAGAGGCATGCAAAATCATGGGGCGGTTTTAAAGGAGTGGGGGTGGCTGCTGGTCTCCGTGACCCCTGGGCAACGGAGTTCACAATTGTGACCAGAGTGGACAATGTGGGGCATTGTGGGACAGATGCTGGAGGACTATTAGAGTTGACATAGGTCACACTCGCACTGCATCCATCACAGTATGTTGACCATGGCTCAGCACCATTCAGGAGATGGTTTTAATGTGCCGCTGTAACGGAGTACTTCAGCCAGAGACAAACTGGAGTGTAGACACATGCAGATATAGGTTGACACAAGGTGACTTACATTGACCTAACTTTGTAGGTAGACCAGTGTAGTACACGCAGAGCCTGGAGGGGTCTGGGGGCATAGTGGTATCTGTGCCATCCCAGCTGCTGTATTAGAAGAGTTGATGGCATTAACTCAGTAAGGACTATTTATCTCCCTGGTGTTTGAGGCCTAGTCTACACTAGAAAAGCTTTGGCAGTGTAGCGAGGCAGTGTGACTATACCAGCAAACCCTCCTCGTGTAGACACAGCTTATAGCGGTTCCCTGAACAAAATAAGCTATATTGGCAAAAGCATTGCCAGTATAGCTGAGTCTACAGTAAGCCTTTTTCCAATATAAAAATGTCATAAGACATCACCCCCAACGGACACAGCTATACCGGCAAAAGTCTCTAGTATAGATCTAGCTTTTGTCATTCTCAGTTCAGGATTAATACATTCACGCCCACTGTCTTATTCCACCCACATCTCCCTCCCACACTGCCGTCTGTCTGTCTGTCTGCAAATGACTGAGTCTGGAAGAGGAGCGTGCGCACATGTCAATGACACCGATGCATGCAGTATTGTTGTAGCCGTGTTGGTCCCAGGATATTAGGGAAACCAGGTGGGGGAGGTAGTATCTTGTATCCTGCAAAAGAGCTCTGTGCTAGCTCGGAAGCTGGTCTCTCTCACCAACAGAAGTTGGTCCAGTAAAAGATATCACCTCAGCCACCTTGTCACTCTAATGACCCTGGTGACGGGAAGAATTTCTCTGCATCCTGTTCTGTGGAACACAAGCACCTAGTCTCCCAAAAGCAGTCCTGCAAAGAAGATGAGGAGACCAGGGTTTGCCATAGCGGCCAATTGCTTTTCCCTGGAGCCATTCTGGAGTGTTAGAAAGAGGAACAATCCATGATAATAATGCTTTGCCCGTACATAGCATTTTCATGTAAAGCTCTCAGAGCACTTTACAGACATGCACAATTTCTTTGCCTTGTATTGCAGATGGGGGAAACTGAGGCAGGAGGTGAAGCAGCTTGCCCAGGATCACACAGTGAACCAGGAACAGAATCCAGGTTGCTTGATTCTCAGCTCTAACCCCAAGTCACTAGATCAGCACTGCCTCCTGACAATGCGGTGCACTGATTCTACTCAGTAAAGAGTACCATTTTACCCGGTAGATGTTTGGGGCACGAACACTGGGGGAAGTAGTTCTGATTCTGATGTTTATGTTCCAAACTCTCTAAGTCAACTTCTGCTCTCACTTATGCCACTGCAACACTATTGAATCAATAGGGATAGAGGGCTTAACTCAGCACTGAGTACAACTGGGCTGCACGGGTGTAACAGAGGGCAATATTTGGCTTTCAGGATATTGATTTTACTCCACAGATTTTAGTGTACCTAGTACTTGGCTGCTGGACAAAATAAATAAACCCCAGCAGAAGGAGCCTGAGCACTGCACTGCATGTACATTAAAGAATTCAAGAAATATTTCAAACGCAGAGTGGAAATCTGACAAGAACTCTGTACAAATACACAAAAGTTTTAATTATTTGTCTCCCAAGGGAGCACAGCGGAAAAATATGAAACATGGAATCCATTCACTGCTTGTGCTTCATCATCATAATACCATGAGTATCTCAACGGCCTCTTCCATCTCAGGGTTTTAAAGTGCTTTTCAAACAGGGAATCTAAGCAGCAGGAGTCACTATGCTCCCCTCCGTGTGGCAGGGAAGGAGCTAGAAAAAGTGAGGCACAGATAAGTTAAGCGACTTACGCAAAAACACGTAGTCTGTGGCTGAACTGGGAATTGAACCTAGCACAATGCTTTCCCCATGTCTATCTTCACCATTAGTTAGCATTGCAAGGGAAATTCATGACACTGTCTAGGCCTTGATTTAAAGTAATGAAACTATATGCAGCCATCCCTTAAAGGGAGAAAATGATTGCCGTAAATCTTACCGTCAATGAGATAAGGACTTCTAGTCAACCAATGAATGCACTAGCCCCCATTTTTCAGGAGGTTTATATTTGAGGATACAAAATCCAGTCAGGAACTCTGTTGTATGAAATGCACTTTCCAACAACTCCCTATACATCCCGCACGAAAGATCCATCTCACAGACACGCTTATGTATCTGCATGTAACATGTTTTAGTTTTCAATATGACTTGCAGCTAATTAAACAAACATGAAATGTTCCCTGCCAACCAAATGGAGCCATCTGTTAACCCTATAACTCAGTCATAATAAATGGTCAATCAAAGAATCTCCCATTTCCTTACGTTGGTGCTGACAGAACTCATACAGTTATAACGTGTTGACGAATGGCAACTGGAGCTGAGAGAATACACCATCTGCTGGGTTTGTGTGCACATCTTGCATAGGAACATATTATGAGGGATAATAAACTATATTCATCCATAGTACAATGAGCTCAAGACAGAACACCTAACATCAAGAGTTCGCTCATAGTTACACAGCACAGTTTTACCAATGGCTGATCTTGGGTTTGGAGCTACTCCGATGAAGTTTTACATTTTGCCACATTTGTGGAAATACTAATCTATTGCCCTTCTGCAACACAAATAACACAAATAAATAAAGTAATAATTATCACTATTATTCATAAACCATTGCACCTATCATCTGAAGGAGCTCAGGACACTTGATAAACACTAATTAATTAACCCTCATAACACCCTGGTGAGATACGTACCCTTATAAAAAGAAATATGGGATTGACTCACGGTAGGAAGCCAAAGCACTGCCGTGCTATTGTTATACCTATATGCTTTTTAATCATGACTGTAGGTGTTTATGGCAATTTTAAAAACAGAAGTGTTATTGTTACATACGAAAGAAATACCCCGGTGCATAATTGGCTGGAAACAATCAGCTCAAGTGATGCATCACTACGGCCCAGATTTTCAAAGGTATTTATGTGCCTAACTTCCATTGATGCCCAGATAGTAGGAAAAAATTTCTAATATGAGTTAAATGGAAACCATTGCTCACCTCTGATGACACTATATTACAGCATATCTATGTACGTAGATGTGTACCATGGTGTCCATCACATCAGGACCCACATATCTGATCTCTCTAAAACCCAACATTAATAACAACATTAGTATCTGCATAATAAAATAATGAACTACAGAACCTCCTGCCTTCACTACTGGAATGGTGGACAGGGAACAGTCAACCAAATGCCAAGGCTTTCTGTTTAAACCACTCTGTATTCTGAAATTAAAATATATACTCCATACAAAAATCTATACCAAAGAACTATAGTAAAAGAATAATAAACTTGCAAAGTCAAGCCCACAAAGTCAGAAAAAGCAACCTTAACGCCTCCCCATTGTGCATTATGACACAGTCTTAACATGATCACAAGCTATTTTTCCCTGAAGGATTCTTGTTTCATTACGGGTGAAATTCAATCCCATGGAGAGAGTCGGCAAAAGGTCTGGGCCCTACTTAAGTCCTCTGGAAGTCTTATTTTTTGATGATTTAAGTTTCAGAGGTGCATAAGCCTTATTCTTATTCTTTGAACAGGGCTAAATTTCACCCACAGTGCCCAAGTTGGATGAGACAGCCGTTCATGATTTATTTTTATCCTCATCGTTCAATGTGTGGCCCATATTCATAGCCTGCAATCCCTCCAAATCCACAGTGAATGAGGCAGTGAATTATTTTTCTATTATTAATGATTATTATTATTTCTGTTCTGGCAGTACCTACACACCTCAATCGTACACCAAGGCCTCCTGGTGCTAGGCGCGGTACAAACACAGAACAAAAAAACTGTCCCTGCCCTGACACGCTTGCAATCTAATATCAGACAAGAGATAACAAGCAAATGCACCAAAGAGGGGAAGCACATGGAGATGGTGAGGCAGTACTCGTCAGCAGGATAGGCTGTGGTCATAATTTATATGTGATCATATTGCCAAATCATTGTCAAGTGGTTGTTTTGTTAACCCCTGCCTCATGGACCGTCACACGTCTATTGTGAATGAACCAGAGTTCCAGCCTTTCACAGAATGTTTGTCTCTGCCATAAGCCCATGGTAATACATTGGTATAAGGTTGCTCATGAGAACTGGGCTACTGACGCTTAAACAAAATGAATAGACCAACCGGTCATACAAAACACCCCTCACAAAAATATTCTGGACAGCTGTCTAATATGGTGATCTGCGCAATCCCTGTTTAAGAGGAGCTAAGGAAAAATGGGCTCTGATGCGTTTATTTAAAGAGGGCGGGTGTCAGATTTTGAGCTTCCAACTTCAACTGTCCCCCTACATTTAAACACAAGTGTGGGACCCGAGTGTGCCAACACTTTTGCACGCACTTAACTGTACACAGCTGAGGAGATCCATTAAAGTCAAGCACATGCATGAGTGTTTGCAGAATTGGGGCCTTCGTGCATAGGCCTGCACTGTACGTGCCTGGTCGCAAGATGGCTATCTCCCATATCCTCTCATCATGTTTACACATGGTTGTCTGATTTTTCAAAACATCTCCAGTCAGCTCTGCTGGTATTGATAGCAGCTTGTCTGAGGAGTCGGAGCTGAATGTGGGTATGTTGCAGGCAGATGGGCTTGATGAAACAAGATGTTGATCTCTCCTGAGGCACTGTTCAACTGAACGCTTGAGGCCTTGGGCCCAGCTGTTTCCAAAGGGCTGAGAAATCTGCACAGGCTGGGAAATCACTCATGTAACAGCCCCTTTGTGCCAGCAATTCTCTTGGGAAGCTTGGCCCACTAGATCTTGGTAAACAAATGAGGGTGGCACCAAGCACAATCAGTGCTTTCTTAATTAACTATTAATTAAATGTTGGTAACGTGCTTGGCACTGTACGAGAAAGAGAACGAAGGCCATCCCTGCTGCAAAGTGGTTACAATCTAAGGGGGAAATTCCATAGGAGCTGCCAGACTGGATCACTCACATAACCTATCCAGTTGCCTGTCTCTAATGGCAGTCAACAGAAAATGGATCCGAAGGCAGCTGTGAGATAACCTGTCCTCCACTCAGGTTCTGCAGCTCTGTAGTAGTTAGATATTGTCTTAAGTCCTGAACCAGGAGGTTTAATACACCTTCCAAAATCTGTGTTATCATGAATTATTATAACTGGATATTCTTGATATTCATATCATTATCCAGTCTCTTTGAATCCTGTTAAGTTCTTGGCCTCAATGGGATCCTGTGGCAGTGAGTTCCACAGTCTAATTATGTGTTGTGTTCCCCTTTTTTTCAAAAGAGGATTTTTTTTCATGATAAATTGTCAACATTGTCCAAAATTTTTATTTTGGGTGAAAATGTTCATATATTTTATTCAAAAATATTCTTGAACTGGTTATTGGGGAGTTTGTTTGTTTGCTTGTTTAATAAAAACTGGGCTCAGGTCCTGAAGAAATGCCATACACTATTTTGATAAAAAAAGTGGAAAAAAGTTTGATTAAAAGAAATCCCTGCAAAATTTCAAATATGTGAATAATTTGTCTATTCTGAATCCTTTCAAATTAAATCATTGTTGAAATTTGAAACTTTTGTTGTAAAACTAGTTTTTAGTTTTCAACCAGTTCTACTTATAGTATGTGTAGGTCTGCACAGAGGAGCAGGCTGAGTGTCTGAATGTGACCCAATGGAAATAAGAAGACAAGACTCACTGAGGAGCCCAGAGGAACGAATAACTTTGAGTGACGTTGTTCCGTTTCATGAATGCCTGGTAGAAGTGAGGGTTAAAGAGGGTCTCGGCTGTGAGCAGACTATTAACTAGACTAGCAATTGGGATAGGAAGGCCACTTTATGCTTAGGAAGCAGCATGCAGATGGGAGATAGAGTCAAGATTGTTAAATCCTGTTCTGCAGGGACCTCTCACAGAGTCTGTAGCGAAGCTGGATATATTAAATTAGGACTCACTCCTGTTCCAAGAATATTGCCAAGAATAATGTCTCTTTGCACTGATATGGAGGCTGTTTTTCAGTTACTCCTCAACAGAGCTGCATAAGTGGTGGCTGGCACTTCTGCTTGACAACAGGCCCAGAAGCTCAGTACAAACAGCAAACTGGGCAGTGCCCTGCTGGATTGCCTCACAAATAGGACCTGATGCTCACATGTGTAAGGCTCCGAGGGCTGCCTACATTGGTACCCATGCGTTCAGCTCAAATCGTGCATCACATGTTGTTCGTCCTACGGATAGGTCGTAAACAGTAACGTATTTATACACCCCCATTCATGGTAAATGCTGCCTCTCCAATACCCAAACTCAGCTGTGCCCTCCATGGCACATTCCTTGCACCAGATGGAAATACACAGAAACAAGCCCATGGAACCAAAGCCTGGGTTATCCACTCACTGTGGCAGACAGATGATGGGGTCGGATGCCGGCCAATGTTAGGATGTCTGATGGCCTTCCACATATATCCAAAACAAATGGGGACATTTCTCCTCCCTGGGCAGCACAGGGGTTGTTGTTATATATCCATTAGGTTGTTTGCTTTTTTTCCCCTAACTATATTCTTGACCATCTTCTCAAGGAAAGTAAAAGACTGAAGGCATTATAATCAGGACATGTTTGATCAATCTAACTGGAAAAGCCATGGCTGGTGATTACTTCATTTTAAATTCTCAGTCTTAGTTGTAAGGCATCAGCCAGTCTTAGGACTTGTTAATAGACAGCTTTAACTGTATCTGTTTAGAAACTGACCTAATTAAAGTACTACAACCCCTCCTTAGTGTGGATGCAGTTATGTCGCTGTAAAGGTGCCTACAGCAGCAGAGATTATTCCCATAAATGTTCAGGAACAAACCTTTTGTAACATGTTCTTTGAAATGTGTTGCATGTGTCCATTCCGATTTAGGTGTGCGAGCGCCCTGAGCACAGCTGTCGGAGATGTTTCCCTTAGTGGTATCCATTGGACATGTGCAAGCACTTGAAGAAGAATAAGCTGTAAGGGTATAACCACTTGTACACTGGTATAACTGCATTCTCTAGAGGGGGTTGTAGTTTTAACTGTACTGATTTGTAAAGTGACAAAGTTAAAGTAATACAAAAACACTGTGTAAACCAGCCCTTATACTGCAGGGAGGAATCGCTCATGTGTGGTCTGATGTACAGGGCACTAGAATGGGACTCAGGATGCCTGGGTTCTCCTCCCAGAGCTGGTACTGACCATGGGTGGCGCGTAGCATAGGTAGGGGAAGGCTGTGCCTCCCCAAAGAGCCTGGTGTGGCCCTGCCCACGCTCTGCCCGGAAGGCCCCCTCCTGCTTGCCCTAATGCCCTTCCCCTTTGGCCCCAGCCCAGGCAGGCTGGTCACTCGTCTTCAGGGAAGCGTGCTGGGACTGGGACCAGGGTTAGGGAGGCTGTGGCTGGCCTGTGGCTGGGACTTGGGGTGGCTGGGGCCTCCAAGCGCTGAGGGGCCCCCGGACGCTGGGACGGAGGGGCTGCCCACTCTGCGTTAGGGGTGGGGGCTGTGCACCACCCACCCAGCGCTCAGGGGGCCGTGTGCTGCCCGCCTGGTGCTTGGGGGTGGGGCTGTGTGCTGCCTCTCTGGCGCTCTGGGGCCAGATGTCACCCAGCCCGGCGAGCTGCGGGGAGAGGCTTGCAGCTACAGGGAGGGGGTTAGCCTCACCGAGCCAGCAGGTCACCCGCCACCCATGGTACTGACCTACTATGTGTCCTTAAGCAAATCAGCTCACCTCTCTACATCTGCATTTGTATTTGTCTATGTAGATTGCTAGCTGTTCCGAGCAGGTTATGTGTATTCCCAGCCCACAGCACAATGGAGCCAGATCTCAGCTGGTGTCTCTAGATGCTCCTGTAAAATAAATAAATAAATAGCCCCTGAATCAAGGAAGAAAAGCTACCAGTATAATCAGGTGGTAAGGGGCCGAGGGGAAACACTTCTTGAGAAAAAAAACAAGGAGTCTGGTGGCACCTTAAAAACTAACAGATTTATTTGGGCATAAGCTTTTGTGGGGAAAAAAACCCACTTCTTCAGATGCATGTCCAAAAAGCTTATGCCCAAATAAATCTGTCAGCCTTTAAGGTGCCACAGGACTCCTTGTTGTTTTTGTGGATACAGACTAACACGGCTACCTCCTGAAACTTCTTGTGAAGATATTCAATTTGGTGGATCAAGATCCTTGTCACAATTATGAGAGCTGAAGAGAGTGGGAGGTAACTGGGAAATATCCATGTGTGTTATTCTTGTCTGAGGTAGACGCAGATGTTCCTTCATCAGTCAGAGGAAGTCTAGTCAAAATACTTAATGGGGAGAAACCCCTGCTGCAAACCCGATGCCATTTCAGAGCTCTGACCTCATCCCGAGGCCAAAAGGAACAGCTCTCACATCAGGAAAGTGGGTTTCAGAAACTTCTTTCTGGGACTCCAAGAGTGGGACTTTTAGAAGGACATGAAATTTCATCATGGACAGAGGAAGAGTTTGGTTCAAACTGCTTCTGTAACAGCTTTGAAACGCGCCACTTTGGCTCATGCCAGAAATAGGTATCTGGGATGGGATTTCCTCAAGTGCTCAGTGGTAGCCGAATTCTGCTCTCATTGAGGTCACAGAGAGATTTATCATTAGCTTCAATGGGAACAGTTAGTCCACATTGCTGAGAACTTTGGGAGATCCAGCCCCTAACGTTATATAGCCTGGTACTACATACCCATGAAAAAAAGCCAGTGGACAGGGGAAAACGAAGTTAAACTGTCTGAAGGGGCCGGTGTCTAGGGGCCCCTGGAGCAAAAAGGTTAATGGTTTCCTGGAACAGGCTGGAGGGGGAAATCCCCAAATTGCACTGAGTTCCTGGAAAATCAGGGGCTAGTTCTGGGAATCTTGGGACTTCAGCATAGAGTCCACCCAGCTATGTTGTTCTGCAGGCCCCGAGACTCCTGACCACAAAATGGCATCAGGAACCAGGCTGGCATTGGGGCGTGGCAGTTGCAAAGTAGAGTGATGCTGGGGGAATTACTCATTAACTGTGCTGTGAAATTCCATTCAAGAATCTGTGGGGTCTAGAGGGGAACACGCTGGGGACAGCCACTGCTCCATGCCTGAAAACAAACACAGTCCCCGATTCGTGAAGCAGATTCAGGCGGCCACCTGCAGATTCAGTGAAGTGGGGGGAACATGCTGCATAGTTCTACTCCTTCCTTTCCATGAGGTTAATGCCATCACACCATCCTTTTATTCCCCCATAGGCTGTATAATAGACAGGAACATGGGGTCCATAGGATTTATGATGTCCATCACTTCAGTGCTTGGGGCGCTTTCTCATTATGACAGGTTTCAGAGTAGCAGCCGTGTTAGTCTGTATTCGCAAAAAGAAAAGGAGTACTTGTGGCACCTTAGAGACTAACAAATTTATTAGAGCATAAGCTTTCGTGAGCTACAGCTCACTTCAACAGCCCGATGAAGTGAGCTGTAGCTCACGAAAGCTTATGCTCTAATAAATTTGTTAGTCTCTAAGGTGCCACAAGTACTCCTTTTCTTTTCTCATTATGTATCACTGTACCAGCCATCTGGTTTTTGTGATTATCTGTAAATGCTGAACTATTACCACTTTAAAATATGCTCTGGTCTGATCGATGTAAAACCCTGGTGGGTGGCCATCATCTGGCCAGAGACTGCACAAGATCACAGTCATCACTGCTTCTAAGAGCATCTATAATGCAGGGCACAGGAGGCTCAATGTTCAAAGGGGCTAACCCTGCTCAGGGAATCTCAGACAAGTGGCTCTGGGACATTGCAACTTTGTCTCTGGGAGTGCACCTGTGTGGTGAAGGATGTTCTCATACTCAATACACAGTTGAATTAGAAATAATAATACTTAGCATCCAGCCAGCACTTTCTACTTTCAAAAGCTCTTTGCAAACATTATTCATCCTCACAACACCCATGGCTGTTATCTCTGTTTGATACATGGTGCAAGTGATGCTCCCTTAAAGTTACCAAGGGAGTGAGGGGGGAGCCAAGATTAGAGTTCTAGAGGCAATCCCAATTCTCACTTTAATAAACCATGCCACTTCCTAATAAATCACTGGTGGCCTAGTGCAGTGTCTCTCACCCACCCCCCTTCCTCCTGAAGGCCCAAAGACCACCCATGGCTTCTTGGCATGACCTTCCAGCTCCCATAATCCATTCTGGCCATGAAGGTTTTTGCATTTGGAGTCATGGCAAAAAATTGCAGATAATTTAGGGCTCTGGATTGGGGATTCCTTCTGTGCACAGTGCTCAGCTCCAGGGCAGCACCGGTAGAAGAGGCTGTGGGAGATGCCTCTTGAAGCCATGCTTTCTCTCCACAGAGCAAGTGCTGTGTGGAAGGAAGGGGGAGGGCTGAAAAGCTGCTCTGGGAATGGAGGGGCTGGTGGAGCAGTGGCAGAGCAAGGAGGAGGGAGCAAATTGCTCCTTCTCTCCAAGCCCCTGTCTCCCTTGTGATGGTAGGAGTTTGCTATTTTTACTTTGGTGTCTCATCCCACCAGATGAGAAGTTTTGGCCTAGAAGTTACATCACCCTGAATTACATTAGCCTTTCCTGTATTAAGAAGTGAACAGAATCATTTCTCTTCTCAACACCCATTTTTATTTTATTTTATTTTTTGAAAGAAGACAACTGTATTTTCTGTTGTCTTTCAGCTCCTTTTCTTACTAGTGATATGAGGGAAATGATATGATTAGCCTGTTCTCATCCACGCAGAAGTAATGAAAGATACGGGAGAGTTGGCAACCCCACAGACAAGGTTATGGAACATGACATACTGCCTAAACTAATGTCATCTACAAAATAATTAGTCTCTTCTCCTTGCAAAAGTTAGCCCTTCATCATCCATAGCTGTCACACTAGCAAGAGTTAAAGCCCTATAAGTGCAGTATGGAACTCTATACTCAGTGGGCACACTTAGATGTTCTATTTGCTTAATAGTCAGTAGGGGCCTGAACTAAAACTCAGTAACATCAATGGGAATATTTCCAATCACTTCAAGGGCTTTGGATTAGGCCCCGTGCACACAGAAAATCTCTTTCAACGCAGTAGAAACAAAATACAATTACAGGAGGTCCAGACCCACTAATGTTCTGAATATCCTTAACTCCCAGTAACTTGAACAGGAGTTGAGCAGCCCAGCACTTCCCATGGCCAAGTCCGTCAGATACAAAATAAATACATACCGATTTATACCAAAACTAAGAACAGATTCTTAAATATTTGGTTTCCTTCATTTTTCATTCTTTAAAGTGCTAAATATCGAAATAATACAGGATTAAAATTATATTTTCTTCTAACTTCACATTTAAAAGCCTATATCTATATATATATCTATATCTATCTATATATATCTATGAAAAGTATTTTTCAATTTCAGTTGTATGTAAGCCTTTGTTCTTTTCTTTTTAATGTTTAGATCACCTAAATCTTTGTGTCAAAATAATCTCTAATACTTCATGAACATCCAGTAAGCAGTTATCAAAAAACTCATTCTTCATACATCTCCTACACACTTGTTCTGTCCATATTACCAGTGTATATGCAGTGTTCTAGTAATTGTATGCAGTGTGAATGTGAAAAGGATGCTTAAATTGGTCTAGTAACTACCAGCAAAACCATAAAGTTACACTGCAGATCTTCCCATGGGCAGAAAATGCTTTAGGTTCTACATCACGCCTTTGAGAGTACAACTTGATCGTTCTTTGTTTTCCACTATAAGTCTGCTCCGTGGGGAGCATCCTGGAAAATGTGTTCAGGTTCATCTTTATCTTGCTCCTTTTTACTGCAAAGTGGAAAAGATTCTTGAACAAACTGCCTACACATTGGACACTGTTGAAAATATTTCACACACCCATCGCACAGACACGTATGCCTGCAGGGCAGGAGGACCCAGTTCACTGTTCCATTCTGGCAGACGACACAGTCTTTACTGTTTTCCTCATGTAATTCTGATTCAACTTCGGCCAGTCCAACCTTTTCCAGCAAGCTCTTGTCAGTGCTGCTCTCTCCAGAGGCATTGCTCGAGGGCGGGGCACTGCTGCTTGCAGACATAAAGAGTTGCTATGGACAAAACACACACAAACAAGTTTCAGCAGAATTCAGTAATTGCACATTGTCTTTATATTCTAATGTGATCTACAATAGATCAAAGGTGAACTAATGGGGCCTTTCTTCTCTCTACACACATGCTTCCTATAAAGTTCAACACAAGTTCAAAAAGAAAAGGAGTACTTGTGGCACCTTAGAGACTAACAAATTTATTAGAGCATAAGCTTTCGTGAGCTACAGCTCACTTCATCGGATGCATCCGATGAAGTGAGCTGTAGCTCACGAAAGCTTATGCTCTAATAAATTTGTTAGTCTCTAAGGTGCCACAAGTACTCCTTTTCTTTTTGAGAATACAGACTAACACGGCTGCTACTCTGACACAAGTTCAAATTCAGCCTTGGAGTGACGGGACACAACTCCATTGACTTCAGTTATGTATATTTGCGGAAGATAAAGAGGTGCTGAAACACTAAGGGGAAAATTAGAGATAAGGGACCAGATCCCCAGCTGCCACAAATCAGTATAGTTCATTGACTTCAGTGGAGCTATACAGGTTTACAATGGATGAGGTTCTGGTCAAGGCTTTGTACTTTCTAGCATTCTGCTCCATAGGCCTGGAGTTATGTCCCTAACCTCTTCTACCAAGCACATACTCTCTCTGCCTTCAAATCCACCACATTTTATCATCTCTTGTGCTTTCCTGTCTCATTTTATCTAGACTGCAAGTTCTTCAGGGCAGGGAATAAGTCTTTCATGTTTGCAAAGGATCTGTGTTTACAAAGAACTACCTAACACTTATGATGCTATATAAACATTGTGTGTAAAACAACAGTATTACTGACATATGTCAAACATATAATTCCTAGACACTGAAGGAACACCTGACTCATTAAGAGAATGGGTAACACTGAAGTCTACATTAAACTTCCTTAAGTGTCCAATTGCAAGGGGAAACAGAACTTTTTGAAGATATCTGGCTATTGACTTATCTGCATGGAAACCTGCTCTTATATTCTATTTAAAAAAGCAGTTGGGATACCATATACACAGAGAGTGTATATCTATGTATATAAACACACATTTGTACATACAATTCAAAATTGTAGCAATTATGTAGATCCATTATTGTTTATTGCCAACAGTATGTTTGATGCGGTAACAATACCCCCGCATAAAGCATATGGGAATTTTTTAGGGTGTGTTACGTGGAGCAAATATCTACCACACAAATTGCTGGACTTATTGGGACAAATCTATTCGTGGCTTAAACTTCAAGTCAACTGAGTTCCATCAAGGAATGAATTTGGCCCATTCTTTATAATTCATGGATACTGTATAGACATTATCTGTGTATTAAGTATATTGTATTTTGCTGTTATACTATAAAAACAAAGGCTTTAGAAGTGATCATAACACCTCATGTTTGCTTTCAGCATACTGAATTTATGCTGCACACTGGGCCTGATCCAAAGTCATGGAAGTCAACAGAAGCACTTTCATTGACTTCAATGGGCTCTGGATCAGGCCCATTCTGAATACTCTGTAATATTTGCACCTATTATTCCTATCAATCTGTTACTGCCACTTTGATAAATCAGGAGGGCCTGGAGTTGCCTGGAATATAAATATATAAAAATAAGGGATTTCTGTAGGAGAGTTCAGATATTTTCAGATATGAATGTAGGTTGCATTGTAAGTCTGCATAGGACTAATTTAGTGACAAGATAAATTTAACCATCATCCAGTTCCTTGCATAATAACAGACTGAAAAAGCCAGATACTGTACCAATTTAGGGTAACTGTAGTCTACACAAACGAAATGAATATTGCAGTCAGAATGAAGTAAGACTCAGAACACAGCTTACCTTAAGGTCATGGAATTGACCTTGGGCCAGAAGTAGATATTGATATAATATTCTGCAGGAAAGTCTGTAACTCTCATCAGGAATATGAATTACGGACACCACTGAAATCTAAAAACAAAAGTTTTCTTTAGCACTCTCCCCTTTCATATGTATGACTTGTTGATTTATATATGTGCAGTGACATGCACATCACATACAAACAACAGGGAGTCTATTAAGAGATTAAACAAGGTAAAACAAGTATATGGTTCAGTTTATTTCTCTTCATAGCCTGTTTGTCTTGTTTCTAAGGGCTGCTTACGGGACTGTCCCATATAGCTGTGGAACATGTGATCAAACAGACCAATCCAAGCATCAGAGTCTACAGCCACTCTGTGCTGCATAACCTCTTCTGTGGCTAATCCACAGAGAAGATTATCCTACTACTGCTCCCAGCTAATGGACTTGGGCCCCAACCAGAAAAACACTTAAGCACACGTAGTCACAGGTAGGCAAATGCTTAAATACCTTGCTTAACTGGGGACTTAAGTGATGATTATAACCTCTTTGGGACAGAGGCTGTCTTTAAGTTTTGTGTTTGTACAGCACTTAGCACAATGGGGTCTTGGTCCATGACTAGAGCTCCTAGATGCTACGATAATACATTACTATTTACTATTGTATGTGCCTCATGCTGGAGCTCTGCACAGCAATGAATTTCATCCAGAGAGAGCATGACTGAAATTGTGACTGGCTCTTGCACAGGGGCACACAAAGAGGAGGAGAGAGAGGGAAACTCCTTGAGTATCCAGTAAAAGCCAATCACAATCTCGCCTTAAAGAACCGTATATGGTACAAGTCCAATACGACTTTCTCTTCTGTGGCTGGATTCTATCCTGCCCCGGACAACAGCAGTAACCTTTCAGCTAAGTTCTGACTGCAGAATGTCCGTTACTGATGATGTACAGGGAGAACACCTCCACTGTCACTTTCCTATTTGTGTTCTCCCTGCTACCACAAAACACTTAGACGCTGGTTTTCAGATTCCAGATGGCATTTACAGGTATCATCATTCAGCCTGTAAACAGAGCAAATACAGGACATAAAAGTCACTGAGAAGGACAAGATACGGAACCACAGAATGATTTTTACAGTCACTTTGCTGACAATAAGAAAAGGGTTACTTGTGGCACCTTAGAGACTAACAAATTTATTTGAGCATAAGCTTTCGTGAGCTACAGCTCACTTCATCGGATGCCTTATTTGAGCATAAGCTTTCGTGAGCTACAGCTCACTTGAGCTGTAGCTCACGAAAGCTTATGCTCAAATAAATTTGTTAGTCTCTAAGTTTGCTGACAATAGTATTTTATGCTTATGTATTGTTTTCAAGCCAAGAAAACAACCAACCAACCAACCATAATTGATCGTAAAGAAGAGAGAGAAGCTGAATATAATTGCAAATTCCAAGGCTCTCGGAAGAAAAAGGAATCTATAAGATGTTTTTTGTTTAAAGTTATTTAACAAGCTTGGGGATCAGACATGCACTTAGGATATCTCTAGTTAGCTAATGCAAATATAAAGCATGCAGAAATTAAATGGATTAAACATATGTATTTATACTAATCACATTTACTATCTCCCAGGGCCAGTTAGAGCCTCATTTTTTAATTATAGTATATTTTACATCTTAATAGTGATCCATTTGTTTAATTTTGGCATCAAGAGATGCCCCTAATACTCAGAATGACAGATTTGGTATTAGATAACAAGAATTTAAGAGCCAACAGCCCCAGTTCTATTTGTGCAATTACACTTGTCAATTTGCAATAAGCAATGATTATTACATAGATCCCCGCTTAATAAATGGGACCTGGTCTACAGCCGCATTATCAAAACTCCCAAAGCTATGTTTTAGTTCACAAGAAAAAAATATATAATAGAATATATTGGGTAGTATCCCTTAAAATAGTTAGCAAAACCTCTATGGGTATCTATACACTGCAATTAAAAATATATAGCTGGCCCATGCCAGCTGACTGAGGCTCGCGGGACTTGGGCTGTAGGGCTGTTTCATTGCAGTGTAGACTTCCGGGCTCAGACTGCAGTCTCACCTCTGGGACCCTCCCACCTTGCAGGGTCCCAGAGCTGAGTCTGCAGTCTGAGCCCAGAAGTCTACACTGCAGTGAAACAGCTCCACAGCCCAAGTCCTGCGAGCCTGAGTCAGCTGGCACGGGCCAGCAGTGGGTGTCTAACTGCAGTGTAGACGTACTGTTAGGGTTCTCACTATCCTCCATGTTCCAGAAGCTGCTAAAAACCCAGGAGAAGCAGCAGTGTATATAGATTCACAGAGTTTAAGACCAGAAGGGACCATTAGATCTGACTTCTTGGATATTACAGGCTGTTAAATTTCACCTAGTTATTGAGCCCAATAACTTGTTTGACTAAAGCATAATGTGCATTTGGCTTAATCATATTTTCCAGAAAGGCCACCAGTCTTGAAGATATAGAAAATCCACCACTCCCCTTAGTAGATTTAACAATCACCTTAACTTTTGAACTTAATTTCTAATTTAAATTTCTCTGGCTTCAGTTTTCTGGACATTGGTTCTTGTTCTGCTTTCTCCACTACATTAAGAGCATTTTAACCCTCAGTATTTTTCTCCCCACTCAGTACTTACACACTGTAATCAAATCAACTCTCAGCCAGTTTCATCTTATCAGAAAGTTTGAGCTCTTTAAGCCTCTCACAAATGCATTTTCTCCAGATCTCAAATCATTCCTGTGGCTCTTTTCTGCACCCTCTCCAATTTTTCAACTTCCTTTTTAAAACGTGGACACAGTTATTGGTCTCACCAATGCAATATATAGAGGTAAAAATCATCCACTTATGCCTAACTCACTACTCCCATGTTTATACATCCAAGGATCGCATTAGCCCGTCTTGTCACGGAATGGCTCTAGGAGCTCATGTTAAGTTGCTTACCCTCTGTAAATCCTAAATCCTTTTCAGAGTCACTGCTTTCCAGTAGGCATGAGCTGCACTCCTTATCTGTTGATGTAAAACTTTGCATGTGGCTGTATTTAAACACATTTTGTTTGAATGGGCTGAGCTTACCAAACAATCCAGACTGCTCTGTATGATGCCCCTGCCCTTATTTGAGCTTATGCTCAAATAAATTTGTTAGTCTCTAAGGTGCCACAAGTACTCCTTTTCTCCCTGCCCTCATTGTTATCTATCATTTATTTATTGTGTGATATTCTGATTAACTAACACGTCACGTCATTTATAGTCATTGTATGTTGAATAGATTTAAGTGTAGAATTATCGAAGTATAAAGTTGACCAGTAGTCAGAAGGGATAAGTATGTATTAGGTACCTAAGTAAATAGGATTGAAATGCAAAGCCTACAGGCTGAGGCCTATGTCAGCTTAGCCATACTAGGCCAGAGGCTTAAGCAATGCTCGACATAAGATAGTGACCAAAGAATAACACCATGCCACAAGATTACGGGAAAAGATGCGCCAAGAGTGGTACTGCACAAAATTAACCGCTAAGTTAATTTTGGACTACAAGATACCTGGTAGTCACATTTCTTCTAACAAATGCCCTAACTGATGTATATAAACACTAATGAGAATAAAACTATAAACAACCTATGAAAATGGGGTTCCCCAGTATTCTTAGGGGACACAACGCAAATAAGGAAAAAGAGGGTGGAAACCTTCATGCACATGTGCAGAGTATAAGGTGAAGTCAGAATCAGAAGATAAAAAAGGGCTCCCAGACTGGATAAAATGAGTTCCCTATGGGAAAACACCAGCAGGAATCATCCCTCCACTAATGATCAACTGGAAGGCATCCATCAGACCCTAAGAATATCGTTAAGGATGTGAGTATGACTATATTTGTAAATTTAGCATAGGTCTTTACAGGATTCCTATATGCATGGCTAATCATAACCTTAATAAAACTTGCAAAGCAGACTAGACCATATACATGTGAATATATGTGGGGTCACTACCCTTAGTCTTTATGTGTTCCTAGAAGCTCTAAATCTGAAGCAGATAGCAGAGGTGGTTTTCACTCTGAGCTTGAAACTGTAGCCACCAGGGCCGAACCCACGGTGGTGTAATTCAACATTACTAAATTCACTTTAAATAAAATAAAAGGCTACAGTGACATCTACAGATTTTATTGTCAGCAGCCATTTTATATTTACTTCCCGATCCCTGATAAAATGTTGAATAGCATCAGGCCTAGTCTCCATCCCTTTGGAATCCCGCTGGAAACACCCCCATTGACAACTTCTTTTGGAGATCTGTCAGCCAGGTCTTAATCCATTTAATGTGTACGTTTCTGATATTGTATAGTCCTAATTTTTTAACTTGAACATTGTGCAGTACTAAATCACACAATTAACAAAAAGGTAGATTAAATCAACAGTTACCTTTATCAACCAAACTTGTGGTCTCAAAGAATGAAATAGGTTTAGTCAAACAACCCCATCTTCCTTAAAACCATGTTCACTGGCATTATATTCCTATCCTTTAATTCTCTATTAATTTAATCCCATATGTAGCTGGCCCTTGCATCTCACATATAGTTAGTAAACATGGTTACGTAAATCCCATTCTGCCCATGTGGTTGCTTCATTTTACCTATGTTGTGTAAACAGCAAGTGACCCAATAAAAACTCATCTAGCCATGATAATGGAGCAAATAATTAAGCAATCAGTTTGCAAACACCTAGAAGATAATAAGGTGATAAGTAACCAGTCAGCATGGATTTGTCAAGAACAAATTGTGTCAAACCAACCTGATAGTTTTCTTTGACTGGGTAACAAGCCTTGTGGATCAGGGGGAAGCAGTAGATGTGGTAGATCTTGATGTTAGTAAGGCTTTTGATTCTGTCTTGCGTGACCTTCTCATAAACAAACTAGCAAAATACAACCTAGATGGAGCTACTATAAAGTGGGTGCATAACTGATTGGAAAACTGTTCCCAGAGAGTAGTTATTAGTGGTTCACAGTCAAGCTGGAAGGGTATACGAAGTGGGGTCTAGCAGGGATCAGTTCTGGGTCTGGTTCTGTTCCATATCTTCATCAATGATTTAGATAATGGCACAGAGAGTATGCTTATAAAGTTTGCAGATGATATCCAACTGGGAGGGGTTGTAAGTGCTTTGGAGGATAGGATTAAAATTCAAAATGAACTGGACAAACTGGAGAATTCGTCTATTCGTAAATAGGATGAAATTTAATAAGGACAAATGCAAAATACTCCATTTAGGAAGGAACAATCAGTTGCACACATACAAAATGGGAAATGACTGCCTAGGAAGGAGTACTCTGGGAAAGGATCTGGGGGTCATAGTGGTTCACAAGCTAAATATGAGTCAACAGTATAACACTGTTGCCAAAAAAGAAAGCAAACATCATTCTGGGATGTATTAGCAGGAGTGTTGTAAGCAAGACACGAGAAGTAATTCTTCCGCTCTACTCTGCGCCTCAACTGGAGTTAGTGTGTCCAGTTCTGGATACCACATTTCAGGAAAGATGTGGACAAATTGGAGAAAGTCCACAGAAGAATAACAGAAATGATTAACGGTCTAGAAAACATGACTTATGAGGGAAGACTGAAAAAACTGGGTTTGTTAATCTGGAGAAGACACGATAACAGTTTTCAAGTACATAAAAGATTGTTTCAAGGAGGAGGGAGAAAAATTGTTCTCCTTAAACACTGAGGATAGGACAAGAAGCAACGGGCTTAAATTGTAGCAAGGGCGATTTAGATTGGACATCAGAAAAAACTTCCTATCAGGGTAGTTAGGCATTGTAATAAATTGCCTAGGGAGGTTATGGAATCTCCACCATTGTAGATTTTTAAGAGTATATTAGACAACCACCTGTCAGGGATGGTCTAGATAATTCTTAGTACTACCATGAGTACAGGGGACTAGACTAGATGATCTCTCAAGGTTCCCTCCCTGCCTACGATTCTATGAATTTCAAGGCCATTGCTACACACCAGGACTTGGTGAGTAATAAAGTGCAAACAACACAGGAATTACAAGCTGTATCATTGTTATATAGGATTCTCCCTCCTGGATCTTGTCTACACCGAGAACATATTAACTAATGTGTTTAAATTAACATTACCTATTATAAATTAACTATTGTAGACAATATCAGTGGCATTTAAAATTGGGTCAGGTCATGGCCAACCCACTATGGTCTTTGGTGGTCTTTTAAACATTTGGTGGTCTTATAAATAATAAACATATTTTAAATGTATTAGCTGACATTTCTGATAAATACATTTCATTTTCTCCACATAGATGAGACCTTCGAGACATGAAAACTCATGATTCCTACAATCCCATGCTCAATTAAAAAAACCCACCCATTATTTATGTACCAACAAATGCCAGTGTGTGACAGCTATTAAAAAAACAAAAACAAAAACAAGCATGTGTTTGCAGGGGAATATACCAGAGGTTTACCTTGGATCTATTGTAAGACTTAAATATATAATTGTTTCCTTAAGACTTTTACATATCAAAAATGTTTTTGATTAAGAATATTTCAGCATTTACCATTTTCATTTAGTGGTTATATTTTTGAAGTTTTTCAACAAAGTTAGAGTCAATCCTTCCATTTGGACCATGAAAAAGTCTAGAATCTGTTTCTGCTTTTAATGTACAAGTGGATTCTGCTTCTGCTGCTTTGGCCAATTGAAGGGTGTTTGACAATGACAAGAATCAGGAAGAAAAACTTCTACAAAAGGAAAATAAAAAAACGAAAGAAAGGAAAATAAAGTGGGTTTCCCCCCATGGTAAGTGATGCAAAAAATGTCATGTTAAACAATCCATCTCTCTCATGTTAATTTAAGAAACCTTCTTGCAAGTTTGTTAAATCAACAATTTATCTTTATTAAACTAAACTGAATTATAAGCATACTCGGCTGTACTGATTGGGGGAGGAGCTGGATACATTGTTCTTTTGAGGACTTTATGGTGGGGTGGCAGGAAGCTGAGGGATAGAAAGAGTTGGAAAAGGTAATATGTAAGTTCTCCTGGGTATTATTTTGGCCATGACTGATTTCTGTATTAGTATGTGGAGAAGGTCAAGCATATTGGGGAGTTTGCCTTTAAATGTGTATGCCTCAATATACATTAGTGTTCATGCACCTAAAGCTATTGGAACAAAGTATAACATTTAAACTCAAAGACACTGGATAAATATACATATTGCACATTGGACACTCAGGAACCAGAATCAATTCCTCTGTGGGAAAAAAAAAGTTTTGGAAGGGATATTAAACCTCTTGCTTCAGCATTTAAACTAATCTCTATTAGGAATTAGGAGAAGATCTTCATGGGGAGTAGATTACTGAGTATCCCTCTACTGTGGGATTTTCACAACTTTCTCTGAAACATCCAGTGTTGCAATTGTCAGGGACATAATAATGGACAAAATGAACAACGGGTCTGATCTGGTATGGTAATTCTTACAGTCTTAATCCTCTCCCCAGAGATCAGCCCAAATAGTTCTGCCAGGTACTGAGGTGAATCCCTCTTCTTGACCCACAAAAGTTACAAAGGCTAAGCCAAATCAAATCATCTCCACAGCAGCTCCATATGGTAGGGAAAAGAAAGATTTGCACAGTATTTGATACCCTGGCCTGACACTTCCTTAGCCCTCATGCCCTGCTTCAATGTGCTAGCACACAAAGACCTTCACAGATATGAGCTCCATGTTGTGCAGAGGGTGAGTACTTCCTGAATGGCCCACACATACATTCATCCCTAACCCAGGCATAGCAGGTTCCCCTGTTTAGGGAGCTACCATTGGGTGCAGAGGTGAGGGCTAGATTCTTTTTTCGGCCAACATGTGAAGAGCAAGCCAGTCTTTCTTCTCAATCCTAATGTACGTTCTGAAGCATCCAAACGCATCAGTACAGTGCCCTGCTATACTTTCTAAAATTACTCACAATGTCGTATATTTCTCTGTCTTCTTCATCAGCTAAAGTCAACAAAGCTACCAGTGGGTAACGAGATCTAGGCACTGGGCCAAATCCTGCAATTTGAGCATCTTCTGGCAACTGACAGTATTTTTCTTCCTTGTCGGTTTTTTTAATGCTTTGTTTGTGTAAAGGAAAACAATCAATGTCACTGCAATTGAAAACAAATGTGGCACTTGCACTAAGAGTATTTTCAATCTTATTCATTCATAAATACACGGTGCCAAAAACTGCAGACTGCTCATGAGGCTCAATTCTCACCATGCCAGAAAATTAGCAGAGTTTGTCAAAATATTGTTTTTAAATAAAAGGATACAAATACTGCTGTCGATAGATGTATTCACTGTAGAGAGCATCTTCTAGTGCCTGCGGAGTATTTATTCTGAAGCAATAGACATGTTTCTGCAAAGCTTCGTGTAGTTTTTGAACACTGCATCCCCAGTAGCATGTAAGGATACAGTCTTCCAGACAATCAGGTGCCAGTGTTATACCCCCTTAGAGAACAACATATAAGTACATGGAAAGAAAATGCATCCTACACAATGCAAGCTTCATCAGTTCACCAGTATACAGGAATCCTGAATTTACCAGCTGTAATTCCTTAAAGGCAGCAGAGGGAAAGCAATGCCAGTACCCAGATTTTTTTTTATATTTAGAGTGGGTTTCGTGCACTTGAAAGGGGAAGGTCATGAGATGCCTTTTGTTGCTCCATGTGCACCTCGTGCAGGGTAAGATTTACATCAAACAGCATTATATGTACTAGCTCTCCTACGGGGCTGAGTATGACTCTTACCCCAAAGACTATGCTGTTTGGAAAATGATATTTAATTAGACCCACATCCTAGCACATTCCTGTGCTCTATGGAAGAATCAGGCCCTATTGCGTGTGTACAGTGGGGATAAAACTATGTGTCATGTTTCTTTCCCCACTAGTTATCAGTGCAGTAGACAGCAATAATTAGCCATTAGTGACAGATTATAAAAAGAGGTGTAGGCCAGACTTTCAAGAACTCAGCACCCACTGCTTGGGACAGATTTTCAGAGGAGCTCAGCTCCCACTTAAGCAGCAAATAATGTCAGATTTACAGAAGCACCCAACACCCAATATGCTGAGCTGTTTTGAAACTCTGATCAATTATTTTGGTGCCTGAGTGGGAGTTGTCCGTGCTTCTGGAAATTCTGGCTCTGTAACGCCAAGACTTTTTGTGGGAAAAGGGATGAAGAGGCTTGAGCTCATTACTGCAGTGCGTTTTATTTGCATACAGGAAGGTTTTACAGGTTTGCTGCCTAACCTTGACACAGGCTGGGAGAGGATCTCCTGAATTCTGTGGAGGCTCAGGAATGTACTGGATGTTTGAACAAAGCAGCACTTAAAAAAAAAACACATAAACAAACTGCAAGCCACCACTTAGGTTCACATCACAAGCACATACAAATATCTTTCTCCGTTGGCTGGTGTGGACAGCCATATGGAAGGCCATTCTGGGAGGAGATTGGGAGTAAGGGGGCTGGGCTGGGACCTGGCATTGCATTTACATAGATCCAGCTGCCCCAACATTTTGTGCCAGGGGCATGAAGGGGTTCCTGTACCAGCCCATAAGCTGCAATAGCAGCAGGGAAAGCTGCTTATCAGCGGAGCTCACTGTTCCCAATTGGTGCAGAAGGGCACAGATTCCCTGCCTCTCTGCAATTCACCCGCAAGGGGCCCAATCTAATTTTTGAGCCCCACAATATTGACAGTGCCACTTTAAAACACACAACGTTTTGGTAAGCTGCACCAATATAGCTATTTCTATGGCGACTGTGTAAGGGAACACGTTATGGCCATGAAAGTAAGAGCTGGGAGCTATAGGTGGGGAAAGGGCACTCAGTTAAACCTAACACAAAAAAAATACACTGACTTGTTAGGGAAACTGAAGCAGGATGCGGAATTTCTAGGCCAAAAGGATTCTTCACTTGTCTCATCTGCTTTTTGGATACTCTTACGCTGGATTCTGTTTCTTCTGAATTTCTCAGGATCACAGGAACGTCCCAACCAAACCTAAGGAACATGGAACAACCAGATGCATAAGTGGCCATGCGTTAGTGCTAGCATATTTGAACTGCCTTTGTCAATAACAAGCAACACAACAAACAGAACTACATCTTGGAATTACAGATTATTTGCTAGGATGCATGCATAGTATATGCTGTCAATCAAAAACTGGATCCATACAATACAGTACTTTACAGTAACAAAAGTGGGAATCTTTAATTCTAGTCAGAATATAAGAACGGCCATATTGGGTCAGACCAAAGGTCCATCAAGCCCAGTATCCTGCCTTCTGACAGTCGCCAATGGCAGGTGCTTCAGAGGGAATGAACAGAACAGGTAATCATCAAGTGATCTCTCCCCTGTTGCCCATTCCCAGCTGTTGGCAAACAGAGACTATTGCCCCATCATCTCAGGCATTGGCACCCTGACAGCAGGATTGTCTGGCTATGTAGACTCCCTCCTCAGGCCCTTCGTTACCAGCACTCCCAGCTATCTTCGAGACACCACCGATTTCCTGAGGAAACTACAGTCCATTGGTGATCTTCCTAAAAACACCATTCTAGCCACTATGGATGTAGAAGCCCTCTACACCAACATTCCACACAAAGATGGACTACAAGCCGTCAGGAACAGTATCCCCGATACTGTCACGGCTAACCTGGTGGCAGAACTTTGTGACTTTGTCCTGACCCATAACTATTTCACATTTGGTGACAATGTATACCTTCAAATCAGCGGCACTGCGATGGGTACCCGCATGGCCCCACAGTATGCCAACATTTTTATGGCTGACTTAGAACAACGCTTCCTCAGCTCTCGTCCCCTAATGCCCCTACTCTACTTGCGCTACATTGATGACATCTTCATCATCTGGACCCATGGAAAAGAAGCTCTTGAGGAATTCCACCATGATTTCAACAATTTCCATCCCACCATCAACCTCAGCCTGGACCAGTCCACACAAGAGATCCACTTCCTGGACACTACAGTGCTAATAAGCGATGGTCACATAAACACCACCCTATATCGGAAACCTACTGACCGCTATTCCTACCTACATGCCTCTAGCTTTCATCCAGATCATACCACTCGATCCATTGTCTACAGCCAAGCGCTACGATATAACCGCATTTGCTCCAACCCCTCAGACAGAGACAAACACCTACAAGATCTCTATCATGCATTCCTACAACTACAATACCCACCTGCTGAAGTGAAGAAACAGATTGACAGAGCCAGAAGAGTACCCAGAAGTCACCTACTACAGGACAGGCCCAACAAAGAAAACAACAGAACGCCACTAGCCATCACCTTCAGCCCCCAACTAAAACCTCTCCAACGCATCATCAAGGATCTACAACCTATCCTGAAGGATGACCCATCGCTCTCTCAGATCTTGGGAGACAGACCAGTCCTTGCTTACAGACAGCCCCCCAATCTGAAGCAAATACTCACCAGCAACCACACACCACACAACAGAACCACTAACCCAGGAACCTATCCTTGCAACAAAGCCCGTTGCCAACTCTGTCCACACATCTATTCAGGGGATACCATCATAGGGCCTAATCACATCAGCCACACTATCAGAGGCTCGTTCACCTGCGCATCTACCAATGTGATATATGCCATCATGTGCCAGCAATGCCCCTCTGCAATGTACATTGGTCAAACTGGACAGTCTCTACGTAAAAGAATGAATGGACACAAATCAGACGTCAAGAATTATAACATTCAAAAACCAGTTGGAGAACACTTCAATCTCTCTGGTCACTCGATCACAGACCTAAGAGTGGCTATCCTTCAACAAAAAAGCTTCAAAAACAGACTCCAACGAGAGACTGCTGAATTGGAATTAATTTGCAAACTGGATACAATTAACTTAGGCTTGAATAGAGACTGGGAATGGATGAGTCATTACACAAAGTAAAACTATTTCCCCATGGTATTTCTCCCTCCCACCCCACCCCCCACTGTTCCTCTGATATTCTTGTTAACTGCTGGAATTAGCCTACCTGCTTGTACCATGAAAGGTTTTCCTCCTTCCCCCCCCCCCCGCTGTTGGTGATGACTTATCTTAAGTGATCACTCTCCTTACAGTGTGTATGATAAACCCATTGTTTCATGTTCTCTGTGTGTGTGTATATAAATCTCTCCTCTGTTTTTTCCACCAAATGCATCTGATGAAGTGAGCTGTAGCTCACGAAAGCTTATGCTCTAATAAATTTGTTAGTCTCTAAGGTGCCACAAGTACTCCTTTTCTTTTTGCAAATACAGACTAACACGGCTGCTACTCTGAAACCAGAGACTATTGATACCACCTCAACCGATCCTGGCTAATAGCCATTGATGGACCTATCCTCCATGAATTTATCTAGATCTTTTTGAATCCTATTACAGATAAACGTTTGAAGGGAGAATATTTTTGATCTTTTTCAAAGTTTTGCAGAACTAAAGTAATGAAGATAATTAGTGCCCTCTAGTGGGCAAGTTTTAGCTAAACTTCCCAAAACCAGATCTATAGGAGCTGCTGCTCAGTGGCAAGTGAAGTTACTTTCAGTGTTGGGACAAACCTGATGCATTGTATATTTTCAGCAGTAATAAGAAATTAAAGCCTGATCCTGCAGCCCTTGAATTTGTACAGCTTTTATTATAGCCACTGGGATTTGCATTCATGAGGACCACAAGATCCAAGTTTAACATTTTAATCTTGATTGTAAAGATGTTTCTTTGAGTCAGGGACTTCAGTTTCTGCTTCAGGCCCAGAATCAAAGCCCAAAGAAGTCAACGGGGAGGCTCCAATTGATTTCAACAGGGTTTGGATCAGACCCTCAAGGCTGAGGTTGGCATGCCAGTCCAAGTGAGGTTATCTGTATCAGTCAGGATCCTTGGCCACCATTTTTTAAAATCACAACTCCCTATCTACCTTTACCCACAGGCACAGTTAAGCATGATATTCAACCTGAAGGAACCAGGAGGGAATACTGCAGGAGGATCCTATCTATCAAATACAAAAGGCAGGATTTTCATATTCTTTGACTGCAGCTTTTAAAATGCACCAGCAACAGAAAGCCATGATGTACACAATATAAGATCAAGATACACACTCATTCCTGTTTTCAGATAGAGATAAATTCACCTTTAGAAGTGACTGTGGATGCTGTCCTGTAAACATTATGCTAATTCAGAAGACAATTTTAGGGACTGAACAGGAGAGGCTTTGTTTCTATATTCATCTATCCTAGATGATATATAAGGGAGGCAGCAGACATAGCTTGAAGGGATTTGTTTTATTTTTTTTTGTCACCTCATTTTATATAGTCATTTATTAGCTCCGGCTGCACCATTAACATTTATGACCTAGTACATACGCCACTGCTAGCTGTAAAGTTGAAGTGATGGCCCTTTTAAAGGGTTTACAATGTTGGTTCCCTCAGTCATCAGCATATTACACCCTGGGGAATTCTTTGGGATGCTCTACCTGCTTCTTCATAACAAACTCCCTGATAAGGATGGCACAAAATGTATGAACTTCCCCAGATTTATTGTTTCCATTAAATATGCTAGAACAGTTTGCTGTCACAATGAGATGGGTCTCATACAAGCAACTCAAGCTTAAAGGGACACTGTCAGTTTAAATCTAGTCAGTTTTAAAAAGTGATAAAAAAAATTTCAGCTACGTCTGTCTTTGAGACTGTCTGAATTTTTGTGGCTTTGCAACCAATTTGTCCTGTTTTTAAAAACATTGCCCTCCTCTGCTGCTGTGTGAAAGGACCACGAAAAACAACAGGAGAAGCAGAACTATACACAAAGTGCTGGCAAATGGACAACTAAAATAAGATTTGTTTTTCCTCTAGTCTGTTAGCGTTTTATAAAACATAAGAAGAAAAGGAGTACTTGTGGCACCTTAGAGACTAACACATTTATTTGAGCATAAGCTTTCGTGAGCTACAGTTCACTTCATCAGATGCATTTGGTGAAAAATACAGTGGGGAGATTTATATACCACACACACACTGCACATGAAACAATGGGTTTTATCACACACACTGTAAGGAGAGTGATCACTTAAGATGAGCCATCACCAGCAGCGGGGGGGGGGGGGGGGGAAGGAGGAAAACCTTTCACGGTGACAAGCAAGGTGGGCCATTTCCAGCAGTTAACAAGAACATCTGAGGAACAGTGTGGGGTGGGGTGGAAGGGAGAAATAACATGGGGAAATAGTTTTACTTTGTGTAATGACTCATCCATTCCCAGTCTCTATTCAAGCCTAAGTTAATTGTAAAAAGAAAAGGAGTACTTGTGGCACCTTAGAGACTAACAAATTTATTAGAGCATAAGCTTTCGTGAGCTACAGCTCACTTCGATGAAGTGAGCTGTAGCTCACGAAAGCTTATGCTCTAATAAATTTGTTAGTCTCTAAGGTGCCACAAGTACTCCTTTTCTTTTTGCGAATACAGACTAACACGGCTGCTACTCTGAAACCTAAGTTAATTGTATCCAGTTTGCAAATTAATTCCAATTCAGCAGTCTTCCGTTGGAGTCTGTTTTTGAAGTTTTTTTTGTTGAAGGATAGCCACTCTCAGGTCTGTAATCGTGTGACCGGAGAGATTGAAGTGTTCTCCGACTGGTTTTTGAATGTTATAATTCTTGACATCTGATTTGTGTCCATTTATTTTTTACGTAGAGCCTGTCCAGTTTGACCAATGTACATGGCAGAGGGGCATTGCTGGCACATATCACATTGGTAGATGCGCAGGTGAACGAGTCTCTGATAGTGTGGCTTATGTGATTAGGCCCTATGATGATGTCCCCTGAATAGATATGTGGACTGAGCTGGCAACTGGCTTTGTTGCAAGGATAGGTTCCTGGGTTAGTGGTTCTGTTGTGTGGTGTGTGGTTGCTGGTGAGTATTTGCTTCAGGTTGGGGGGCTGTCTGCAAGCAAGGACTGGCCTGTCTCCCAAGATCTGTGAGAGTGATGGGTCGTCCTTCAGGATAGGTTGTAGATCCTTGATGATGCGTTGGAGAGGTTTTAGTTGGGGGCTGAAGTGAAGAAACAGATTGACAGAGCCAGAAGAGTACCTAGAAGTCACCTACTACAGGACAGGCCCAACAAAGAAAATAACAGAACGCCACTAGCCATCACCTTCAGCCCCCAACTAAAACCTCTCCAACGCATCATCAAGGATCTACAACCCATCCTGAAAGACGACCCATCATTCTCACAGATCTTGGGAGACAGGCCAGTCCTTGCTTACAGACAGTCCCCCAACCTGAAGCAAATACTCTCCAGCAACCACACACCACACAACAGAACCACTAACGCAGGAACCTATCCTTGCAACAAAGCTCATTGCCAACTCTGTCCACATATCTGTTCAGGTGACACCATCATAGGGCCTAATCACATCAGCCACACTATCAGAGACTCGTTCACCTGCGCATCTACCAATGTGATATGTGCCAGCAATGCCCCTCTGCCATGTACATTGGTCAAACTGGACAGGCTCTACGTAAAAAATAAATGGACACAAATCAGATGTCAAGAATTATAACATTCAAAAACCAGTCAGAGAACGCTTCAATGTCTCCGGTCACTCGATTACAGACCTGAGGGTGGCTATCCTTCAACAAAAAAACTTCAAAAAACAGACTCCAACGAGAGACTGCTGAATTGGAATTAATTTGCAAACTGGATACAATTAACTTAGGCTTGAATAGAGACTGGGAGTGGATGGGTCATTACACAAAGTAGAACTATTTCCCCATGTTATTTCTCCCCCACACTCCCCACTGTTCCTCAGCCGTTCTTGTTAACTGCTGGAAATGGCCCATCTTGAATATCACCATAAAAGGTTTTCCTCCTTTCCGCCCTCCCCTTCCTGCTAGTAATAGCTCATCTTAAGTGATCACTCTCCTGACAGTGTGTATGATAAAATCCATTGTTTCATGTTCTCTGTGTGTGCATATAAATCTCCCCACTGTATTTTCCACCAAATGCATCCAATGAAGTGAGCTGTAGCTCACGAAAGCTTATGCTCAAATAAATGTGTTAGTCTCTAAGGTGCCACAAGTACTCCTTTTCTTTTTGCGAATACAGACTAACACGGCTGCTACTCTGAAACCTGTCATAAAACATAAGGTGTTACTTGGAACAATAGCAAGTAAAACATCAGACAGAAGTGTGATTTTCAGGTTGACAGTGTCTCTTTAAGAAAAAAAAAACCCTCAAGATGGTTCTTGGTAGCAGCGATATGTTCCCAGTAGCTTAACAACCATTAACTTCCTTAGCCTGCATTTCAGGATTGTGCATATTCACAGAAGGGAGAAATGGGCTGAAAAAATCAATACCCATTCATCTTTTAAATAAAAATGCTCTCTCATAACCATAATCAAAGAAGGAAACAACAATACTTGGCAACCAAGCTTACATTTAACTGCACTAAGTTGGCAACGTTCACACTTTTTCTATAGTATACTAAGTAACCTGGTAATTCAGCAGTGTTCAACTTGTGCACAAAGGGCCAAATCCTCAATCAGCATAGCTATACTGACTTCATTGGTATTATACTGATTTACATTAGTTGCAGTCCTGACCCTGAGTGGGGTGGATTTAGTATTTTGCAGGTAACCTCCCCAATGATTGTTTTTTTAATATACCTGCTGTTTTATGCCATCTGGTTGATTCCAAAGGCAAAAAGCTAAAAAAATTAATGCAAAAAATTAACTTTGCAGTTTTTGAGGTAAATAACACTTTTCTTTTCTTTTTTTTAATCTTAAAAACATTCTGAAACATAGTTGTAAATAGTTTTTCATTTTTGACCCATTTTAGCATAAAAAGTAGTTCACTAACTTATTTGCTTTGAATGCTGATGACCACTTTTACATATAGGATGGATGAATATGGGGTGGGGGGGGGGATTTGACAACAGTATATACACTAGTGCTCAAGTCATTCCAGTACTTCTGACCAAGCTTCCCACTCTGGTCCTGGTTACTGCGCCACCATCTCTCCTTCCGGAGTGGGCACAGAAGGGGAGAGATAGAGAAGACAAAACGAAAAGGAGTACTTGTGGCACCTTAGAGACTAACAAATTTATTAGAGCATAAGCTTTCGTGAGCTACAGCTCACTTCATAGTGAGCTGTAGATCACGAAAGCTTATGCTCTAATAAATTTGTTAGTCTCTAAGGTGCCACAAGTACTCCTTTTCTTTTTGCGAATACAGACTAACACGGCTGCTAATCTGAAAAAAGTAGAGAAGACAGTGTGAGAAGATGGTGTCTTCACTTCCTCCACCTTTTCCACAGCTTCTTCTTGGCGCAGTCCTGGGAGTTCTGGCATTCCAAAATTCAGGTAGTAGTAAAAACCTAATAATGGCTTCCATAAAACCAGGGAACCTTTCAGTTAAAAAGAAAGTAAAAACTGAAAATGAAGAGCCTTTAGAATACTAAATTTGAAGTTACAATAGCACTGTAAGGAGAGTGTAATCAAGTTTAGAATATGACATTCTAGTTATCAGGGGCCAGATCCTTAACATGTGGAAACTGATGTAGCTCCATTCAAATCAATGGAGCCACATCAATTTATACTGGCTAAGGGTCAGTCCCCTGGTTTTCAAAAGTATAAGCCTTATAATACTGCTCATGTGACACTAGACTAAAGCCACGTGAAAATTCAGGAATCAAAAATCTGCATAAGTAAGGCCAGCATTTTCAAAGACTGTCCACTAATTTTGAATGCCCAACTTGAAATCCCTTGGGACATCTTTTTCAGAGTGCTGAGCCCACAGTTCCTGTTGGCAGCATTTTGGGAAGCAGGTACTCAGCTCCACTGAAAATCAGACCCTAGGTGTCTCAGGCATGCCACGAAAATGGAGGCAGCGAAAGTTAGTGGATGCTTTTGCAAACGTAAGCCTTAGTGTTCATACTTCATTGGTGTATCTCAGGTTGACTTGCTTAGTCCGGAACACCTCCATAAAATGGGACTGCTAATTGCTTGCTGAAAATGACTGGAAAACAAGAGACAAACAACATTATAGAAAAGGAGATTGTACCAAATTATTATTTATTGTTTAGATTGCACCACAGACATGCACAGCACTCTACAGAACAAAGAAAGCGGCAATTCCCTGCCCTGAGTTTACAATTTTAAATCCCGTTTCTGCAATGAAACACATGCAGGGAGCTCCAAAACTCACTTGTAGCCCTGCTGCGGCCAACGGAAACCTGTGTGAGTACAGGAGTCTGCCTGTATGCACCTTATTACAGGATCAGGGCCTAAATCACACATAACACAGCAAGGGATGACCATGAACAGAAGGTGAGAGGGTAAGTAATGGTTAAGACATCAAAGATCACAAGATATTGTACTTAAGACAATAGGCCTTGAACTCTAACTGAGGCCTCCACATGCTATTATAATACAAAGGTTACTTTGTATACAAGCAAATGAAGTCCTCAACACGATGACTTACAAAAGTCCAGTTTGGTATTTTCTTTTGACTCATTTGCAAATTGTTTATCACTGGACAACTGACCAAAAGGGGGTAGTGGGGAAGGAACAAGAAAATTACTCAGCCATTCAAAACCAAACTGAAAGGCGAACTGTCAGGTTGGAGGGAGGTTACCAGTGGAGTTCCTCAGGGATCGGTTTTGGGACCAATCTTATTTAATCTTTTTATTACTGACCTTGGCACAAAAAGTGGGAGTGTGCTAATAAAGTTTGCAGATGATACAAAGCTGGGAGGTATTGCCAATTCAGAGAAGGATCGGGATATTATACAGGAGGATCTGGATTACCTTGTAAACTGGAGTAATAGTAATAGGATGAAATTTAATAGTGAGAAGTGTAAGGTTATGCATTTAGGGATTAATAACAAGAATTTTAGCTATAAGTTGGGGACGCATCTTTTAGAAGTAACGGAAGAGGAGAAGGACCTTGGAGTATTGGTTGATCATAGGATGACTATGAGCTGCCAATGTGATATGGCTGTGAAAAAAGCTAATGCGGTTTTGGGATGCATCAGGAGAGGCATTTCCAGTAGGGATAAGGAGGTTTTAGTACCGTTATACAAGGCACTGGTGAGACCTCACCTAGAATACTGTGTGCAGTTCTGGTCTCCCATGTTTAAAAAGGATGAATTCAAACTGGAGCAGGTACAGAGAAGGGGTACTAGGATGATCCGAGGAATGGAAAACTTGTCTTATGAAAGGAGACTTAAGGAGCTTGGCTTGTTTAGCCTAACTAAAAGAAGGTTGAGGGGAGATATGATTGCTCTCTATAAATATATCAGAGGGATAAATACAGGAGAGGGAGAGGAATTATTTAACCTCAGCACCAATGTGGACACAAGAACAAATGGGTATAAACTGGCCACCAGGAATTTTAGACTTGAAATCAGACAAAGGTTTTTAACCATCAGAGGAGTGAAGTTTTGGAATAGCCTTCCAAGGGAAGCAGTGGGGGCAAAAGATCTATCTGGCTTTAAGATTCTACTCGATAAGTTTATGGAGGAGATGGTATGATGGGATAATGGGATTTTGGTAAATAATTGATCTTTAAATATTCAGGGTAAATAGGCCAAATCCCCTGAGATGGGATATTAGATGGATGGGATCTGAGTTACTATAGAAAATTCTTTCCTGGGTATCTGGCTGGTGAATCTTGCCCATATGCTCAGGGTTTAGCTGATTGCCATATTTGGGGTCGGGAAGGAATTTTCCTCCAGGGCAGATTGGAGAGGCCCTGGAGGTTTTTCGCCTTCCTCTGTAGCATGGGGCATGGTTGACTTGAGGGAGGCTTCTCTGCTCCTTGAAGTCTTTGAACCATGATTTAAGGACTTCAATAGCTCAGACATGGGTGAGGTTTTTCATAGGAGTGGGTGGGTGAGATTCTGTGGCCTGCGCTGTGCAGGAGGTCGGACTAGATGATCAGAATGGTCCCTTCTGACCTTAGTATCTATGAATCTATGAATCTATATTGCTTATGCTTCATGCACATCTTGTTCATTCCAAGTCTAATTTTTCATTTTATTTATATATATGTAACCTGGGTTAATGGGTCTGATGAAAAAGGGAAACAAGCTTGTTGGTGGATAGATGAGAGATCATAGAATCATAGAATCATAGAATATCAGGGTTGGAAGGGACCCCAGAAGGTCATCTAGTCCAACCCCCTGCTCAAAGCAGGACCAAGTCCCAGTTAAATCATCCCAGCCAGGGCCTTGTCAAGCCTGACCTTAAAAACCTCCAAGGAAGGAGATTCCACCACCTCCCTAGGTAACGCATTCCAGTGTTTCACCACCCTCTTAGTGAAAAAGTTTTTCCTAATATCCAATCTAAACCTCCCCCATTGCAACTTGAGACCATTACTCCTCGTTCTGTCATCTGCTACCATTGAGAACAGTCTAGAGCCATCCTCTTTGAAACCCCCTTTCAGGTAGTTGAAAGCAGCTATCAAATCCCCCCTCATTCTTCTCTTCTGCAGACTAAACAATCCCAGCTCCCTCAGCCTCTCCTCGTAAGTCATGTGCTCTAGACCCCTAATCATTTTTGTTGCCCTTCGCTGTACTCTTTCCAATTTATCCACATCCTTCTTGTAGTGTGGGGCCCAAAACTGGACACAGTACTCCAGATGAGGCCTCACCAGTGTCGAATAGAGGGGAACGATCACGTCCCTCGATCTGCTCGCTATGCCCCTACTTATACATCCCAAAATGCCATTGGCCTTCTTGGCAACAAGGGCACACTGCTGACTCATATCCAGCTTCTCGTCCACTGTCACCCCTAGGTCCTTTTCCGCAGAACTGCTGCCGAGCCATTCGGTCCCTAGTCTGTAGCGGTGCATTGGATTCTTCCATCCTAAGTGCAGGACCCTGCACTTATCCTTATTGAACCTCATTAGATTTCTTTTGGCCCAATCTTCCAATTTGTCTAGGTCCTTCTGTATCCTATCCCTCCCCTCCAGCGTATCTACCACTCCTCCCAGTTTAGTATCATCCGCAAATTTGCTGAGAGTGCAATCCACACCATCCTCCAGATCATTTATGAAGATATTGAACAAAACGGGCCCCAGGACCGACCCCTGGGGCACTCCACTTGACACCGGCTGCCAACTAGACATGGAGCCATTGATCACTACCCGTTGAGCCCGACAATCTAGCCAGCTTTCTACCCACCTTATAGTGCATTCATCCAGCCCATACTTCCTTAACTTGCTGACAAGAATGCTGTGGGAGACCGTGTCAAAAGCTTTGCTAAAGTCAAGAAACAATACATCCACTGCTTTCCCTTCATCCACAGAACCAGTAATCTCATCATAAAAGGCGATTAGATTAGTCAGGCATGACCTTCCCTTGGTGAATCCATGCTGACTGTTCCTGATCACTTTCCTCTCCTCTAAGTGCTTCAGGATTGATTCTTTGAGGACCTGCTCCATGATTTTTCCAGGGACTGAGGTGAGGCTGACCGGCCTGTAGTTCCCAGGATCCTCCTTCTTCCCTTTTTTAAAGATGGGCACTACATTAGCCTTTTTCCAGTCATCCGGGACTTCCCCCGTTCGCCACGAGTTTTCAAAGATAATGGCCAAGGGCTCTGCAATCACAGCCGCCAATTCCCTCAGCACTCTCGGATGCAATTCGTCCGGCCCCATGGACTTGTGCACGTCCAGCTTTTCTAAATAGTCCCTAACCACCTCTATCTCTACAGAGGGCTGGCCATCTCTTCCCCGTTTTGTGATGCCCAGCACAGCAGTCTGGGAGCTGACCTTGTTAGTGAAAACAGAGGCAAAAAAAGCATTGAGTACATTAGCTTTTTCCACATCCTCTGTCACTAGCTTGCCTCCCTCATTCAGTAAGGGGCCCACACTTTCCTTGGCTTTCTTCTTGTTGCCAACATACCTGAAGAAACCCTTCTTGTTACTCTTGACATCTCTTGCTAGCTGCAGCTCCAGGTGCGATTTGGCCCTCCTGATATCTTTCCTACATGCCCGAGCAATATTTTTATACTCTTCCCTGGTCATATGTCCAACCTTCCACTTCTTGTAAGCTTCTTTTTTATGTTTAAGATCCGCTAAGATTTCACCATTAAGCCAAGCTGGTCGCCTGCCATATTTACTATTCTTTCGACTCATCGGGATGGTTTGTCCCTGTAACCTCAACAGGGATTCCTTGAAATACAGCCAGCTCTCCTGGACTCCCTTCCCTTTCATGTTAGTCCCCCAGGGGATCCTGGCCATCTGTTCCCTGAGGGAGTCAAAGTCTGCTTTCCTGAAGTCCAGGGTCCGTATCCTGCTGCTTACCTTTCTTCCCTGCGTCAGGATCCTGAACTCAACCAACTCATGGTCACTGCCTCCCAGATTCCCATCCACTTTTGCTTCCCCCACTAATTCTACCCGGTTTGTGAGCAGCAGGTCAAGAAAAGCGCTCCCCCTAGTTGGCTCCCCTAGCACTTGCACCAGGAAATTGTCCCCTATGCTTTCCAAAAACTTCCTGGATTGTCTATGCACCGCTGTATTGCTCTCCCAGCAGATATCAGGAAAATTAAAGTCACCCATGAGAATCAGGGCATGCGATCTAGTAGCTTCCGTGAGTTGCCGGAAGAAAGCCTCATCCACCTCATCCCCCTGGTCCGGTGGTCTATAGCAGACTCCCACCATGACATCACTCTTGTTGCACACACTTCTAAACTTAATCCAGAGACACTCAGGTTTTTCCACAGTTTCGTACCGGAGCTCTGAGCAGTCATACTGCTCCCTTACATACAGTGCTACTCCCCCACCTTTTCTGCCCTGCCTGTCCTTCCTGAACAGTTTATAACCATCCATGACTGTACTCCAGTCATGTGAGTTATCCCACCAAGTCTCTGTTATTCCAATCACGTCATAATTCCTTGACATCACCAGGACCTCCAGTTCTCCCTGCTTGTTTCCAAGGCTTTGTGCATTTGTATATAAGCACTTGAGATAACCTGTTGATCGCCCCTCATTCCCAGTATGAGGCAGGAGCCCTCCCCTCACAGACATTCCTGCCTGTGCTTCCTCCCGGTATCCCGCTTTCCCACTTACCTCAGGGCTTTGGTCTCCTTCCCCCGGTGAACCTAGTTTAAAGCCCTCCTCACTAGGTTAGCCAGCCTGCTGGCAAAGATGTTCTTCCCTCTCTTCGTAAGATGGAGCCCGTCTCTGCCCAGCACTCCTCCTTCATGGAACACCATCCCATGGTCAAAGAATCCAAAGCCTTCTCTCCGACACCACCTGCGTAGCCATTCGTTGACCTCCACGATTCGACGGTCCCTACCCAGGCCTTTTCCTTCCACGGGGAGGATGGGGAAGACTGCAGTGTGTTCACCTCACCAATGGACAAAACAAACAAGGCTGACTGAGCCAATCAGAGGGGGGATGAAAGGAGGAGAGCTCAGCCCAAGGGGGCATGGGCAATCTCCTGCCTCTCCTCCTTTGTCTGAGGGAGTTGCCTATGTTACCCTTAAAGGGGTTTGTTGAACTATTCTGGGAGCGACCAACTGGATTTAAACACTGAGGAGGCCTCCTATGTTGTGGAGGCTTTCTCCACAATGAGTAATGCCTATGCTGCCGAAGAGAGGCCAGTTCCCTAGGCAAATTGGCACCCTCCTCACCTCCCGGCACTCAAGCCCCACACTTCAGGCCTAGAATGACTCATCAAGATATGTGGTTCCTCCACATTACGGAGCCCCCTAGTATGGAGTAAAGCAGACTTGTGAATCCATGGAAATCCACCCTGGGGACAGCGTTACTTGACAGTTGTATGGTATTACAGATGTACCCAGTCCAAATCAGTCTTCCTCTTCCCGTTATATTTTCTCTATATTTCCCCTTGTAGACAAAGTGTACTTTGTTGATTCATCCATTAGAGAGGTGTCAGAAGAATATATGTATGAGGATCAGAGTAGCACAGAAGTAAGTACTGGGTGACAAATAATCAAAATGACATAGGGAGGTAAGGTATGGTTCCTAATTACTGTAAAAAGTCAGGTGGAAGCACCACCAGTGGCTAAGAACCCAGGCCATTGAAACCCACTGCGGCCAAAGCAGAGGGACACTGGTAAGGACTCTTGTTGATGATTAGCTGCCTTTAGGAGCACAGCGACTCATACAATCCCCTTACATAGATATGCAGGCATGTTTCCACGCACGCACACACATACACACTGAGGAATTGTTTAAGTAGTGATTAGCTATTGTGAGTTCTTCTGTTTTTATAAAAATATTAAAAACAGAGAGAGCAAAAATGTGCAAAAGGTGAGAAGCAGATGACAGCGTTCTAAGGTTAACGTGTGAGGAGGGAGAGAAGGAGAATGTTAAAAAGGAAACACCACCTTAATTGTGTTCTACCTCCCGTGCACACACAATGCCTGGCTTTCATCAGGTATTTCTTCAGATGATGCAATGCCCCAAGGGAAGAACCACCACGGATTTATACTCAAGAGTCGATTCTGTGATGTTTAATAAGGTGACAGAAATGTTATAATCTATACAATTTAAAATAAGACTTTCCTAAAATTAGACCCCATTATTCATGTACTTAAATAAGAAGCCCGATTTTCAGAAGTGCTGAGCACCCAGCATCTTCCATTAAGGGAAATCTGAAGAACAACTGATGGGAACCAGAGTGGTGCTTGCAGGATAGAACTCAATTACAGAAATGCTGTCCCTGTAATCAATCTCTTATTCTCTCTCAACACAGGTTACATTTAGAACATTGGTATCATCCATGAGGCAGGGATTCCACAAGGAAGAAAAAGGAGAGTTCCCATGACAGCTTTTCCCACACTCAATACATTTATGGAGTGTCTCTACTGTGCAGATTCTCTGATGCACAATAAGGTTGGAGTGGTGACTAGCAAGCAAGGAATTCTGCTCTCGTTTCAACCACTATAATACAAGGGGAGTTAATCAAAAATGAGAACATTATTTGATCCAAAAACATACTTGAGAACCCCAGTTATACAAAAAGCTTATGCTTCTAATCATTGGCAAAGAAATCAAGAGGTAACTTTACATACTACTCAAAGGAATTAATGCTACAAGTTTATTTAAACTAGCAATAACTAAATAAGAGGTGATAACATAGAAAGGATATTACACTAAAGGAAAAGTCAAGCAGAATATTTATAAGCTACCAAAAGTACCAATACCAGTAACCAGAGCAACTGGTTTCAAAGAATGAGGAAAATATTGAGACTCAGTACTACAGGTATCAATGCTAATTCAATAAAGAGGCAGGATCCATCAATGGCTATTGGCCAGGATGGGCAGGGATGGTGTCCCTAGCCTCTGTTTGCCAGAAGCTGGGATTGGGTGACAGGGCACGGATCACTTGATGATCACCTGTCTGTTCATTTCCTCTAGGGCACCTGCCATTGACCACTGTAAGAGGACAGGATACCGGGCTTGATGGACCTTTGGTCTGACCCAGTATGGCCATTCTTATGATCTATGCTGAATCAATTTCCGAACCTGAAATTTCCTATGCAAACATGGCTTTCCAGACAACAGCCACCTAGACGCTTTTGATTATTTATCAGTTGACTGACTGACTATCAGGGACTAGGTTCGGCTGGAATGGCCGCGTTCCTCATTAGCCGCAACTGCATCGCATCCCAGCCTACCACTTGATTAAGATCTGCATTTATTGCTATGAACTGCAGGAAGCAATCCTGTCTTGTCAGATGTGGACAGAGTGGTCTAGCAGGCGTTGCCCGTCTCTACCGGAACAGGGGTCTCTGTTTCTGAAAGTAGTCGACAGTATTAAGACTCCTGCTGAATCCTTTCCAAGGCAGGCAGGGTAACTCCGACAGGGGACCCTCCCTGCCCTCTCCACACTCAGCGGCCTCTAAGACAGACCCAGACCCGGCCCCACCTCCCGGGCCCCGCCCTCCCGTCCTATCCCGGGCCCCCGCGCTCACCAGCCCCAGCCCCAGCCCCGCCCCCCCGGCCCGATCCCGGGCCCCCGCGCTCACCAGCCCCAGCCCTAGCCCCGCCCCCCCGGTCCGATCCCGGGCCCCCGCGCTCACCAGCCCCGCCCCCCCCGGCCCGATCCCGGGCCCCCGCGCTCACCAGCCCCAGCCCCGCCCCCCCGGCCCGATCCCGGGCCCCCGCGCTCACCAGCCCCAGCCCCGCCCCCCCGGCCCGATCCCGGGCCCCCGCGCTCACCAGCCCCAGCCCCGCCCCCCCGGCCCGATCCCGGGCCCCCGCGCTCACCAGCCCCGCCCCCCCGGCCCGATCCCGGGCCCCCGCGCTCACCAGCCCCAGCCCCGCCCCCCCGGCCCGATCCCGGGCCCCCGCGCTCACCAGCCCAGCACCAGGCCGCTGGTGACCAGGAAGCAGACAAACACCACAGCGATGTAGAAGAGCGGGGAGTATTCGTAGAGCGTCACCAGGAACACGGCAGCCATGGGGCCCCGCGGCCGCCCCAGCTCGGGGGGGGGGGGGAGGGGGAGGGGGGCTGCCAGCGGAACCAGCCGCCCGGCCTGCGACCCGGCCGCCCTGGTTCCAACTCCGGCTGTCACTACTGCGCATGTGCGCGGCGTGTGCGCCTGCCCACTAGGAACGGGAGGCCCCCCTGAAGCTGCTGCCCTTAGTCTGCCCTGAGTTTGGTGCGGGAGCGGGGCAGGGGATGACACGTGGAAAGCAGGGGCAGGGGCAGGGGCAGGGGCAGGGCCAGGAGGCGATCGGGAGGGAAGGGCAGCACGTGCAGGCGTTGCTAGCTCTCCTGCTTGGATTGGGAGTCTCCCTGGAGGGGATGTTTCCTTAAAGACCCAGCTGCTGGAGTACAGCCTCCAGAATCTCAGCTTCCATTTTTTAAAAGAAAGTCACTGCCTAGTGCTCAGGGTCGCGCAGCAAACTTGAAAACACGACCACCTCGCTGTACGTGGAGGACTAATCCGAAACCAAATGAACTGACTGTTGCAGACATTTTTTTTTTTAAATCATATATTTTTAAACCAGTTTCATGATTTGTAGAAGCCTGGCTTGTGATTTTTGAATGCTTGGGGTTGGACTGGAATAGGAGGGAAAAGAAATAACTCTGGTGGAGGGGGTGGGCAGATGAAGCAGCTCCGAGGCTGTGAATGGATAAAGTAGGAGATGAGAGAGCATGATGTGGGAACGGAGGCCAGGAGACGTAGATATGCAGGGGATGTGGGATGATGAGAAGCGATGGGGAAGAATATAAATACATAGGCTTTAGAATTTTGATCCGAGTTTCCAATAGGGAACAAGAAAAATGTAGTGGATTCGGCAACTGAAGAGAAATAGTCAAACGAAAAAGAGTCCTGTTGAATTACATCACATGAAGGCAGATAACTAAATATTGGTAAATAGTATAAATGCCTGTTTACAAATGTTAGAAGTCTAAATACTAAGATGGGTGGACTTGCATGCCTGGTATTAAATGAGGATATTGATATAATAGACATTACAGAAACATGGTGGAATGATGATAATCAATGGGACATGGCAATACTAGGGTACAAAATATATTGGAATGAGAGACTAGGTCGTGCTGGTGGGGAAATGGCAGTATATGTGAAAGAAAGCATAAAGTCAAATACAACAATAATCTTAAATGAATCAAACTGTACTATAAAAAGAAAAGGAGTACTTGTGGCACCTTAGAGACTAACAAATTTATTAGAGCATAAGCTTTCGTGAGCTACAGCTCACTTCATCGGATGCATTTGGTGGAAAAAACAGAGGGGAGAAAGCTTATGCTCTAATAAATTTGTTAGTCTCTAAGGTGCCACAAGTACTGCTTTTCTTTTTGCGAATACAGACTAACACGGCTGCTACTATGAAACCTGTACTATAGAATCTCTATGGATAGAAATTCCATGCTTGAATAATAAGAGTGTAGCAACAGGAATATACTACCAACTATTTGACCTGGATGATGACAAGCATTATGAAATGCTCAGATAGATTAGAGAGACTAAAAACAAAAACAAAAAACAGGAAAACCCAGTAATGGGGATTTCAACTATCACCATATGGACTGGGTACATGTCACTTCAGGAAGGGATGCAAAGATAAAATTTCTAGACACCATTAATGACTGCTTCTTGGAGTAACTAGTCCTGGAGCCCACAAGGGGAGAGGCAATGTTTGGTTTAATCCTAGGTGGAGATAGGATCTAGTCCAAGAGGTGAACATAGCTGAACTGCTCAGTAATAGTGACCATAAAGTTATTACATTTAACATCCTTGTAGGGGCAAAAATGTCAGAAAAACCCACCACAGTAGTATTCAACTTTCAAAAGAGGAATTACACAAAAATGAGGAAGCTAGTTAAATAGAAATTAAAAGGAACAGTCACAAGTGTGAAATGCCTGCAAGCTGCATGGAAATTTTTTAAAAATATAATAGAGGCTCAAATTAAATGTATATCCCAAACAAAAAAATACAGTAAGTGGACCAAAAAATTGCCACCATGGCTAAACGAAAGAGTAAGAGAAGTGGTTAGAGACAAAAAGACATCCTTTAAAAATTGGAAGTCAAATCCTACTGAGGAAAACAGAAAGGAGCATGAAACTCTGGCAGGTCAAGTGTAAAAATATAATAAGACAGGCCAAAAAAGAATTTGAAGAGCAACTACCAAAAGACATAAAAACTAATTGCAACATTTTTTTAATTACATCACAAGCAGGAAGCCTGCCAAACAGTCAGTGAGGCCACTGGATGATTGAATTGCTAAAGGAGCACTCAGAGATGACAAGGTGTCATGATGCCTTCATGGATCACAACTGAGAATACCAAATTCAGGACAAACTGCTGAGAAATAGGGCAGATACACCCCAAAACTGGTGGTTATTCTCCCATAAGATATACCGAACCAGCAACAAAAGTAAACTTCTGTTTCACCACACTGATTAACAAGAAGTCAGGAAAGCAGTTTCCTTAGGCATTCCGGTCCTTGTACCACCACCAAAAACACTAGACTTAATAATAAGTGGCTATTTACAACCAATTTAATCAAAGAAAAGGGTTCTTTTGATCCCAAAGGACCAGCCACACACCCAGGTCAATATATCATTCAAATATTACCCAATAATGACAGTGTTCCCGATCCTTTAGTATCTGAAATGTTAAAGTTTATTTATAAAAAAATTTATAAATTTATTTATAGTTTATTTTTTATTATTTATAAAAAGAAAGAAAGGTGAGAGTTAAAATTGGCTAAAGGAATCAAATACATACAATAATTGCAAAGTTCTTGGTTCAGGCTTGTAGCAGTGATGGAATAAACTGCTGGCTTGTTAAGTCTCTGGTGGCTTCCAAATCACTGGAAGATCCTCAGTCCCTTGGTTAGAATGCTCCCATTAGCATGAGTTCATAGTCCAGAGGTCTGAGCAGGGAAGAGGCAAAATGGAGATGTTTCCAGGGCCTTTTATAGCATCTGCCAAGTGAAGGGAATCCCATTGTTCTCACTGTGGAAAATTACAGGTAACAAGATGGTGTTTGGAGTCACAAGGACAAGTCACATGTCCATGCATGATTTTGATTAGTCATAGCAGAAGCCATTAAGTGTAGATAGGTGTCTCCCATGGTCCATTGTGACTTAAGTGTGTCTTGATGAGCCATTTAACTTGAATAGTCCCTTCAAGATGTGCAGGCTAAATACCTTGTAGGTGTTACCATATGAGCAAACATTTGAAATACAGATACATAGTTAATATTCATAACTTCAGATACAACAATTATACATGCATATAAATAGCATAATCATATTCAGCAATCATAACCTTTCCATAGACACCTTCCTTGACACACTTTGTACAAGATTTGTTGCAATTACTGTATATAACAGTGGTAGCAACAACGATCTACATGCTCATGTTTTAGTCAGATAATATCACACAAAGCCATTGTGGAGAAGCTAAGGTCATGTCTACACTACAGAGTTAAGTTGACTTAAGTTATGTCGATGATCATAAGTCATTTTAATAACATCGGTTGTGCATGTCCACACAATGCTCCTTGTGTCGGCAGAGCATATTTACAGTCATTGTTCTTGCATTGACAGAAAGAGCATTGCCTGGTGGGTAGCTATCCCACTATGCGACTCGCCACCCTCTGCTACTGGGAACTCTGGGAACGGATCATGGTGCATCATGGGGACATGCTTGCCATCCTGTGATGCAGTTCTTTCCATCCCATAATACCATGGGCTTCCTACTTTGTTTTGCACCGTTTTTCAACAGCCCTCGTAAACTGTGCACCCGCCATCTCTGCTTGATAGCACGGATTCTGAGCTGCTGGCCAGTGTGGTGATGAATGTTATGAACACAACACAGCTGGTCCTGGCAGTATTTCATGAACTGTGAAACAGAGAGTAAATTGGTGATGTCTACCGTACTGTCTGCCATGAAAACAAATAATTCAAGATTGCTGCTGGCATTCACGGAACGGCTTGCCACAATGGACTGTCAGTACTGGGCTCGAGAAACAAGCACTGAGTGGCACGGTTGCATTGTGATGCATGTATGGGATGACGAGAAGTGGCTGCAGAACTCTTGGATGCGCAAATTCACCTTCCCGGAACTGTGTGCCGAGCATGCCCCAGCACTTTCGTACAAGGACGCCAGAATGAGAACTGCTCTCACTGTGGACAGGGCCGGATTAACGCAGGGGCTTTAGGGGCTGCAGCCCAGGGCCTTGGGCTAAGGGGGGCCCCGCAAAAATAAATCCATAATTATATACAATTCAGTGGTCACCAACCTGTCGATCGCGATCGACTGGTCAATCCTGGAGCCTCTGCCAGTTGATCACGATCTCTGGGCCGCTAAAAGTCCAGCAGCACAGCACAGCTCAGGACGCGGCTGGCTGCTGGCACATCTCTGTGGCCCCTGGGGAGGGGTAGGCAGCTCCACGCGCTGCCACTGTCCCCAGCACCGTCCCCGCAGCTCCGGCCAATGGGAGCTGCAGGTGCGGCACTTGTGGGCACAGGCAGCACATGGAGACACACTGTCCTCCTCCCCTCAGGGGCAAGCAGAGACGTGTCAGCAGCTGGCCACTTCCAGGAGTGGCCCAGTTGTGCCGTCGACAGAGAGCCACCTGTGGTAAGCGCCTCCCAGCTGGAGCCTGCACCTCACACCCCCTCCTGCACCCCAACCCCTTGCCCCAGGTCAGAATCCCCTCTGCACCAAACTCCTTCCCAGAGCCCCCACCCCTCACCCTCTCCTACACCCCAACTCTCTGCTCCAGCCTGGAGCCCACTCCTGCACCCAAACTCCCTCCCAGAAAGAAACTAATATAACAGCTATTCTAAGGTAAGAAGTAGGCTATTTTGAATTAACTTAACTATATTCTACATGTTTTAAGACTGAAATGTAGCCACAGAATGCCTTTATGTTAATTAAAAAGCAAGTTTAGTACAGCGTTAATAGCATCGATGCCATAATTGTGATCATTTTGTTTTAAATTAGGAAAAAGACTTGTGTACAGAGGCCCCACAAAATCTAATAGCCCCGGGCCCACAGGAGAGTTAATACGGCCCTGACTGTGGAAAAGCAAGTGGTGAGTGCTATTGGCAACTCCAGATTGCTACTGATCAGTTGCGAATCAATTTGGAGTTGGATAGTCCACCATGGGGGTTGTGGTGATGCAAGTGTGCAGGGCCATAAATTGCCCCCTGCTATGAAGGACTGTGACTCTCAGTGATGTGCAGGAAATAATTGATGGCTTTGAGGCAATGGGATTCCCTAACGGTGGCAGGGTGATAGATGGAATGTATTGCATATCTCAGTTTTGGACTGTGACCATCTTGTGACAGAGTACATCAAACAAAAAGGCTACTTCTCCATAGTCTTGCAGACGCTGATGGATCACCAGGGCCGTTTCACTGACATCAATGCAGGGTGGTCAGGGAAGGTGCATGATGCATGCATCTTTGGGAACACTCGACTGGGCTGTGTAGAAAGCTGCACACTGGGACTTTCTTTCTAGACCAGAAGTTTCCATGGGGGAAGTGGAAATGCCCATATTGAACCTGCGAGACCCCGCCTACCCCTTGCTCTCATGGCTCATGAAGCCTTACTTCAGAAACCTAGACATAAGCAAGGAGTACTTCAACAACAGGCTCAGAAGGTGCCAAATGACTGATGAATGTGCCTTTGGCCGATTAAAAGGACGCTGGCACTGTCTTTTTGGCCGGGTAGACCTCAATGAGGAAAATATTCTGACGGTCATTGGAGCCTGCTGTACTCTGCATGATATTTGCAAAGCGAAGTGGGAAGAGTTTCTCCAGGGGTGGAATGCTGAGGCTGATCAGCTGGCTGCTGATTTTGAGCAGCCAGGTACAAGAACAATTAGAGGAGCACGGTGGGAGGCTATTTGAATCAGGGAGGCTTTGAAGGAGCATTTTAAGAATGGTTCCCAGTAATGTGTCTTTATGTGATGCATTTGGCCAGGAAATGTTTACTTGCCACCTTGAATTACTCCTACAATGCTTTCTTCCTGAGAATTAACTGTAGTGAGCAAATATTCCTACCTTTGGCAACTGTGTTTTAATGTTAGCACTGACCGATTTGTGTATGTCACAAATAAAAACTCATTATATTTCAAAGATTAAAATTTAATAACAGAATGAAGGACAAATTTTTGGTCAAACAGGAGACATGACAATGAGAAACAATCTCGCGATTAGGGCTCATACAGCTGAGTGTAACTGCAGCTTTAGTTGGGGAACCAGTCACTAGATGTGGAGTGCACAGGTACTGTGAGGGATACAAGGAATACAGTGGGGAAGTTTGGGGAGGGAATGAACCAGAGTCCTGTATTGGCTGCAGGGGAAGTTGTGCACAGACGTGTTCAGATTGCAGGTTAATAATGGATTTCATCATCTCTGGCCCTCCAGGAACTTTATCATCTTCTCCTACACCTGTGTCCTTTCCAGGCTATCCAACCATAGTCTTTCATTAATTATCTCCCTCTACGTTCCTGTTTTTACACATGCTGCATATGTTGACTGCAGCACTTTGTAAAACATATCCTCCTTACTCCTCCTTATCTAACAGAGGTGCTCTGCCATGATGTCACGGGGCTGTGATGCGCTGCTGTCACACAAGGACTCGGACTGGCACGTGATGTCACGGGACAGTGATGCGCTGCTGTCGCACAGGGACTCGGGGCGAGACGTGATGTCATGGGGATGTGATGCGCTGCTGTCGCACAGGGACTCGGGGCAGGACGTGATGTCACGGGGCAGTAATGCGCTGCTGTCGCACCAGGACTCGGGGATGGACGTGATGTCACGGAGCTGAGATGCACTGCTGTCGCACAGGCAGTCGGGGTGAGACGTGATGTCACGGGGATGTGATGCGCTGCTGTCGCACAGGGACTCGGGGCAGGACGTAATGTCACGTGGCAGTAATGCGCTGCTGTCGCACCGGGACTCGGGGATGGACGTGATGTCACGGGGCTGTGATGCGCTCCTGTCGCACAGGGACACGGGGCGGGACGTCATCTCACGAGGCTGTGATGCACTGCTCTCACACAGGGACTCGGGGCGGGACGTGATGTCACGGGGCTGTGATGCGCTGCTGTCACACAGGGACTCGGGGCGGGACGTGATGTCACGGGGCTGTGATGCGCAGCTGGCTCACACGGACTCAGGGCGGGATGTGATGTCACGAGGCTGTGATACGCTGCTGTCGCACAGGGACTCGGGGCGGAACGTGATGTCACGGGGCTGTGATGCGCTGCTGTCGCACAGGGACTCGGGGCGGGACGTGATGTCAGGGGGCTGTGATGCGCTGGTGTCGCACTGGGATTCGGGGCGGGACATGATGTCACGGGGCTGTGATGAGCTGCTGTGACACAGGGACTCGGACTGGGACGTGATGTCACGGGACAGTGATGCGCTGCTGTCGCACAGGGACTCGGGGCGAGATGTGATGTCACGGGGCTGTGATACGCTGCTGTCGCACAGGGACTCGGGGCAGGATGTGATGTCACGAGGCTGTGATGCGCTGCTGTCACACAGGGACTCGGGGCGGGACGTGATGTCACGGGGCTGAGATGCGCAGCTGCCTCACACGGACTCAGGGCGGGATGTGATGTCACGAGGCTGTGATACGCTGCTGTCGCACAGGGACTAGGGGCGGAACGTGATGTCACGGGGCTGTGATGCGCTGGTGTCGCACCGGGATTCGGGGCGGGACATGATGTCACGGGGCTGTGATGAGCTGCTGTGACACAGGGACTCGGACTGGGACGTGATGTCACGGGACAGTGATGCGCTGCTGTCGCACAGGGACTCGGGGCGAGATGTGATGTCACGGGGCTGTGATACGCTGCTGTCGCACAGGGACTCGGGGCAGGACGTGATGTCACGGGGCTGTGATACGCTGCTGTCACACAGGGACTCAGGACGGGACGTGATGTCACGGGGCTGTGATGCGCTGCTGTCGCACAGGGACTCGGGGTGGGACGTGATGTCACGAGGCTGTGATATGCTGCTGTCACACAAGGACTCGGGGTGGGACGCCATGTTACGGGGCTGTAATGCGCTGCTGTCGCACAGGGACTCGGGGCGGGACGTGATGTCACGGGGCTGTGATACGCTGCTGTCGCACAGGGACTCGGGGCAGGACGTGATGTCACGAGGCTGTGATGCGCTGCTGTCACACAGGGACTCGGGGCGGGACGCGATGTCACGGGGCTGTGATGCGCAGCTGGCTCACACGGACTCAGGGCGGGATGTGATGTCACGAGGCTGTGATACGCTGCTGTCGCACAGGGACTCGGGGTGGGACGTGATGTCACGAGGCTGTGATATGCTGCTGTCACACAAGGACTCGGGGTGGGACGCCATGTTACGGGGCTGTAATGCGCTGATGTCGCACAGGGACTCGGGGCGGGACGTGATGTCAAGGGGCTGTGATGAGCTGCTGTGACACAGGGACTCGGACTGGGACGTGATGTCACGGGACAGTGATGCGCTGCTGTCGCACAGGGACTCGGGGCGAGATGTGATGTCACGGGGCTGTGATACGCTGCTGTCGCACAGGGACTCGGGGCAGGACATGATGTCACGGGGCTGTGATGTGCTACTGTCTCACAGGAATTCGGGGCGGGACGTCATGTCACGAGGCTGTGATGCGCTGCTGTCGCACAGGGACTCAGGACGGGACGTGATGTCACGGGGCTGTACTGCGCTCCTGTCGCACAGGGACTCCGGGTGGGACGTGATGTCACGGGGCTGTGATGCGCTGCTGTCGCACAGGGACTCGGGGCGGGACGTGATGTCACGGGGCTGTGATGCGCTGCTGTCGCACAGGGAGTCGGGGTATGACGTGATGTCACGGGGCTGTGATGCGCTGCTGTTACACAGGGTCACGGGGCGGGACATGATGTCAGGGGGCTGTGATGCGCTGCTGTCGCACAGGGAGTCCGGGCAGGACGTGATGTCACGGGGTTGTGATGCGCTGCTGTCGCAGAGGGACTCGGGGCGGGACGCGATGTCACGGGGCTGTGATGCGCTGCTGTCGCACAGGGACTCGGGGCGAGACGTGATGTAACGGGGCTGTGATGCGCTGCTGTCGCACACGGAGTCGGGGTATGATGCGATGTCACGGGGTAGTGAGGCGCTGCTATCGCACAGGGAGTCCGGGCGGGACGTGATGTCACGGGGCTGTGATGCGCTGCTGTCGCACAGGGACTCGGGGCGGGAGGTGATGTTACGGGGCAGTGATGCGCTGCTGTCGCACAGGGAGTCGGGGTATGACGCGATGTCACGGGGCAGTGATGCGCTGCTGTCGCACAGCGACTTGGGAAGGGACGTGATGTCACGAGGCTGTGATGTGCTGCTGTCGCACAGGGTCTGGGGGTGGGACGTGATGTCACGGGGCTGTGATGCGCTGCTGTAGCACAGGGAGTCGGGGTATGACGCGATGTCACGGGGCTGTGATGCGCTGCTGTCGCACAAGGACTCGGGGCGGGACGTGATGTAACGGGGCCTTGATGCGCTGCTGTCGCACACAGAGTCGGGGTATGACGCGATGTCACGGGGCTGTGATGCGCTGCTGTCGCACAGGGAGTCGGGGCGGGACGTGATGTCACGGGGCTGTGATGCGCTGCTGTCGCACAGGGACTCGGGGCGGGACGTGATGTCACGGGGCTGTGATGCGCTGCTGTCGCACACGGAGTCGGGGTATGACGCGATGTCACGGGGCTGTGATGCGCTGCTGCCGCACAGGGAGTCGGGGTATGACACGATGTCACGGGGCTGTGATGCGCTGCTGTCGCACAGGGTCTGGGGGTGGGACGTGATGTCACGGGGCTGTGATGCGCTGCTGTCGCACAGGGACTCGGGGCGGAACGTGATGTCAGGGGGCTGTGATGCGCTGCTGTCGCACAGGGTCTGGGGGCGGGACGTGATGTCACGAGGCTGTGATGCGCTGCTGTCGCACACGGAGTCGGGGTCTGACGCGATGTCACGGGGCTGTGATGCGCTGCTGTCGCAGAGGGACTCGGGGCGGGAGGTGATGTCACGGGGCAGTGATGCGCTGCTGTCGCACAGGGAGTCGGGGTATGACGCGATGTCACGGGGCTGTGATGCGCTGCTGTCGCAGAGGGACTCGGGGCGGGACATGATGTCACGGGGCTGTGATGCGCTGCTGTCGCACACGGAGTCGGGGTATGACGCGATGTCACGGGGCTGTGATGCGCTGCTGTCGCAGAGGGACTCGGGGCGGGAGGTGATGTCACGGGGCAGTGATGCGCTGCTGTCGCACAGGGAGTCGGGGTATGACACGATGTCTCGGGGCTGTGATGCGCTGCTGTCGCACAGGGACTCGGGGCGGGACGTGATGTCACGGGGCTGTGATGCGCTGCTGTCGCACAGGGTCTGGAGGTGGGACGTGATGTCACGGGGCTGTGATGCGCTGCTGTAGCACAGGGAGTCGGGGTATGACGCGATGTCACGGGGCTGTGATGCGCTGCTGTCAGACAGGGAGTCGGGGCGGGAGGTGATGTTACGGGGCAGTGATGCGCTGCTGACGCACAGGGAATCGGGGTATGACGCGATGTCACGGGGCTGTGATGCGCTGCTGTCGCACAGGGTCTGGGGGTGGGACGTGATGTCACGGGGCTGTGATGCGCTGCTGTCGCACAGGGAGTCGGGGTATGACGCGATGTCACGGGGCTGTGATGCGCTGCTGTCACACAGGGAGTCGGGGTATGACACGATGTCACAGGGCAGTGATGCGCTGCTGTCGCACAGGGACTCGGGGCGGGACGTGATGTCACGGGGCTGTGATGAGCTGCTGTCGCACAGGGTCTGGGGGTGGGACGTGATGTCACGGGGCTGTGATGCACTGCTGTCGGACAGGGAGTCCGGGCGGGACGTGATGTCCTGGGGTTGTGATGCGCTGCTGTCGCACAGGGACTTGGGGTGGGACGTGATGTCACGGGGCTGTGATGCGCTGCTGTCGCACAGGGACTCGGGGCGGGACATGATGTCATGAGGCTGTGATGCGCTGCTGTAGCACACGGAGTCGGGGTATGACGCGATGTCATGGGGTTGTGATGCGCTGCTGTCACACAGGGACTCGGGGTATGACGTGATGTCACGGGGCTGTGATGCGCTGCTGTCGCAAAGGGACTCGGGGCGGGACGTGATGTCACGGGGCTGTGTTGCGCTGCTGTCACACAGGGAGTCGGGGCGGGAGGTGATGTTACGGGGTAGTGATGCGCTGCTGTCGCACAAGGAGTCGGGGTATGACGCGATGTCACGGGGCTGTGATGCGCTGCTGTCACACAGGGACTCGGGGCGGGATGCGATGTCACGGGGCTGTGATGCGTTGCTGTCGCACAGGGTCTGGGGGTGGGACGTGATGTCACGGGGCTGTGATGCGCTGCTGTCGCACAGGGAGTCGGGGTATGACACGATGTTACAGGGCTGTGATGCGCTGCTGTCGCAGAGGGACTCGGGGCGGAACGTGATGTCAGGGGGCTGTGATGCGCTGCTGTCGCACAGGGTCTGGGGGTGGGACGTGATGTCACGGGGCTGTGATGCGCTGCTGTCGCACAGGGTCTGGGGGTGGGACGTGATGTCACGGGGCTGTGATGCGCTGCTGTCGCACAGGGACTCGGGGCGGGACGTGATGTCACGGGGCAGTGATGCGCTGCTGTCGCACAGGGACTCGGGGCGGGACGTGATGTCACGGGGCTGTGATGCGCTGCTGTCGCACAGGGTCTGGGCGTGGGATGTGATGTCACGGGGCTGTGATGCGCTGATGTAGCACACGGAGTCGGGGTTTGACGCGACGTCATGGGGCTGTGATGCGCTGCTGTCACACAGGGAGTCGGGGTATGACGCGATGTCACGGGGCTGTGATGCGCTGCTGTCGCACAGGGTCTGGGGGTGGGACGTGATGTCACGGGGCTGTGATGCGCTGATGTTGCACACGTAGTCGGGGTTTGACGCGACGTCATGGGGCTGTGATGCGCTGCTGTCACACAGGGAGTCGGGGTTTGACGCGACATCATGGGGCTGTGATGCGCTACTGGCACACAGGGAGTCAGGGCGGGAGGTGATGTCACGGGGCTGTGATGCGCTGCTGTTGCACAGGGAGTCGGGGTATGATGCGATGTCACGGGGCTGTGATGCGCTGCTGTCACACAGGGTCTCGGGGCGGGACGTGATGTCACGGGGCTGTGATGCGTTGCTGTCGCACACGGAGTCGGGGTATGACGCGATGTCACGGGGCTGTGATGCGCTGCTGTCGCAGAGGGACTCGGGGCGGGACCTGATGTCACGGGGCTGTGATGCGCTGCTGTCGCACAGGGACTCGGGGCGGGACGTGATGTCACGGGGCTGTGATGCACTGCTGTCGCACAGGGAATCGGGGTATGACGCGATGTCACGGGGCTGTGATGCGCTGCTGTCGCACAGGGAGTCGGGGTATGACGCGATGTCAAGGGGCTGTGATGCGCTGTTGTCACACAGGGAGTCGGGGTATGACGCGATGTCACAGGGCTGTGATGCGCTGCTGTCACACAGGGAGTCGGGGTATGACACGATGTCACAGGGCAGTGATGCGCTGCTGTCACACAGGGAGTCGGGGCGGGAGGTGATGTTACGGGGCAGTGATGCGCTGCTGTAGCACACGGATTCGGGGTATGACGCGATGTCATGGGGCTGTGATGCGCTGCTGTCACACAGGGAGTCGGGGTATGACGCGATGTCACGGGGCTGTGATGCGCTGCTGTCGCAGAGGGACTCGGGGCGGGACGTGATGTCACGGGGCTGTGATGCGCTTCTGTCGCACACGGAGTCGGGGTATGACGCGATGTCACGGGGCTGTGATGCGCTGCTGTCGCAGAGGGACTCGGGGCGGGATGTGATGTCATGGGGCTGTGATGCGCTGCTGTCGCACAGGGAGTCCGGGCGGGACGTGATGTCACGGGGTTGTGATGCGCTGCTGTCGCAGAGGGACTCGGGGCGGGACGTGATGTCACGGGGCTGTGATGCGCTGCTGTCGCACAGGGAGTCGGGGTATGACGCGATGTCACGGGGCTGTGATGCGCTGCTGTTGCACAGGGAGTCGGGGTATGACGCGATGTCACGGGGCTGTGATGCGCTGCTATCGCACAGGGACTCGGGGCGGGACGTGATGTCACGGGGCTGTGATGCGCTGCTGTCGCAGAGGGACTCGGGGCGGGACGTGATGTCACGGGGCTGTGATGCGCTGCTGTCGCACAGGGTCTGGGGGTGGGACGTGATGTCACGGGGCTGTGATGCGCTGCTGTCGGACAGGGAGTCCGGGCGGGATGTGGTGTCATGGGGTTGTGATGCGCTGCTGTCGCACAGGGAGTTGGGGCGGGATGTGATGTCACGGGGCTGTGATGCGCTGCTGTCGCACAGGGTCTGGGGGTGGGACGTGATGTCACGGGGCTGTGATGCGCTGCTGTCGCACAGGGACTCGGGGCGGGAGGTGATGTTACGGGGCAGTGATGCGCTGCTGTAGCACAGGGAGTCGGGGTATGACGCGATGTCACGGGGCTGTGATGCGCTGCTGTCGCACAGGGTCTGGGGTTGGGACGTGATGTCACGGGGCTGTGATGCGCTTCTGTCGCACAGGGTCTGGGGCTGGGACGTGATGTCACGGGGCTGTGATGCGCTGCTGTCGCACAGGGAGTCGGGGTATGACACGATGTTACAGGGCTGTGATGCGCTGCTGTCGCAGAGGGACTCGGGGCGGAACGTGATGTCAGGGGGCTGTGATGCGCTGCTGTCGCACAGGGTCTGGGGGTGGGACGTGATGTCACGGGGCTGTGATGCGCTGCTGTCGCACAGGGTCTGGGGGTGGGACGTGATGTCACGGGGCTGTGATGCGCTGCTGTCGGACAGGGAGTCCGGGCGGGATGTGGTGTCATGGGGTTGTGATGCGCTGCTGTCGCACAGGGAGTTGGGGCGGGATGTGATGTCACGGGGCTGTGATGCGCTGCTGTCGCACAGGGTCTGGGGGTGGGACGTGATGTCACGGGGCTGTGATGCGCTGCTCTCGCACAGGGACTCGGGGTATGACGTTTTGTCACGGGGCTGTGATGCGCTGCTGTCGCAGAGGGACTCGAGGCGGGACGTGATGTCACGGGGCTGTGTTGCGCTGCTGTCACACAGGGAGTCGGGGCGGGAGGTGATGTTACGGGGCAGTGATGCGCTGCTGTAGCACAGGGAGTCGGGGTATGACGCGATGTCACGGGGCTGTGATGCGCTGCTGTCGCACAGGGTCTGGGGTTGGGACGTGATGTCACGGGGCTGTGATGCGCTTCTGTCGCACAGGGTCTGGGGGTGGGACGTGATGTCACGGGGCTGTGATGCGCTTCTGTCGCACAGGGTCTGGGGGTGGGACGTGATGTCACGGGGCTGTGATGCGCTGCTGTCACACAGGGAGTCGGGGTATGACACGATGTCACAGGGCAGTGATGCGCTGCTGTCGCACAGGGTCTGGGGCTGGGACGTGATGTCACGGGGCTGTGATGCGCTGCTGTCGCACACGGAGTCGAGGTATGACGCGATGTCACGGGGCTGTGATGCGCTGCTGTCGCACAGGGTCTGGGGGTGGGACGTGATGTCACGGGGCTGTGATGCGCTGATGTAGCACACGTAGTCGGGGTTTGACGCGACGTCATGGGGCTGTGATGCGCTGCTGTCACACAGGGAGTCGGGGTTTGACGCGACATCATGGGGCTGTGATGCGCTACTGGCACACAGGGAGTCAGGGCGGGAGGTGATGTCACGGGGCTGTGATGCGCTGCTGTTGCACAGGGAGTCGGGGTATGATGCGATGTCACGGGGCTGTGATGCGCTGCTGTCACACAGGGTCTCGGGGCGGGACGTGATGTCACGGGGCTGTGATGCGTTGCTGTCGCACACGGAGTCGGGGTATGACGCGATGTCACGGGGCTGTGATGCGCTGCTGTCGCAGAGGGACTCGGGGCGGGACGTGATGTCACGGGGCTGTGATGCGCTGCTGTCGCACAGGGACTCGGGGCGGGACGTGATGTCACGGGGCTGTGATGCACTGCTGTCGCACAGGGAGTCGGGGTATGACGCGATGTCACGGGGCTGTGATGTGCTGCTGTCGCACAGGGAGTCGGGGTATGACGCGATGTCAAGGGGCTGTGATGCGCTGTTGTCACACAGGGAGTCGGGGTATGACGCGATGTGACAGGGCTGTGATGCGCTGCTGTCACACAGGGAGTCGGGGTATGACACGATGTCACAGGGCAGTGATGCGCTGCTGTCACACAGGGAGTCGGGGCGGGAGGTGATGTTACGGGGCAGTGATGCGCTGCTGTAGCACACGGAGTCGGGGTATGACGCGATGTCATGGGGCTGTGATGCGCTGCTGTCACACAGGGAGTCGGGGTATGACGCGATGTCACGGGGCTGTGATGCGCTGCTGTCGCAGAGGGACTCGGGGCGGGACGTGATGTCACGGGGCTGTGATGCGCTTCTGTCGCACACGGAGTCGGGGTATGACGCGATGTCACGGGGCTGTGATGCGCTGCTGTCGCAGAGGGACTCGGGGCGGGATGTGATGTCATGGGGCTGTGATGCGCTGTTGTCGCACAGGGAGTCCGGGCGGGACGTGATGTCACGGGGTTGTGATGCGCTGCTGTCGCAGAGGGACTCGGGGCGGGACGTGATGTCACGGGGCTGTGATGCGCTGCTGTCGCACAGGGAGTCGGGGTATGACGCGATGTCACGGGGCTGTGATGCGCTGCTGTTGCACAGGGAGTCGGGGTATGACGCGATGTCACGGGGCTGTGATGCGCTGCTATCGCACAGGGACTCGGGGCGGGACGTGATGTCACGGGGCTGTGATGCGCTGCTGTCGCACAGGGACTCGGGGCGGGACGTGATGTCACGGGGCTGTGATGCGCTGCTGTCGCACAGGGTCTGGGGGTGGGACGTGATGTCACGGGGCTGTGATGCGCTGCTGTCGGACAGGGAGTCCGGGCGGGATGTGGTGTCATGGGGTTGTGATGCGCTGCTGTCGCACAGGGAGTTGGGGCGGGATGTGATGTCACGGGGCTGTGATGCGCTGCTGTCGCACAGGGTCTGGGGGTGGGACGTGATGTCACGGGGCTGTGATGCGCTGCTCTCGCACAGGGACTCGGGGTATGACGTTTTGTCACGGGGCTGTGATGCGCTGCTGTCGCAGAGGGACTCGAGGCGGGACGTGATGTCACGGGGCTGTGTTGCGCTGCTGTCACACAGGGAGTCGGGGCGGGAGGTGATGTTACGGGGCAGTGATGCGCTGCTGTAGCACAGGGAGTCGGGGTATGACGCGATGTCACGGGGCTGTGATGCGCTGCTGTCGCACAGGGTCTGGGGGTGGGACGTGATGTCACGGGGCTGTGATGCGCTTCTGTCGCACAGGGTCTGGGGGTGGGACGTGATGTCACGGGGCTGTGATGCGCTTCTGTCGCACAGGGTCTGGGGGTGGGACGTGATGTCACGGGGCTGTGATGCGCTGCTGTCACACAGGGAGTCGGGGTATGACACGATGTCACAGGGCAGTGATGCGCTGCTGTCGCACAGGGTCTGGGGCTGGGACGTGATGTCACGGGGCTGTGATGCGCTGCTGTCGCACACGGAGTCGGGGTATGACGCGATGTCACGGGGCTGTGATGCGCTGCTGTCGCACAGGGTCTGGGGGTGGGACGTGATGTCACGGGGCTGTGATGCGCTGATGTAGCACACGTAGTCGGGGTTTGACGCGACGTCATGGGGCTGTGATGCGCTGCTGTCACACAGGGAGTCGGGGTTTGACGCGACATCATGGGGCTGTGATGCGCTACTGGCACACAGGGAGTCAGGGCGGGAGGTGATGTCACGGGGCTGTGATGCGCTGCTGTTGCACAGGGAGTCGGGGTATGATGCGATGTCACGGGGCTGTGATGCGCTGCTGTCACACAGGGTCTCGGGGCGGGACGTGATGTCACGGGGCTGTGATGCGTTGCTGTCGCACACGGAGTCGGGGTATGACGCGATGTCACGGGGCTGTGATGCGCTGCTGTCGCAGAGGGACTCGGGGCGGGACGTGATGTCACGGGGCTGTGATGCGCTGCTGTCGCACAGGGACTCGGGGCGGGACGTGATGTCACGGGGCTGTGATGCACTGCTGTCGCACAGGGAGTCGGGGCATGACGCGATGTCACGGGGCTGTGATGTGCTGCTGTCGCACAGGGAGTCGGGGTATGACGCGATGTCAAGGGGCTGTGATGCGCTGTTGTCACACAGGGAGTCGGGGTATGACGCGATGTGACAGGGCTGTGATGCGCTGCTGTCACACAGGGAGTCGGGGTATGACACGATGTCACAGGGCAGTGATGCGCTGCTGTCACACAGGGAGTCGGGGCGGGAGGTGATGTTACGGGGCAGTGATGCGCTGCTGTAGCACACGGAGTCGGGGTATGACGCGATGTCATGGGGCTGTGATGCGCTGCTGTCACACAGGGAGTCGGGGTATGACGCGATGTCACGGGGCTGTGATGCGCTGCTGTCGCAGAGGGACTCGGGGCGGGACGTGATGTCACGGGGCTGTGATGCGCTTCTGTCGCACACGGAGTCGGGGTATGACGCGATGTCACGGGGCTGTGATGCGCTGCTGTCGCAGAGGGACTCGGGGCGGGATGTGATGTCACGGGGCTGTGATGCGCTGCTGTCGCACAGGGAGTCCGGGCGGGACGTGATGTCACGGGGTTGTGATGCGCTGCTGTCGCAGAGGGACTCGGGGCGGGACGTGATGTCACGGGGCTGTGATGCGCTGCTGTCGCACAGGGAGTCGGGGTATGACGCGATGTCACGGGGCTGTGATGCGCTGCTGTCGCACAGGGAGTCGGGGTATGACGCGATGTCACGGGGCTGTGATGCGCTGCTGTTGCACAGGGAGTCGGGGTATGACGCGATGTCACGGGGCTGTGATGCGCTGCTATCGCACAGGGACTCGGGGCGGGACGTGATGTCACGGGGCTGTGATGCGCTGCTGTCGCAGAGGGACTCGGGGCGGGACGTGATGTCACGGGGCTGTGATGCGCTGCTGTCGCACAGGGTCTGGGGGTGGGACGTGATGTCACGGGGCTGTGATGCGCTGCTGTCGGACAGGGAGTCCGGGCGGGACGTGATGTCACGGGGTTGTGATGCGCTGCTGTCGCAGAGGGACTCGGGGCGGGACGTGATGTCACGGGGCTGTGATGCGCTGCTGTCGCACAGGGAGTCGGGGTATGACGCGATGTCACGGGGCTGTGATGCGCTGCTGCCGCACAGGGAGTCGGGGTATGACGCGATGTCACGGGGCTGTGATGCGCTGCTGTCGCACAGGGAGTCGGGGTATGACGCGATGTCACGGGGCTGTGATGCGCTGCTATCGCACAGGGACTCGGGGCGGGACGTGATGTCACGGGGCTGTGATGCGCTGCTGTCGCAGAGGGACTCGGGGCGGGACGTGATGTCACGGGGCTGTGATGCGCTGCTGTCGGACAGGGAGTCCGGGCGGGATGTGGTGTCATGGGGTTGTGATGCGCTGCTGTCGCACAGGGAGTTGGGGCGGGATGTGATGTCACGGGGCTGTGATGCGCTGCTGTCGCACAGGGTCTGGGGGTGGGACGTGATGTCACGGGGCTGTGATGCGCTGCTCTCGCACAGGGACTCGGGGTATGACGTTTTGTCACGGGGCTGTGATGCGCTGCTGTCGCAGAGGGACTCGAGGCGGGACGTGATGTCACGGGGCTGTGTTGCGCTGCTGTCACACAGGGAGTCGGGGCGGGAGGTGATGTTACGGGGCAGTGATGCGCTGCTGTAGCACAGGGAGTCGGGGTATGACGCGATGTCACGGGGCTGTGATGCGCTGCTGTCGCACAGGGTCTGGGGTTGGGACGTGATGTCACGGGGCTGTGATGCGCTTCTGTCGCACAGGGTCTGGGGGTGGGACGTGATGTCACGGGGCTGTGATGCGCTTCTGTCGCACAGGGTCTGGGGGTGGGACGTGATGTCACGGGGCTGTGATGCGCTGCTGTCACACAGGGAGTCGGGGTATGACACGATGTCACAGGGCAGTGATGCGCTGCTGTCGCACAGGGTCTGGGGCTGGGACGTGATGTCACGGGGCTGTGATGCGCTGCTGTCGCACACGGAGTCGGGGTATGATGCGATGTCACGGGGCTGTGATGCGCTGCTGTCGCACACGGAGTCGGGGTATGACGCGATGTCACGGGGCTGTGATGCGCTGCTGTCGCAGAGGGACTCGGGGCGGGACGTGATGTCACGGGGCTGTGATGCGCTGCTGTCGCACAGGGACTCGGGGCGGGACGTGATGTCACGGGGCTGTGATGCGCTGCTGTCGCACAGGGAGTCGGGGCATGACGCGATGTCACGGGGCTGTGATGTGCTGCTGTCGCACAGGGAGTCGGGGTATGACGCGATGTCAAGGGGCTGTGATGCGCTGTTGTCACACAGGGAGTCGGGGTATGACGCGATGTGACAGGGCTGTGATGCGCTGCTGTCACACAGGGAGTCGGGGTATGACACGATGTCACAGGGCAGTGATGCGCTGCTGTCACACAGGGAGTCGGGGCGGGAGGTGATGTTACGGGGCAGTGATGCGCTGCTGTAGCACACGGAGTCGGGGTATGACGCGATGTCATGGGGCTGTGATGCGCTGCTGTCACACAGGGAGTCGGGGTATGACGCGATGTCACGGGGCTGTGATGCGCTGCTGTCGCAGAGGGACTCGGGGCGGGACGTGATGTCACGGGGCTGTGATGCGCTTCTGTCGCACACGGAGTCGGGGTATGACGCGATGTCACGGGGCTGTGATGCGCTGCTGTCGCAGAGGGACTCGGGGCGGGATGTGATGTCATGGGGCTGTGATGCGCTGTTGTCGCACAGGGAGTCCGGGCGGGACGTGATGTCACGGGGTTGTGATGCGCTGCTGTCGCAGAGGGACTCGGGGCGGGACGTGATGTCACGGGGCTGTGATGCGCTGCTGTCGCACAGGGAGTCGGGGTATGACGCGATGTCACGGGGCTGTGATGCGCTGCTGCCGCACAGGGAGTCGGGGTATGACGCGATGTCACGGGGCTGTGATGCGCTGCTGTTGCACAGGGAGTCGGGGTATGACGCGATGTCACGGGGCTGTGATGCGCTGCTATCGCACAGGGACTCGGGGCGGGACGTGATGTCACGGGGCTGTGATGCGCTGCTGTCGCAGAGGGACTCGGGGCGGGACGTGATGTCACGGGGCTGTGATGCGCTGCTGTCGCACAGGGTCTGGGGGTGGGACGTGATGTCACGGGGCTGTGATGCGCTGCTGTCGGACAGGGAGTCCGGGCGGGACGTGATGTCACGGGGTTGTGATGCGCTGCTGTCGCAGAGGGACTCGGGGCGGGACGTGATGTCACGGGGCTGTGATGCGCTGCTGTCGCACAGGGAGTCGGGGTATGACGCGATGTCACGGGGCTGTGATGCGCTGCTGTCGCACAGGGAGTCGGGGTATGACGCGATGTCACGGGGCTGTGATGCGCTGCTGTCGCACAGGGAGTCGGGGTATGACGCGATGTCACGGGGCTGTGATGCGCTGCTATCGCACAGGGACTCGGGGCGGGACGTGATGTCACGGGGCTGTGATGCGCTGCTGTCGCAGAGGGACTCGGGGCGGGACGTGATGTCACGGGGCTGTGATGCGCTGCTGTCGCACAGGGTCTGGGGGTGGGACGTGATGTCACGGGGCTGTGATGCGCTGCTGTCGGACAGGGAGTCCGGGCGGGATGTGGTGTCATGGGGTTGTGATGCGCTGCTGTCGCACAGGGAGTTGGGGCGGGATGTGATGTCACGGGGCTGTGATGCGCTGCTGTCGCACAGGGTCTGGGGGTGGGACGTGATGTCACGGGGCTGTGATGCGCTGCTCTCGCACAGGGACTCGGGGTATGACGTTTTGTCACGGGGCTGTGATGCGCTGCTGTCGCAGAGGGACTCGAGGCGGGACGTGATGTCACGGGGCTGTGATGCGCTGCTGTCACACAGGGAGTCGGGGCGGGACGTGATGTCACGGGGCAGTGATGCGCTGCTGTCGCACAGGGAGTCGGGGTATGACGCGATGTCACGGGGCTGTGATGCGCTGCTGTCGCACAGGGTCTGGGGTTGGGACGTGATGTCACGGGGCTGTGATGCGCTTCTGTCGCACAGGGTCTGGGGGTGGGACGTGATGTCACGGGGCTGTGATGCGCTTCTGTCGCACAGGGTCTGGGGGTGGGACGTGATGTCACGGGGCTGTGATGCGCTGCTGTCACACAGGGAGTCGGGGTATGACACGATGTCACAGGGCAGTGATGCGCTGCTGTCGCACAGGGTCTGGGGCTGGGACGTGATGTCACGGGGCTGTGATGCGCTGCTGTCGCACACGGAGTCGGGGTATGATGCGATGTCACGGGGCTGTGATGCGCTGCTGTCGCACACGGAGTCGGGGTATGACGCGATGTCACGGGGCTGTGATGCGCTGCTGTCGCAGAGGGACTCGGGGCGGGACGTGATGTCACGGGGCTGTGATGCGCTGCTGTCGCACAGGGACTCGGGGCGGGACGTGATGTCACGGGGCTGTGATGCGCTGCTGTCGCACAGGGAGTCGGGGCATGACGCGATGTCACGGGGCTGTGATGTGCTGCTGTCGCACAGGGAGTCGGGGTATGACGCGATGTCAAGGGGCTGTGATGCGCTGTTGTCACACAGGGAGTCGGGGTATGACGCGATGTCACAGGGCTGTGATGCGCTGCTGTCACACAGGGAGTCGGGGTATGACACGATGTCACAGGGCAGTGATGCGCTGCTGTCACACAGGGAGTCGGGGCGGGAGGTGATGTTACGGGGCAGTGATGCGCTGCTGTAGCACACGGAGTCGGGGTATGACGCGATGTCATGGGGCTGTGATGCGCTGCTGTCACACAGGGAGTCGGGGTATGACGCGATGTCACGGGGCTGTGATGCGCTGCTGTCGCAGAGGGACTCGGGGCGGGACGTGATGTCACGGGGCTGTGATGCGCTTCTGTCGCACACGGAGTCGGGGTATGACGCGATGTCACGGGGCTGTGATGCGCTGCTGTCCGATGGACTCGGGGCGGGATGTGATGTCATGGGGCTGTGATGCGCTGCTGTCGCACAGGGAGTCCGGGCGGGACGTGATGTCACGGGGCTGTGATGCGCTGCTGTCGCAGAGGGACTCGGGGCGGGACGTGATGTCACGGGGCTGTGATGCGCTGCTGTCGCACAGGGAGTCGGGGTATGACGCGATGTCACGGGGCTGTGATGCGCTGCTGCCGCACAGGGAGTCGGGGTATGACGCGATGTCACGGGGCTGTGATGCGCTGCTGTTGCACAGGGAGTCGGGGTATGACGCGATGTCACGGGGCTGTGATGCGCTGCTATCGCACAGGGACTCGGGGCGGGACGTGATGTCACGGGGCTGTGATGCGCTGCTGTCGCAGAGGGACTCGGGGCGGGACGTGATGTCACGGGGCTGTGATGCGCTGCTGTCGCACAGGGTCTGGGGGTGGGACGTGATGTCACGGGGCTGTGATGCGCTGCTGTCGGACAGGGAGTCCGGGCGGGATGTGGTGTCATGGGGTTGTGATGCGCTGCTGTCGCACAGGGAGTTGGGGCGGGATGTGATGTCACGGGGCTGTGATGCGCTGCTGTCGCACAGGGTCTGGGGGTGGGACGTGATGTCACGGGGCTGTGATGCGCTGCTGTCGCACAGGGACTCGGGGTATGACGTTTTGTCACGGGGCTGTGATGCGCTGCTGTCGCAGAGGGACTCGAGGCGGGACGTGATGTCACGGGGCTGTGTTGCGCTGCTGTCACACAGGGAGTCGGGGCGGGAGGTGATGTTACGGGGCAGTGATGCGCTGCTGTAGCACAGGGAGTCGGGGTATGACGCGATGTCACGGGGCTGTGATGCGCTGCTGTCGCTCAGGGTCTGGGGTTGGGACGTGATGTCACGGGGCTGTGATGCGCTTCTGTCGCACAGGGTCTGGGGGTGGGACGTGATGTCACGGGGCTGTGATGCGCTTCTGTCGCACAGGGTCTGGGGGTGGGACGTGATGTCACGGGGCTGTGATGCGCTGCTGTCACACAGGGAGTCGGGGTATGACACGATGTCACAGGGCAGTGATGCGCTGCTGTCGCACAGGGTCTGGGGCTGGGACGTGATGTCACGGGGCTGTGATGCGCTGCTGTCGCACACGGAGTCGGGGTATGATGCGATGTCACGGGGCTGTGATGCGCTGCTGTCGCACACGGAGTCGGGGTATGACGCGATGTCACGGGGCTGTGATGCGCTGCTGTCGCAGAGGGACTCGGGGCGGGACGTGATGTCACGGGGCTGTGATGCGCTGCTGTCGCACAGGGACTCGGGGCGGGACGTGATGTCACGGGGCTGTGATGCACTGCTGTCGCACAGGGAGTCGGGGCATGACGCGATGTCACGGGGCTGTGATGTGCTGCTGTCGCACAGGGAGTCGGGGCATGACGCGATGTCACGGGGCTGTGATGCGCTGCTGTCGCACAGGGTCTGGGGTTGGGACGTGATGTCACGGGGCTGTGATGCGCTTCTGTCGCACAGGGTCTGGGGGTGGGACGTGATGTCACGGGGCTGTGATGCGCTTCTGTCGCACAGGGTCTGGGGGTGGGACGTGATGTCACGGGGCTGTGATGCGCTGCTGTCACACAGGGAGTTGGGGTATGACACGATGTCACAGGGCAGTGATGCGCTGCTGTCGCACAGGGTCTGGGGCTGGGACGTGATGTCACGGGGCTGTGATGCGCTGCTGTCGCACAGGGTCTGGGGTTGGGACGCGATGTCACGGGGCTGTGATGCGCTTCTGTCGCACAGGGTCTGGGGCTGGGACGTGATGTCACGGGGCTGTGATGCGCTGCTGTCGCACACGGAGTCGGGGTATGATGCGATGTCACGGGGCTGTGATGCGCTGCTGTCGCACACGGAGTCGGGGTATGACGCGATGTCACGGGGCTGTGATGCGCTGCTGTCGCAGAGGGACTCGGGGCGGGACGTGATGTCACGGGGCTGTGATGCGCTGCTGTCGCACAGGGACTCGGGGCGGGACGTGATGTCACGGGGCTGTGATGCACTGCTGTCGCACAGGGAGTCGGGGCATGACGCGATGTCACGGGGCTGTGATGTGCTGCTGTCGCACAGGGAGTCGGGGTATGACGCGATGTCAAGGGGCTGTGATGCGCTGTTGTCACACAGGGAGTCGGGGTATGACGCGATGTCACAGGGCTGTGATGCGCTGCTGTCACACAGGGAGTCGGGGTATGACACGATGTCACAGGGCAGTGATGCGCTGCTGTCACACAGGGAGTCGGGGCGGGAGGTGATGTTACGGGGCAGTGATGCGCTGCTGTAGCACACGGAGTCGGGGTATGACGCGATGTCATGGGGCTGTGATGCGCTGCTGTCGCAGAGGGACTCGGGGCGGGACGTGATGTCACGGGGCTGTGATGCGCTTCTGTCGCACACGGAGTCGGGGTATGACGCGATGTCACGGGGCTGTGATGCGCTGCTGTCCGATGGACTCGGGGCGGGATGTGATGTCATGGGGCTGTGATGCGCTGCTGTCGCACAGGGAGTCCGGGCGGGACGTGATGTCACGGGGCTGTGATGCGCTGCTGTCGCAGAGGGACTCGGGGCGGGACGTGATGTCACGGGGCTGTGATGCGCTGCTGTCGCACAGGGAGTCGGGGTATGATGCGATGTCACGGGGCTGTGATGCGCTGCTGCCGCACAGGGAGTCGGGGTATGACGCGATGTCACGGGGCTGTGATGCGCTGCTGTTGCACAGGGAGTCGGGGTATGACGCGATGTCACGGGGCTGTGATGCGCTGCTATCGCACAGGGACTCGGGGCGGGACGTGATGTCACGGGGCTGTGATGCGCTGCTGTCGCAGAGGGACTCGGGGCGGGACGTGATGTCACGGGGCTGTGATGCGCTGCTGTCGCACAGGGTCTGGGGGTGGGACGTGATGTCACGGGGCTGTGATGCGCTGCTGTCGGACAGGGAGTCCGGGCGGGATGTGGTGTCATGGGGTTGTGATGCGCTGCTGTCGCACAGGGAGTTGGGGCGGGATGTGATGTCACGGGGCTGTGATGCGCTGCTGTCGCACAGGGTCTGGGGGTGGGACGTGATGTCACGGGGCTGTGATGCGCTGCTGTCGCACAGGGACTCGGGGTATGACGTTTGTCACGGGGCTGTGATGCGCTGCTGTCGCAGAGGGACTCGAGGCGGGACGTGATGTCACGGGGCTGTGTTGCGCTGCTGTCACACAGGGAGTCGGGGCGGGAGGTGATGTTACGGGGCAGTGATGCGCTGCTGTAGCACAGGGAGTCGGGGTATGACGCGATGTCACGGGGCTGTGATGCGCTGCTGTCGCACAGGGTCTGGGGTTGGGACGTGATGTCACGGGGCTGTGATGCGCTTCTGTCGCACAGGGTCTGGGGGTGGGACGTGATGTCACGGGGCTGTGATGCGCTTCTGTCGCACAGGGTCTGGGGGTGGGACGTGATGTCACGGGGCTGTGATGCGCTGCTGTCACACAGGGAGTCGGGGTATGACACGATGTCACAGGGCAGTGATGCGCTGCTGTCGCACAGGGTCTGGGGCTGGGACGTGATGTCACGGGGCTGTGATGCGCTGCTGTCGCACACGGAGTCGGGGTATGATGCGATGTCACGGGGCTGTGATGCGCTGCTGTCGCACACGGAGTCGGGGTATGACGCGATGTCACGGGGCTGTGATGCGCTGCTGTCGCAGAGGGACTCGGGGCGGGACGTGATGTCACGGGGCTGTGATGCGCTGCTGTCGCACAGGGACTCGGGGTGGGACGTGATGTCACGGGGCTGTGATGCACTGCTGTCGCACAGGGAGTCGGGGCATGACGCGATGTCACGGGGCTGTGATGCGCTGCTGTCGCACAGGGAGTCGGGGTATGACGCGATGTCACGGGGCTGTGATGCGCTGCTGTCGCACAGGGTCTGGGGTTGGGACGTGATGTCACGGGGCTGTGATGCGCTTCTGTCGCACAGGGTCTGGGGGTGGGACGTGATGTCACGGGGCTGTGATGCGCTTCTGTCGCACAGGGTCTGGGGGTGGGACGTGATGTCACGGGGCTGTGATGCGCTGCTGTCACACAGGGAGTTGGGGTATGACACGATGTCACAGGGCAGTGATGCGCTGCTGTCGCACAGGGTCTGGGGCTGGGACGTGATGTCACGGGGCTGTGATGCGCTGCTGTCGCACAGGGTCTGGGGTTGGGACGCGATGTCACGGGGCTGTGATGCGCTTCTGTCGCACAGGGTCTGGGGCTGGGACGTGATGTCACGGGGCTGTGATGCGCTGCTGTCGCACACGGAGTCGGGGTATGATGCGATGTCACGGGGCTGTGATGCGCTGCTGTCGCACACGGAGTCGGGGTATGACGCGATGTCACGGGGCTGTGATGCGCTGCTGTCGCAGAGGGACTCGGGGCGGGACGTGATGTCACGGGGCTGTGATGCGCTGCTGTCGCACAGGGACTCGGGGCGGGACGTGATGTCACGGGGCTGTGATGCACTGCTGTCGCACAGGGAGTCGGGGCATGACGCGATGTCACGGGGCTGTGATGTGCTGCTGTCGCACAGGGAGTCGGGGTATGACGCGATGTCAAGGGGCTGTGATGCGCTGTTGTCACACAGGGAGTCGGGGTATGACGCGATGTCACAGGGCTGTGATGCGCTGCTGTCACACAGGGAGTCGGGGTATGACACGATGTCACAGGGCAGTGATGCGCTGCTGTCACACAGGGAGTCGGGGCGGGAGGTGATGTTACGGGGCAGTGATGCGCTGCTGTAGCACACGGAGTCGGGGTATGACGCGATGTCATGGGGCTGTGATGCGCTGCTGTCACACAGGGAGTCGGGGTATGACGCGATGTCACGGGGCTGTGATGCGCTGCTGTCGCAGAGGGACTCGGGGCGGGACGTGATGTCACGGGGCTGTGATGCGCTTCTGTCGCACACGGAGTCGGGGTATGACGCGATGTCACGGGGCTGTGATGCGCTGCTGTCCGATGGACTCGGGGCGGGATGTGATGTCATGGGGCTGTGATGCGCTGCTGTCGCACAGGGAGTCCGGGCGGGACGTGATGTCACGGGGCTGTGATGCGCTGCTGTCGCAGAGGGACTCGGGGCGGGACGTGATGTCACGGGGCTGTGATGCGCTGCTGTCGCACAGGGAGTCGGGGTATGATGCGATGTCACGGGGCTGTGATGCGCTGCTGCCGCACAGGGAGTCGGGGTATGACGCGATGTCACGGGGCTGTGATGCGCTGCTGTAGCACAGGGAGTCGGGGTATGACGCGATGTCACGGGGCTGTGATGCGCTGCTGTCGCACAGGGACTCGGGGCGGGACGTGATGTCACGGGGCTGTGATGCGCTGCTGTCGCAGAGGGACTCGGGGCGGGACGTGATGTCACGGGGCTGTGATGCGCTGCTGTCGCACAGGGTCTGGGGGTGGGACGTGATGTCACGGGGCTGTGATGCGCTGCTGTCGGACAGGGAGTCCGGGCGGGATGTGGTGTCATGGGGTTGTGATGCGCTGCTGTCGCACAGGGAGTTGGGGCGGGATGTGATGTCACGGGGCTGTGATGCGCTGCTGTCGCACAGGGTCTGGGGGTGGGACGTGATGTCACGGGGCTGTGATGCGCTGCTGTCGCACAGGGACTCGGGGTATGACGTTTTGTCACGGGGCTGTGATGCGCTGCTGTCGCAGAGGGACTCGAGGCGGGACGTGATGTCACGGGGCTGTGTTGCGCTGCTGTCACACAGGGAGTCGGGGCGGGAGGTGATGTTACGGGGCAGTGATGCGCTGCTGTAGCACAGGGAGTCGGGGTATGACGCGATGTCACGGGGCTGTGATGCGCTGCTGTCGCACAGGGTCTGGGGTTGGGACGTGATGTCACGGGGCTGTGATGCGCTTCTGTCGCACAGGGTCTGGGGGTGGGACGTGATGTCACGGGGCTGTGATGCGCTTCTGTCGCACAGGGTCTGGGGGTGGGACGTGATGTCACGGGGCTGTGATGCGCTGCTGTCACACAGGGAGTCGGGGTATGACACGATGTCACAGGGCAGTGATGCGCTGCTGTCGCACAGGGTCTGGGGCTGGGACGTGATGTCACGGGGCTGTGATGCGCTGCTGTCGCACACGGAGTCGGGGTATGATGCGATGTCACGGGGCTGTGATGCGCTGCTGTCGCACACGGAGTCGGGGTATGACGCGATGTCACGGGGCTGTGATGCGCTGCTGTCGCAGAGGGACTCGGGGCGGGACGTGATGTCACGGGGCTGTGATGCGCTGCTGTCGCACAGGGACTCGGGGTGGGACGTGATGTCACGGGGCTGTGATGCACTGCTGTCGCACAGGGAGTCGGGGCATGACGCGATGTCACGGGGCTGTGATGTGCTGCTGTCGCACAGGGAGTCGGGGCATGACGCGATGTCACGGGGCTGTGATGCGCTGCTGTCGCACAGGGTCTGGGGTTGGGACGTGATGTCACGGGGCTGTGATGCGCTTCTGTCGCACAGGGTCTGGGGGTGGGACGTGATGTCACGGGGCTGTGATGCGCTTCTGTCGCACAGGGTCTGGGGGTGGGACGTGATGTCACGGGGCTGTGATGTGCTGCTGTCACACAGGGAGTTGGGGTATGACACGATGTCACAGGGCAGTGATGCGCTGCTGTCGCACAGGGTCTGGGGCTGGGACGTGATGTCACGGGGCTGTGATGCGCTGCTGTCGCACAGGGTCTGGGGTTGGGACGCGATGTCACGGGGCTGTGATGCGGTGCTGTCGCACACGGAGTCGGGGTATGATGCGATGTCACGGGGCTGTGATGCGCTGCTGTCGCACAGGGTCTGGGGCTGGGACGTGATGTCACGGGGCTGTGATGCGCTGCTGTCGCACAGGGTCTGGGGTTGGGACGTGATGTCACGGGGCTGTGATGCGCTGCTGTCACACAGGGAGTCGGGGTATGACACGATGTCACAGGGCAGTGATGCGCTGCTGTCGCACAGGGTCTGGGGCTGGGACGTGATGTCACGGGGCTGTGATGCGCTGCTGTCGCACAGGGTCTGTGGCTGGGACGTGATGTCACGGGGCTGTGCTGCGCTGCTGGCTCACAAGGACACGACGCCATGGTGCTGTCACAAGATCTTGTGCTTTCACAAGGCTCCTCTCTCCACCGCTATTGGGCCGAGGAGGCCTCTCGAGGGCTCAGCGTGGGAGCAACCCCAGCCTGCACGTGCCCGCTGCCCTCTCAGCGCATGGAGCCCCGCCCCCTGAGCCCGGGGGTGCAGCTCAACGCTCCGCCAGCGGGGGCGTGAAGCTTCCCGCGTCCCGTAGCCGGGTGAAGCGCGTCGTCAGCTGCGGCCGGCCTCGCGGATTGGCTCGCGAGCTGCTCGGCGCAGGCGCAGTGGAGGTAGCCGCCGGGAGGAGGCCGGCGGCGCTCTCCTTCTTAAAGGGCGAGCGCACGGGGTTGCTCCAGGCGCAAAATGGTGAGTGGTGCCGCCTGAGGGAGCGGTGCCCGCCCGGCCTTGGGAGCTGCCGGCGAAGGCCGTCCCGTCCCGTGCGGGCAGCGCAGGCGGCGGCGGCCCCCTGCTGGGGCAGTTGCTGGCGACCCCCCCCCCCCCGCCCGCCCGCGCAGGGAGCGGATGAGGGAGGCCTGGCCGCTCGCAGCTGCCCTGGCCTGGGGCCTTTCGCCTCCCGCTCCCCCCCCTCCCGGGGCGCCTGTCCGAGCCCGCCTGTCACTCAGGGACCCAGGCGCCTAGTGCGGCTGGGGGGCGTAAAAAGCGGGCAGCCGACGCCCCTGGATCCCGGCCGTGGCCGAAGCCGGCGGCGCGCGGGACGGAGCGAGCCCTCAGCCCTGCCTGCCGCTGCTTCCGCGGCTTCCCCCCGGCTCGGCCGCCCGGGCAGCCTTGGCACGGGCGCTGGGGGCTGGGGTCGCTGGGCGGCGCTGCGCTGCCGTGAGGGGCGAGGTGTGCTTGGGGCTATGATGTGTGTTGCCTTGTGTCTGGATTGGGGGGGCGCGGGGGGTGTCTGACAAGTCAGGTGGCAAGTGAAGGGGGGGTGCTGCGGTGAGGGGCTAGGTGTGTTCAGCGTTCTTGTGTGGGGGGGGTTGTGTTGGTGCTGAGAGTTATGGGGGTGTGTGTGTGTCTGGAGTTATTGTGTGTGTAGGGGGTTGTGTTGGTGCTGAGAGAGGTGTGGGGGGGTGTTGTGTGTGTGTGTGGGGGGGGGTGTTTGGAGTTATTGGGGGTGTGTGTGTTGGTGCTGAGAGAGTTATGTGGGTGGTGAATGGGGTGTGTGTGTGTCTGGAGTTATTGTGTGTGTAGGGGGTTGTGTTGGTGCTGAGAGAGTTGTGGGGGGGGTGTTGTGTGTGTGTGTGTGTGTGTGTGTGTGGGGGGGGGGGGTGTTTGGAGTTATTGGGTGTGTGTGTGTTGGTGCTGAGAGAGTTATGTGGGTGGTGAATGGGGTGTGTGTGTGTCTGGAGTTATTGTGTTGGTGCTGAGTTATGTGGGGGGGGTGTTTGGAGTTATTGGGTGTGTGTGTGTGTTTGGTGCTGAGTGTGTGTGTGGGGGGGTGTGTTTGGAGTTATTGGGGATGGGGGTGTGTGTGTGTGCGTGCGTGCGCTAGTCTTGGAAGAACTGTGGCAGCTGGGCCAAGTAATCCACCATCTGTGCAGTCTCCCTCATAGAATCAATGACCTTGTTTTATGCAAATTAGCTGTAGTAGCGGTGGTTGGCCGAGTTGTCTGATATCACAGTGGTCTAGGAGTCTTGGTATGGGATAGATAGATGCCTTGCAGTCAGTGAGTATAATTGATAACGTCAAAACGGCTGACTCAAATGGCTCAAAAATTGCTGCAAATCCTGGTAATGGTTGAATCTAATGCTGTTTGGAACAAAACTCTCAGCTATGCTTGTAGCTATTTCCATTCCTTCATGCTGACTCAACAAACATTCTAGGCTTAAGAGTGACAATCTTGTATCGATGGAGCAAAAATTGTACCTGAAACTAAATGGGTAGGGCCTGAAGGGGACAGAAAAGGTGGAAACCTGGAAGCATGGTCTCTAGAGTCATTGCTAGTGTATCACCATTTTTCACTCACTCCCCTTTGAGTTTGCTACTTTGTCGTAACTTTTGTTAGGTGGAGGCGTGAAAGGGGAGAAACTCATCTAAAATGATCCTGTGTATGGAAACAGGATTGTAAACTAAAGTAGTCATGATCTTGCATGACTCCTGAGAAAGCTGCATCCCTTTTTTTTTTCTTGAAGTAGAGTTCAGAAAGGTCACACAATGAGAAGTTCTTATAGCTCTGCTGTAACTGAAGATAAAGGCTTCAGTTGAAACGTGCATTTCTCAGCTTCTTGCTTACACTTGGTGTATTGCTAAAAAGTGACCATTTGTGGCTCTGTGTGTGTCTTTGGGGAGGAGGGATATGAAAACAGTGTGACTAAGTCTTAACAGGTTTCCATTCTGTCTTCCTACAGACATTGCAATATGAAAACATTTCTATGTAAACAGTTTGAAAAGTCACTCTTCTGTGATCAGTTGGGAGGAGGGGAGCTGGCTGAGCTATCGGTTTCTGAAGAATTTAAAGTTTGGTTCTAGCCAGAAAAGGGACATGGTTTTTTTTTTTTGTTTGTTTTTTGTTTTTAAAAGCACCCCCTTACTCAGCAGATTTGCTCTCTGCGTACTCAGTCATAGCTCTGCTGGCTTTAGTGAAAGCATAATACTTATGTATTTGTTTACCTCTGATGCTGGAGAGCCAGCATATCCAACAGGGAGTAGTGAACTGGATTATGTTCCTCATGTATCACAAACAGAATTGTTTAATTCTATTTACAGGGCTAATTTGAGCCACCTGTGGAACCCCAGGGTGACTGCACAAGTGGTTTGGCCTGCAGTACTTGGTTTACTATTTATGTTGGAAAGAAAAGAACCTATATTGACTCTCATCCCAAATTGAGTTTGTGGTGTTGGAATAACTGTCTTGCATCAAATGTTTCCATTTTGAAAGTGCAGTATCACTTAGAAACAATGAACATGGGTCACAATGCCATGTTTAATGACTTTCAGAATAGAACCATACTACTACGACAGCAGGCGAAGTAGATGCTAATGCTAGCCTGTGAGTGAGGATGATCCAAAATGGTCTGGGGAAACAAGCACACAGCCATCATCCTCATCCTTGCAGCAGCCAGGAGCCTGAGAGAGAGTAAAGTAGTAGTAGTGCCATCACAGCAGACTTATAGGTGGAGGAAGAAGTCTCCATTCCAGCAGTCATAGGGAGCAAACTCAAGACACCTTTCCAGAGGTTGCATCTTGGACTCCATCTTCATCAGAGTCTAGAGACAGCAGGAGAATGCTTGGATGAGGTTTGCCTTTGCCACTTTTTTTAGTGAGGAAACCCTCCTATCTTCAATATTGGCCTCTAGTAAGGTGTCTGATAAACTGCTCAAGGCCTGAGGTTTAAAGATTAAAATTTCTTCTGATCACTAAACTAGTGATTTCTTTTACCGAATGACTCATTTAGTGTATGCCTTCAATAATTTTAGAATAGGTTTTAATTAAACTACCCCAGCAGAAAAGTTCTGGCACATCTGAGTAGTTCAGGGAAACATTCATGGGACTTCCTCTCCCTAACTAATTCCTGACAAAGTCCTCTTTATGGAGGAAGCTATATGTAAACTAAGATAAGTGGACTAGTACTTTGGTGTAGCTGCATATGGGCTCAGAATATTACTTCAGTATCTTTCTAAACTCTAATTTATTCCTTTAAGACTTGCTCTGATAATGAGATCATTTAGCTTTATATATGGATTTTGTTAGCTCTGATTTCTCGGAGTTTCCTTTATACACTCTCTCCTATGTACGGTGGCTACAGTAGTAAAATTTAGCTAAAGATGGTGAACTACTTTTTCTTCCTTCTGCTTGGCAATGGTGTTCTGATATGCTTGGCAGTCAGTCAAAGCTACCTATGGTGACAGAACACTTGCTGAGCGATGGAGCTGACAGTTATAACAAGACGTGCAAGGGAGTGTGTATAAAGAATGGTGCAGGAAATGGGCAGTGGTTGATGTGGTGCAATTACCAATTATATGTAAAATGGTTTATAACTTAGAGGGCTATCTGTGAAGGAACAGATTACTTTGTTTCTTGCCTTCAATAGGATAATTTTTCTAAGTCTTCATTTTAGACTTCACTAAGTCTAACTTCTCAAAAAAAGTAACCTGTAAATATAATAGGGAAAGTGCACACTTTTTTCATTTAATATAGTTTGTTAAACACTTTGCATGTAGGCAAAATTTGAAGGTTCAGAATTCTACTTTCATACCTAGCACAACAGGCCCCTGATTGGGGCCTCTAGATGCTACTGAAATATTAACAGCTCTTATTATGTTAAATATTCACAGTGCTGTACTGGCATTAGTGTATTACGTGTATTTAATAGGGTGTTTTATTTCAGGACTAAACTTGCAAAATCAGTTGCATATACGATTCATGATTTTAACTTGTAAGTTGCAGAAACAGGATTGCCTGATAAGGTAAAAGTATACATATTTATTCCTGAAGTCAGAAAATAATTTCTAAAGACATTTGGTCCACATTTTTCTGATATTTAACTTTCCTTTTTTTGGCCCAGTATGAAAAGACGAGACAAGATTTGTTTCTTGTGTACCACAAGTCCATTTTTCACTGTTTAAGCCTTATATTGTCTCTTTTTGTACATCTGAATTTTGTGCATGTTCTGAATCTTCAACTAATTTCATGTAGTCATATAATTTTGGGAGGATGGGGTTAGTTCCTTTTTTGTTAACAAATACACTTTTTTTTTTTTAATATATATAGAGTGAATCTCTGGTGGTTTGTGATGTTGCTGAAGATCTGGTGGAAAAGTTGAGAAAATTCCGGTTTCGCAAAGAAACCAACAATGCTGCCATTATAAGTAAGCTAAAATCATTGCCAATAAAAGCTACAAGGTCCTTACAGAAAATCTTTGATTTTTAGCTGCTGCAGCAAAATGGCATGTACTATGCTTCTACTATACCACTAACTTTGATATTTTCCCATTCCCACTTAACAATAGAACACTTTTATAGTATGAAACTAAAGCTTTCAGAATAAAAGCTGTCACACTTTCTGTTAATAGAAATACTTGTGTGCTTAAACACTGCTTAAAGTGGAAAAAGTTTACCACTGGCTGCAAGAAGGTGGAGGAAAAAGCCAAGACTTGATCCTCTTAAGTTTGAGTATATTTGACATTCTTAAAGTAGACTATAGAAATTGCTAGTTTTGTAACAAAGTTTGGGGGGAGAAGTCTTGACTGCACTGAAGTTAAAACTCCCATTGTTTCTGTGGGGCCAGAATTCCACTCACTGATTGTTGTTAGAGGGGGCGGGGGAGAAGAGGAGGGAGTGAAAGTACAAGATAATGCAGTAGGTAGGTTTAAATAAAAAGTTGATTATTATATGCATGTAATTCTAGAAGAGTTGCAATTTTAACCTTTAATTCAAAAAAAGGGTGTGTGTGGAGACAGAGGCCCCCATAGATGCAGAGCTCACCTATGTTATGTTTTTATTATAGTGAAGATTGACAAGGATAAGCAACTGGTGGTACTGGATGAGGAGCATGAGGTTTGTTAAATGAACTGTAAATAAGAATATCTTCAGCTTGCCATGTATTGTTGCCACTGAGGTACTGTTTTAGTGTCAAATTGTTTTCAAACTGTTAATCTTATTTGGGTCATGAACCTCCTTCAAATGCATGGTTACTCTGCCCGTGAAGCATGATACACTATTAATTGAGCTGTATGGTAGCAATTGTACTGTTAGTTATCCAAACAAAACAGTTTAAGCTTTAAAATGTTAGTTAAATTATATTTGAATCAAAATTATGCAAAAAGCATCTCTCCATTAGCTGGCTCTCTGGAAGAATTCTTGCTGAGCCTTTTGCTGACTTGCACTCTGGACTCTACATTGACCTGCCATTAGTTGGAAGTTAGGATTGTGTTAATCCCTGTAGACTGGTGGAGTAATAACTTTATCTCGGTGTGTAGTGTTGGCCCACACAACACAATCTTATGCAATGATTTGAGAAATAACTTTTACCTCTTTCCCAGAAGGTTAAAAAATATATTTGAAGAGGGATATTGGCCACTGTGAATTGTTTGGCTTGTTCGCTAGTCCAGGAACTGGTCTCTCACAGATAGACCAACGGCTAGATTTCAGGATCAGTTTGTATTGCTGGTTCTAGCAAATCTTGCACACTCGTGTTCAGTAGCCAAGATAGATACACTGGCACTCGCCACATATTTCAAAGACTAAAGTGGAGCCCAAAACATCAGTTTCCTAAACAGATTTTTTTTATATTAACATTAAATCTTATACAAAATTACTAAATCAGTTTAGCAATCATTTAGCAGTGCAATCTTCCTATGACTGTTCCCATAGGATTGTTCTCAGTTAAATTGTAGATATATAACTGTAAATGTAGCAGTGTCTTACTTCCGTGACCCTTGTACTCTAGCCTGTATAGTGTGTGGGTCTGAGTTCACCTATTTAAAGACTGCTTGTGTTTTAATATTACTAGGGCATTTCCCCTGATGAACTAAAAGATGAGCTGCCTGAGAGACAACCTCGATATCCTTTTTCTAACGTTGCTAGCATTGTTTTGTTTACTGAAAATAAATTCCTTTCCCCCCCCTTCCTTCAAACAAGTATTTGCCTAGAGTGGAAATTCTCCCTATGTTAATTCAAAAATTGATTTTCATGATCTATTCTGTAGTCCTATGCCATTTCTTAGCAAAGACTTGTACAATGGTATAGTGAAGTCTCCACTTCTAAGACTTGGTTATTTCACTGTGTTTTGAATGGCTTTCAGTCTGCTCTTTTGCAGGGACATTCAGCAAATTAATACAACAGAAAGATTTAAATCTAACACTTTAGCTATAGATTCTGCATTTAAAGATTAGTAAAGCACACCACCATCCAAGGCTTGATGTGCAAAGAGCTACCAACAAACAGTTTGCAAAGAGAGCATGCAAAGAGCAGCAAACATTCTCTTTTTTTTAGAAAAAGAAATCTGACTGCTTATGAAGTTTCAGCTAAATCGGATATTTAAAATGTCGTAGAGAGAAATCCTTGAAAGGACTTTATAGTGAAAAAGCTCTCAATATTGTCCTAACATCTATTTTGCAAAATATTCACACAAACACCTATCTCATATGGGGGTTATGTTACTGAAAAGCAGGGTAAATCTTCCAATGGCTCAAACTCAAATCGGAAGAGAAATCAAGATGGGAGCAAGATGAAACAGTACAGAAACTGATAAATGTAAGCATCTTTTAGAACAGACAGTAAAGAGGGAGTTATTTTTGCCTATATCAAGCTCAGGTAACAAATGTAAGGATTTATGTTCTAAGGGATCGATGTGTTTTTTTTTTTTTTTGTTTTTTTTAAAAGTTTCCTTAACTTCAGGAAAACATTCATTGTATATAGTTACAAGTATCAGCATGATGATAGAGTTTCTTATCCATTGTGCTTTATCTTCTCCAGTCCAGTTGGTGAGTGAACATTGTGAATAGTAGTTGCTATATCCTATAAATGTGGAAGTTCTTGTATCTAAGAAACAAAAAAGGTCTAATGCTTAAGATCAGTGTTTTTCACACTTAAGGCCAAATTCATCAGTATGCACTCTCTGGCCCAACTCTAACATAAAGGGGTTGCAAATTCACAGTAATGGCTTCCTGACAAAATTCTTTGGAGGGGAGTTTCTGGCAGGCACAGAACCAGTTGTATGCTACCTCCTACAGGAGCATCAAATATTCCTGTGTCCCAGCTGCCAGAACAGCTGTTGCAGCCGAGACCCACATTAGAGCAACTCTCAGGCTGCCTTAGTCTGTACCAGGGACCGAGTGGCCCTGAAGAAACCTAGGAATGGGCAGGAAAAAAGCCAGCTCAGCACCTCCACTTAGTTACAAGCTCTGGTCATACACAGGGAATGAATTGGGTCCCTTGAGATCAGTCTGCACATTCTGAATTTATAATAGGGTGGCTTTCTGCAGCTATTAAACTACATTGTGATCCTCGAGAGAGTGCATTGTTTTACCCTTCACTAGTCTGCCTGCTAGAATAACCAGGTGGGTGTTAAAGTTTAGCAATAAAAGTCCACATCTTTTCTGTATCTTCAGTAGCTCATTTCTGTAACAAGTTCTAAACTACACCTGCAGTATTAGGTTCTGCTCTGAGAGCTCAACCAATGGTAAGATGCTTCACTGGAGACCTTACCTAGAATTCATTTCTGTAATTATTGTATCTCCTAGATTTTGTTTCTAGAAGTTCCCCTCTATTTTCAGTGTCTGGCTAAAACTATACAAAGAGTCAGGACATAGATGGCTTGCTAAATGAAATAAAGCTGGTTATTTTGTCTGGTCAGTTTATTTTTTTGTCTTGCCCTGAAAAATATTGTGCAAGATTAGTGGCTACACTCAGATAAATGCATCCCCTGTATAAAACTGCATCTGTAGTTCCGGAGGAAATGGGAATCTATTAAAAACAACAGCAAAGGTAACTTGCTTTCTGGTAGATCAATGCTCTTGCAGAACATAAGATAGCAGGAAGAGATGATGGGTTTAGCCTCTGCTTTGCTGGCTGTGAAGCTTGAATTGTGATGCAATTAAGCTTAATAGTTATCTTGCTCTTGAGTACAGTTTTTAAGCAGAACTACAGACACAGCTAGATATGATGACCAATCCAACCCACTTTCACATCACTTTAATATAGTCTTGACAAATACTAAATATTCAAAACAACATTAAAGATGATACTGTGTACAAGGAAACAATTGGGTCATTCTGTTGATTGGAAACTTCTGGTATACAAGCTGGGTTTAAAAACAATCTTGTTAATGGATTTTAGTCCAACTGTCCAACACTGCTTTGCTTTCCTTCTCCACAACTACAGGATGCAAGCCTGAACAACAGATGATGTACGCTGGGAGCAAGAATAAGCTTGTACAGACAGCTGAACTCACTAAGGTATAATTTATTATCTAGCTGACCAGTTGCAAGAATCTTTCATAAAAAGCAGAATGTGAGTGTACATAAGATACTGTTCTGTCTTGCTAGTCTGTCACATGTACACAATACAACAGGATCATTACATTCTTGCATGTTAAATTGCATTCAGCAGGTGTCTATCTTGCAGGAAGCCTAAAGAAAGAGGGGAGCAAGCATGGAGACTTACAGATGTGGGGGTTTTGTTTGTTAGGTTTTTTTTGTGTAGTGTTGTGTGTTTTTTTTTTTTTTTTTTTTTTTTTTTTTTTAATTAGGGGACAGGGAGAGCCAATGCTCGTGGAGCATTATCTAAAGTGTCCCTAACTGTTAGAGGGTATTTTAATAATAGTTAACACAATTTGTCAAGTCAGGAGGATAAAAAGGCCATCCTATTTACAAATAGAATATTCTAGGATAAGATGAAGTCTACAGTGTGATTGCAGGCTAGGGCTAATGCCCGTTGGCTGGGCTTTATCTTTTCTGTAGATATAGTATTGTAGCTCTGTGTTGTATAACTGGAACAGATGAGAAGGCAGGAGTGGGAGACCTACTGATCAACTGGACACAAACGTTATCTATTATAATAGGTGAGAGAATGTAAATAATGCCTGTTTTTAATAGCAGTCTTGATCAGTAGATCTCAAAGTGCTTCATGCTATTTATTCTTATAATATCCTTGAGCTAGAAAAGCATTATTTTCCCCAGAAGGACTAATTGACTTGCCAAAGGTCACATTTGATGGAGCAGGGAATCAAATTGGGTTTCCTATATCGGGTGCCCTAACTGCTGGACCATCTTACCCCCAGAATCTAGGAGAGGAATGACGCTATTGATTTGCATATGCCTCAGACTTGAAAACACAATTAATCTAAACAAGGCAGAAGCTTGTTTTCAGTTAATAACTTGGTAATAGCTAACCCTAGAACATAGACTAGCTGATCTCATAAGGCTTTTCCATCTCCCTGCCAGTATGGAGGTGCCACATGTTGGCTAAAAAAAGTTCCTCCTTTTTAGGCTTTACACCTTTGACATTCTTAGATTAAGACTAGAAGAGACCATTGCAGTCCTCTAATCTGATTTGTTATATAGCACAGGACATTGACCTTCACCTAGTAATTCTGTCAGTGAGCCCTGTAATTCATGGTTGAACTGGGATGTTTTTAATAGAAGTACATTATCTTGATTTAAAGCTTTCAAATGGTGTGGTAGAACCTCCATCTCTTGATAAGATGTTGCAGTGGCTAATTGCCCTCACTTAAAAATGTGCCTAATGGTTATGAAGGGTTCACCACAATCACTGAAGCGTGAAACACCTTGGGTGTCTGTTTTTCTAACAATGGTAGAATGGGTCTTGCCAACTTTATTGCCAACTCAGTGTTTCTATGCCAATTGAAGAAGCATCCTCTGGTTGGATGGTTGGTTCTGACACTTTTGGGTCAGAAATAGGAGATTATAAAATCTTCCCCTGGACACCTGCAGTACAGCTGAAAGTTAATGCTAAAACTCACAGGAGCTATTCTGCTGTTCTCTTCCCCTTCCCATCTTGGTTGCTACCCATGTAAATCTTATACTTTAGCCAGGGCAGGACAGGCTTAGTGTTCTGACGCATCTAGTCATCTCCACAATACCTTTAAGAAACACCAAGCCTGGAGAAGAGGACCCTCCAGTTGAAGGGGATGAGTGGGAGAGAGCTGGCTATTTTGGCAGAAGGAGACTGTCTCAGGCCTGGAAGGAACTGAGGCATGAAAACAGAAAAGGGGGGGGACAAGGGGTGGGATCCCCTGAGGAGAAAGGTGAACTCAGGCTATGCACAGCTCATCCACTGGTGAATGGGGAAGACTGGTCAGGTTTCCAGGGGCAAGGGAAGCTAGAGACCAGCTGCATTTGGGGTTTACCCTCTTTTTGGCAAGAACCACAAACCATTTGAAAACTACCTGAAAGAAGGCCAACGAATAGAGTCCGATCTGTTCTTCTAGAACTGACCCCGCTCCATACCCAGGTCAGGGTGTTTAACTTACTGCTTCAGATTTAGATTTTAAATATGCTTTATTCATACCTCTTACTGAAGCTTCATTTCATTCTGGCTCATGCTAGGGCCTTCTCGTGATCTGACTCTTGTACATGACTTAATCAACTTACTCCACTTCTTGGTGGCTTGGTAAAGTAGCCTAGTATCTGTTACGCTAGTCTGTGCTATCATATTGATCTCTTTTTCCCATCCTTTACTTAACAAATCAATATGCCAGTAGACAGCAGTGAATAACAGATTGAACATGAGACACTGTCTGTAGACTAGGCCTGAGAGGCTAGAAAGCAAGAAAAAGATGGTGCAAAAGTGGAAATAAACAAAGGGACCAAAATGTGAAAAAATCTAAATTAAAAAAAAAAAATTGGGGATTACTTAGAAGGTAGAATGGATGGGGAGGAGTAAACAGGTGATTCATGCCCACAATGGGTAAATTCACTGGGGATTTTATGTATTTTGTTGTCCCTTTTACTCTCAACTGAATACTGTAGCATCAGCATAGCGCTCCGCACATGTGCATGTACACATGTACATGTATAGTGCTGAAAATGTGACTTATAATTTCACATTGGTCTTAATAGTATGGTCAAAATATCTTGCAGTCTTCTCTTAGCATACAGTATGTCTTTTTCTTGCTAATAATTCTGACTTGATTCTTCACAGCTTCAATTTTTTATCTTGCTTGCATTAGATAAAAGAATGTTCTCCAGGCTCTGTGGACATGTTATTGATGCAACATTGTTTTATATTGACTTAGCAATTGACTGTCCTAAAAAGATTGTACCTCATTTGAGTGATGCCCAAGGATTCCAACTGGAGTGGAGTAGTGTAAAATTAATCTAGTCTGTGCCAGTATCAAAATCCAGAGACCCTTTCCTGCTAGGTGTGTATTGAGCAGGGAATGATGTACTTGTTTCTGTTTCATTTGCTGTATCAAGGCCTTACTAAAAACTCTCCAAGTCTTTGTATGTATTTAATACTTGGATACCTTTAAGTATCAGATGAGCAAAATATTATGGCGATATTTTGAGGATTCTGCCTGTTTACAAGTCGTTCATGGGCTGAAAAAACTTAAAAGGCTTCAGAGTTAATTCAGCCCAGAATATAGTAATGGTATTGCAAACAGGAAGCGCCTTCACATATTGTAGTAAATATATTAGCATCCCTGAGCTGTGGCTGACAAGACCACTTAAGAGTCACTTAAAAGATCATTTGCTTATGTTATATCATATATGAACTACAAATGAAGTAGCCAGTCCCAGAAACAATAATTATGGCTCTCCATAACTTGATCAAACTGTAACATGTATTTCCATTAGGATCTCGCATTTTATTCAAGGTTATTAACCTGTCCTTGCAAAAATGTGCATGAAGCAAAATGTTAACATGATGATTCCTAGTGTATCATGACTACTTTTTTTTTAAAAGTACACTAATTCATTTTATCAATAGAAGTGTGGTGTAATGTGTTCTGTTCTTCTAAGTACTGGAATGTAAATATTTAACCTGATATTTTGTTTTAGGTATTTGAAATAAGAAATACAGAAGACCTAACTGAAGAGTGGCTGCGTGAGAAACTGGGCTACTTCCATTAAGAGAACCTCTATATAAAGTATTTATATACCATCCTGACAATACTGGAACCAGACATGAATACTTATGCCTAAAAATGCACTGTATTTACAGCAGTTTCCTGCAGTATATTTCTTGTACAAAGTTTGGGCAAGGAGAGGAAGATTAGTCTCCTTGAAGTAAAACTTTGCAAAGTGTTTCCTTGTGTATAACTATAAAAGGGAATACTACTTCTCTGCAGGGATTCTCTTTTTGCACTCTTGTGACTAATATTTCTATAATTACTACAGTTCAGTTCAGAAGCTGTTAAGTATTTACAAACATTTGAAAGCTGACACTAACTTTTCCTGAGCTGCAAATGCATCCTTTTTGACAGATACTGTATACTAGCAGTTTATATGTTAAAATAGCATAGTGCCACTTGTTAAATGAGAATCTTTTTGAATTTCCCAAATTAGTCTATGGTAGTGTTAATATTAAACTGAAACCAAGTATTTATATGACCAATAACATGAAAATTCTTTTTAGGACTTTTCAGGAGTGATTCTCTAATTTTAATGAGTATCTCAGTTGATTGTGAGTCAGTCCAACTAAATTTCAGGGCAAAGGTCTATGACAGCTAGTCAGTCACAAACTAGTTTCTATAAGACTATTTTATAACTCTTAAGGGCTTAATTACAATATCAGTTACATGCATTCTGGATTTTTACATGCAAGACTTAATTACACTATTTATAAATTAACCTTCACTCACATTACCTGTTATATGAACACCTGTTAATACTGTGTGCCTTTAATTTTTTAGCTTTAAAAGACTAAATTTTACTCCAAATTTGGTGTAAAAAAAACAAAACTAAGTAACATGTTTTCTAATGCCTAGTGGTATAATTAAACATTTTTATAAAATAAAACACACCTTGACTTAAAATGCCAGCTATCTGCTCCCATCAGTAAAGACCTGGGAATGCAGGAGTTCAAAGCTCTTAAGATCTTGTGAGTGATTTTAGAATAGTCTGATTTTGTTGGTTGTTGAGAAACCTTGGCCATATATAGGCCTTGTGTGTAATTTTTTTTTTAAATGAAAGGAGGTCTCCTAGCTTAATTGCTTGTCAGTCAAAACTACATTCCAGCTAGGACTTCTGCATGCAAGTAACCTCATTCAATCTTTCAGTTTCATCTTTTTGGTAAAACAGCAAAAATTCTAATATGAAAACAGTACTTTTTATATTGCTAAAAACTAACCTTTTAAAGGGTCTGTTTTTCTATTAAAATAGAATAGTAGTTTGAGTTGGGATATCCTATTTAGCCCATGCGGTGGCAAACAGGTACTCCTATGACAGTATCTCAGTTATGATTCATGTGAGTGTTTGTCATGCTACTGAATAAGTGGCTTCTCATGAGCAGCTTCCAGTCATGAACAGTTGTAGCTTAAAGTATAGTTGCCCTAATATGTGTGTTGGTGGGGAGGAGTGAATTAATCAGTTAAATTTGGAGGCAAGTATTTCATTCTGTAAAACCTTTTCTGGGAGAATGCATGTTTGCTTGCAAGCGCATGCTGTGTAAGAGTATTAAACGTGACTCTGTTTAAGAAGACCACATGGACCCATGCAGTGCTCTTCAGTAGCAGCAGTTCATGTTTAGCTTGATTGACTTATTCCTCCTTCATACACACATCTTTCGGACATAAGAGGGCTTTTCAGTCTGTAGAGGTTATGATGTGATTGAGAGAGTTCATTAGTTCAGTGTAGGAAAAATGACTTTAACTGGAGGAAATAAGATCCTTATGTTGATATATTGAACTGGAACAACATTATTTCCTCATTTTCCCTGGACAGAACATGTATTGATTGTAAAAATGTTCCTTTGTCTTTCTCATGTGCTACAGATCAATAGAAGCAATTTCTTTAGTGGCAGACTTGTATAAATAAGGCTTTGGTCTTTAAATTGGTATTCCTTTCAAAAGCAATTAAAAAAAGATGACTAGAAGATCTTGCTTCACTTGTATTGCATGAACTATAAGGCATTATGATGTCAAAGTCCAGTAGGGCAGAAAGAAACTGCCAGTTGTGCTGTGAGCCCATTAAATTCTTTAATATTCAGCCTAGCTTGTGGTGGGAAAACGGGATTTGTAAACCCCTGACCAGACCAGTGTGCTTTGTATGCTGTGTTGGACTGGCAATAGCCACTTTACTACTTCACAGGGTTTAGCAGGAAGAATGCTTATAAAGGGGGGAAATGTGCCCCACCAAGAAAACTGTTCTTAGTTTGTCTCTTTAGATGAAAATCTGGGGCTTTCTGCACTAAACTTATAATTGTACTTAATTTGTAAGTGATTCTGTGAGTCACCAGTTCTCCACACATGGTCTCCTCCTGCCTTGATTCCAAATACCAAGAGCTCTTCCTCCTGTTCAGTTCTTCCCATTCCCTTCTTCAGCATTTCACCATTCCACCCGCCCTATTCAGATCTCAGATGTTCCTGCTGCCCTGTCTTCTGAATTCCCTCCACTGCACCCCATACCCCACAGTCTTCCCTTTTAGGCTGCTCCTCAGGAACCTCCTTTGCCTAACTCCCAGTCATATGGGGCTGCTCTGAAGACTGATGTGATGGGTAGGGCCTACACAGGCAATGAATTCCTAAAAGCCTTGGTGGACCAGACAGCAGTGTTGCTCTGTAAGTTGTGGGAGTAGGGTGCTGTCTTTGTCCCCTTTCTTCTCAGCTCTGCAGCAAAAGGGAAGGAAGTAACTGCAGCTACTGTGTGGAGAGTCCTCATGCAGAACAGCTGCTGTTCTAGGGCTAATCTAGACTTAATATATGTCAAAATACTGTACTGTCTCCTGTTGCTCATTGTCCAGTTCTCAAGGTCCCAGGACTGGCTCTGAGATATGGTAGTGTGCAGAACTATAGTACCTTTAAGGTAAAGGCATAACTAACCCCATTCAAATCTATACTGTGGATGTGAGACTTATAATGCTGTCATATCGCTAACTGCCCAGGTTTGTTGTTCAAACTGCCTTTCTTTACAGCTACCCATGAAGATTAGCAGGAGGCAGATACATGGTGTTCAGAAAGCCAGTATATTCTAACTTTGCTTATCATTGTTAGTTTAATTTATGCCAGTCTGATGTAACCAAACTCCTCTCTTCTCTGCCAGTGTTTCAGAGATCTCTAGAGTACTCAAAACATGGGGCAGAAGAGTGCTTTAATTATCATGAGACTTGTTAACCTTTGTAGCTAAAGGTCACTCAGCATTTTCTATTAGAAACTCCTACTTTTTTTTTCCAGGAGTCAATAACTCCACCATATAAACGTTTCCTGACCAGAAACTTTACTTAGAGGTCTCCAACAGGTGGAGTTTTTCTGCCACACTTAATTTGGCTGTTTTTAAATTTCAAATAAGTGTATGTGGCAGGGAGGAGGGGGAGGAATCTCTTGTAATCCTGTGTGTGGGGGGGGGGGGGGGGAAAGCCAAACTGACTAAAGCATGAGGTTGTTTTTGTTTTTTTTTTTGCATGTTTTCACTTCATAAGATGGACTGGTTCAACTGCATATGTTTGTGGAAAAAAATTAAATGCAATATTTGGTGGCTTAAAAATATTTCTTGTACTATGTATGCCTCCCTTGATAGACCAGAATGTCAATAATGCTGGGACCTACATCTTTCCAATGTATTGTGTAAATGTGCCTTGTACATTCCCACTGATGATGATTTTTGTCTTAAATGGCTTTTAGTCCAGAAGTTGCATTAATACTAAGGGTCAAAGTTAAATGTGCAAAAGCAAGGGAATTCCAATTTAAAAAAAAATCACTCTGATTTCTCAGTTGTGTGTTGGAATGTAAGCATGTCTCAAAACATTCTGCTCAAACTGCAATAGTGAGTTGTAATGGGATGGGAGTAAAGGCTCCAGTGGAAGCTCTCCACTTCTTCCTTTGCATTTATTACGTTGGGTCAGGCATACAATGTTACCTTTGGGTGCTGATTATGTATGCCAAAGCAAGCTGTCAATGCTATGGATGTTAAAAGATCAGGAGGCTTGAAATATTGATGGTCAAGCTTATTAATCTAACAATTCCATGTAACCATTAATGTCCATAACTGGCACAACCTTCCATCTGGTATTTAGTCTCTGCTAATTCATACTGCATGTTTGTTTTTAAACCAAATCTTTTGCTAAGCATGGTGCTTGTACTGGTTTAAATAAAATGTGAATACTCAAATCACTTTGTTTCTTGTTTTAGCTACCTACAGAACACTGGGCAAGGTCTAAAGACATGGCCCGTGTGCAAACTAGCCACAATAGGCCTTTATTCCACTCTCTTGTAAGCAATGGGGACTGTGAGTAGCTCCATCTGGGAAGAGAAGGAGCTGGTGGATGGGAAGAGTACAGGTGCCATGCCATGATTCTTTCCTCCTCCACCTGTGGGATCAAGGTTGACTGTGGCAATTGGGGAGGATTCTACCTCTAACCCTGTGAGGCTTCATCCTCCATAAAATAGGGCCAACTCTGTTGCCCTTAACTAACATCATCGCAGCTGGGGGAAGCAAATGTAATCATGGTTCTCCATTGCCTTGGGTTGCTGTAAAAATAAGATCAAATCAGAATGGTAGCACTCTTTACACCTGTGCAAAGGGAGTAAAATGACCCAGTCAAGAATGGGCCTTAGCACAAATACTTGAGGGTGTGGGGTTTCAGGGCAGCAGTCATTAGACCCCCTTCTAAAGGAACCATGCTACCATGGACAGGGTTGATCAGGTTCATTGCTTTGATTCCATAAACCTGCCTCCTGCTCCCAGCTAAATTATTCAGGGGAAGCTATGCTGTAGAACTTAGCTATGTGTGGACACAGCTTAAGTCAGTATAAGTTAGTGTGAATAAGCTAACACCCTCACCCCACCCCCACACACACACAGCCCAAGTGATGCAAGTTCCACTGACCTAAGCACCAGTGTGGACAGTGCTATGTCTTCAGGAGAGCTTCTCCCACTGGCCTAGCTACCGCTGCTTACAGGGGCTGGAGTTAAGTTGATGGGAGAGTGCTCTCCCATCAACTTAGAAGTGCCTGCCCTAGGAGCACTATATTGGTGCAGCAGTGCCACTGTAAGCTCTGTAACATAGCCATAACCAAACTTCCCCCTTCCTTGCCTACCTCTTCCTTTTGATCTAGCTCTGCTATTTATTGATTCAGCTTCCTAGTTAGGGAATAAGCCCCCTAACATCTTGGTGCTGGTGACTCGGATGCATTGCATCAGATAGGTGAGTGGCAGCCTGTAAGTCCCCCTCCACAACAGTCTGTGCAGCTGCTTGGAGGGGGCATCACGAACTCTCATGTTGGTAGTTGCAGGTTCTGGCAAGCCAGGGTAAAAGATTTTTGTTTTGGATAAATGAATACAGAAGAACCAGGCCCATACCAGGTGCAGGGGTCAACCTGGGATGAGATCAAAAAGGAAATGGAGGAAGTGTTAGGGGACCCAGAGGGATTGGGGGTGGCTGAGGAGCCCACCCTCCTTGGTATATGGGCAGGGACCTTCTTCCACTACCCATATGGGAACTGAGTGCTTTCCAGGGAAAGGAGGCACTTCAGTCCACTTGTGAGAGGTTTGAAGTCAAGGCAGCATTATGGGAAGTTGCCAGTAATCTTTCAAGTTTGGTGCTGCTTCAGCAAGGGCTACTGAAGGGTTGTAAATTAGTTAGGGGTAGTTAAAGATTTGACACAACAGGGTTTAAGTCAAAAGCAGAGTTAACAGACTACCTTTAGAGACTGGAGCTGGGACTTGGTCCTGGGGAGTGGAGCGGGGGGGGGGGTGGAAGTTTCAAAGTGCAAAATGGCAGGGTTTGCAGGAGCAGGTAACAACCCCCACTCCTCTCCCAGAGCCAGAATGAGAACCTGGGGATAAGGGCTCCCAACTGTTTCAACCCAGGGAGCCTACTCTTGGCTCAGAGCTAACTGTCTTTTTTTTTTTTTCTTTTTCCTTTTTTTCCTCAGTTTACTTAATTTGCTGCTCATAGCCCAAACTTTAAACTGACCTGACAGGCTTAATTGGTTTCTTTCCGCCTTTCCCCCTGCCTTTCCACACTCTTCTGTTTTTCTGAAGTTTTAATGGAGGGTACTTGGGATACTTATGTGAGATGTTTTTGGTTATTTTGGACAAAGTATGAGGGAGATCTGCTGTATTCCACTGGAATTTTTGGAGTAAAAGATCCATGAGCATCCATGGAGACACATGTTTTACTGCCTCTTTGAACAGTCTCAGGGTAAAGACAGGTTTCAGAGTAGCAGCTGTTGGTCTGTATTCACAAAGAAAAGGAGTACTTGTGGCACCTTAGACTAACATTTATTTGAGCATAAGCTTTCGTGAGCTACAGATCACTTCATCAGATGCATTTGGTGGAAAATACAGTGGGGACGCACACGCACACGCACACGCACACACACAGAGCATGAAACATTGGGTTTTATCATACACGCTAAGGAGAGTGATCACTTAAGATAAGCCATCACCAGCAGTGGGGGGGGGGGGGGGGGGGAAGAGAAGAGGAGGAAAACCTTTCATGGTGACAAGCAAGGTAGGCTATTTCCAGCAGTTAACAAGAACATCTGAGGAACAGTGGGGGGGAGAAATAACATGGGGAAATAGTTTTACTTTGTGTAATGACTCATCCATTCCCAGTCTATTCAAGCCTAAATTAATTGTATCCAGTTTGCAAATTAATTCCAATTCAGCAGTCTCTTGTTGGAGTCTGTTTTTGAAGTTTTTTTTTTGTTGAAGGAGAGCCACCCTCAGGTCTAATCGAGTGACCAGAGAGATTGAAGTGTTCTTCGACTGGTTTTTGAATGTTATAATTCTTGACATCTGATTTGTGTCCATTCATTCTTTTACGTAGAGACTGTCCAGTTTGACCAATGTACATGGCAGAGGGGCATTGCTGGCACATGATGGCATATATCACATTGGTAGATGTGCAGGTGAATGAGCCTCTGATAGTGTGGCTGATGTGATTAGGCCCTATGATTGTGTCTGCTGAATAATCACATCAGCCACACGATCAGAGGCTACAGCTCACTTCATCGGGTGCATGCTGTAGCTCACAAAAGCTTATGCTCAAATAAATTTTAGTCTCTAAGGTGCCACAAGTACTCCTTTTCTTTTTAAAGTAAAGACAGCACAGGTTAAGGCAGCTGTGTGGCAATAATTGTACTTGGTGGCCAAGTTGTTACAGACAAATTGCACTACCTTAAAGAACTAAATGTAGGAGTAAGTGATTTAAAGAAGTGAGTGAAAAGTTACAAATAGCTTTTGCAAAAATTGATGATACAGGGTTTGGAGGAAAGTAAACATTTGGGAGTTGTGGAAATGGTAAAAGGTAACTGCTGTGAAGATGTTAAGAGTAATAGTTGTGGTGTTAAAAGAAAAGTTTTGTTTAATGATCAAACCCAGTTATGTATATGTGCAACTCTGTGCAGTCACATTGGATGGAAGTTTGGTAATTAAATTATCCAAGGGGGTCAGGTAGAGTGGCTACTACCATCACTAGGCTTCTGTCCCCAGAAGCCTTTACAGCTATTCTGAGGGGAAAATCGGCCCTTTTCCCACAGAAATGGTCTATAAGAGACTGCTGCAGGCGGAGAGAGAATCTGATCAAAATGATTTGACTCTTAGGTAATCAAAATCACTAAAGGATGTAAGGGGTTTCTATTGGAACTTAACTTTGCTGCCCCTGGTTGTGTCTAATTGTAAAAGATGGAAGTGTAATCGGGGTACAGTTGTGTAAAAGTAATCACAGTGCAAGGGATGTTAGGCAAAAGAGAATTTTGTGTGTGCAAAGGAAAAGGGGGGGGGGAATGATGGGAACACTGAGCCTTGAGGTGGCTCTAGGGGATCAGATTGTTGCTTTGGTGGGTGTGCATGAAAACTCTGGGCCTGGAGGAGGCAGTTACACCTTGTGTAAAATTAATATGGCTAATATAATGTTATGGAGGTTAAACTACATAGAAGGAATGTGCATTTTCCCAGGACACGGGCAGTGTACATTGGAGAAGGGGTAAAAGAGATGCAAATAAAACATGGTACTTCATTAAAATCCTATTTGGGCTCCAAAAGGATCCAGAATAGGTTGTGCTTTCTTTTTCAGATCTGTGTTTTGGAGCAGGAGATGAAAGTGGAAAGTAATCGGAACTCTAGTAGAAGGGGAATGTTTCCCTTTTAAGACGGTCTCTGAGCTGCTAATAGCCTTGGATCCAAAAGCAAGCTAGTAAGCCGCTGTAAATGCGAATTACCTAGCTGATGGACACAAAGGAGCTGCAAATGTAGACATCTAGTCAGCAAACAAGCTACTAGAAGACTCAGATTATGGCCCTCCAGGAAAGGAAGGTGGGGGGGAAAAAAGTCAAGCCTGAAAATAAGGGGGAGAGATTAAGCTTAAGGGGGGGGGAGAAGGGTGTGTACAGTGCTAAAATCTGAAGCTTTGTCTCAGCTATTACCTGAGAATAAACTTAAAGCTTGGTACAGCAGAGAAACTATTGCAAACTTGGTCTATTGTACAAGAGGGGAAACTAAGGTACACCTCATGAATTTCATAAATGACCAGTGAGTGGGGTAATTCACTAGCCTGATTATAGAACAAAATAAGGACAGCCTGGAGGTAATTCTTCTGTTTTTTCCTGCAATTAACAAGGAAATCTGTTTTTAAAAAAAAAAAACAACTGGTGGTGAGATTTATTTATTATGAAGCAATAATCTGTCCCCAGCAGGGGGATGGAAATTGTTTCTTTTGTTTTTCAGACACTCTACAAGCAAGCTGGTGCTAGTAGAAGAATAACCCACAATACTATGGATCTGTGTTTTGTTTGTCTGTGGTGTTTGTCTTGTTGCTAGCATTGTTGTGTTTTAATGAACAGAATCTCATAACGTGGGTGGGAGATGGCTTCAAAAGGCTGACCTTGGGGCAGGGGGGAAGATGTGTATGGGAATACAAAATGCTCAACTAGGAGGCCAGCACCTGTGTAATAGCTACCGTGGTACCTAGAAATGGAATAACTAAGGTGGTCCTCCACAAGCCCTATGGAAATAACGAGAAGGGGAGGAGCTCATTGGGAATCAATGGAGGGGTGTGTAAAATAGTGTAAATCAGAAGATGTTTGGATGTGCCCCTCTCCTATGACTATGGAGGAGCAGGATCAATGGCCTATGCAAGAGGTGGACAATTGGGTGTACTGTGTATAAGGTGTTTTGCTGGGAATGTACATACTACTGGGGGCACAATTACACTAGTCCATAACCACACTACACACATCTACATGCTGCTATCTGGACTTTAGTGCACAAATGGATCTGTGTGAATCTTATTGCTGTGAATAATCAAACCAGGGCATATTGCCTGATTCCATGACAAGTAGTTAAGCTAGTTTGGACAATAACCCATTTCTCTGAACATTCAATGGACTTATGATATGGACAAAAGCATGCAAAGCTTGCAGGAGCAGCTTGTTGCAACTGGACACACACACAACCTTGACCTGTCAAAGGAGGAGGGGCAGTGTTTTGGGGGTATCTCGGATGTTGACCATACTGCAGTGGTCAGGACTTGGTGTTGCTGTGGATTTTGTATTGTTAACTGTACTTGTTACATTGCATATGGAGATGTAATAAGCCCTCCAAACCCTACCGTGTACTAGACAACCCAGACCCAACCTTCTCGGGCCCACTATAATGGGAAGTCTGGAACACTAATTGGCATAAGTGTGGTATGCCTGTACAAGAGAGAGTACAGGGCAGTATACTACACAAGGGGCAGTGGGACAAATGGAATATCAACCCCTTCCACTTGGATGCCTATCAGGAAATGTCACCATATGCCCTATGCTTTTCCAGTGATACCTGGCCAGGAGGATCCCAAAAGGAAAAAAAGGGGTGGAGTGTTAGGATATAGATGTTCAGGCCTGTCTGTAAAGGCCTATACTCTAAGAATTTAGGTGTATTCTTATCACTTGGCTAGTTTATAGAGCTATAAAAGAATCAAAATCACTATCTGCCAGTGTAAGGTCCTTCTCTTACTATGACAATCTGAGGCCCTGTGCTTAGGCTAAGATCTTTGGCTAAGCAGTAGAGGCAGCCATAAGCTGGGAAGTGAACGGTCACATCCTCACATTCCAAACTAGTCGCATTGAAATCGGGTGCTATTGGGCTGTTAGGATACAATCCTGTCCTGATAGTGCCTATCACCTCCAGAGAAAAAGAAGTGCCTAGAAAATGGAAAAGGAAAATTAGTTTGATAGCATCCTGTCTGGCAAGAACTCACTTATCAATAGCTGGGATGTGAAATCCTCACTTCTGTATTATTTTGTCATTATAGTTCCCACTTTGCTATTGTTTATTTGCATGTTCTCTGTCTGGTTCTGTGATTGTTTGTCTGCTGTATAATTAATTTTGCTGAGTGTAAACTAATTAAGGTGGTGGGATATAATTGGTTAAACTATGTTTGGATTGGTTAGTTCAATTTCAGGAAAATGATTGGTTAAGGTATAGCTAAGCAGAACTCAAGTTTTACTATATAGTCTGCAGTCAATCAGGAAGTGTGTGGGTGGGGGGGAAATTAGAATCCTGTTTAGCTAAGGGGCAGGAATGGAAACAGACATGGGTAAGGCTCTGTGGTGTCAGAGCTGGGAAGGGGGACACTAAGGAAGGAAACTGGAATCATGCTTGATGGAAGTTCTGACCCAATAAATGTGGAATTGTTTGCACTTTTGGACTTGGGGTATTGTTGCTCTATGTTCATGCGAGAAGGACCAGGGAAGTAAGTGGGTGAAGGAATAAGCCCCCTAACACCCTCTCTGCCAGAGAAGGTTCAGATAACTCTCTTTTTGTACATTCTTTCCCAGTCACCTGGGATGGGTCATCCCCTGTCCCATCTAAGGAGTCTGAAAAACAATAAAACCTGCTAATATTCAAGAAAGGTGGCAAAGAAATGCCGTGAATAAACAGAAGTGCTTGTCAAAGCAGAAAACCTGCGGTGAGAGCTGTTTGTAGCTCTAAAAATGGAAACTCTTTTGGATTTAGCCTCTAGACCTGAGATTGGCAGAGCAGTCCTGCAACTACTACTTGAAAGATTCCTCACAGTGCCCTTCTTGGGTGCTGGAAGCCTGCCTGCCTCTACTCTACAGTGGAGATCCACATAGTGAGTGAGACAACTGCCTTTGTGTGGATCCACGTGATCTGGAATTTCAGAATATTTAGAGGAAGAAAGCAAGTGGTCATTAGGGCTGTTATCCTTTATATTGTATTGGGGTCTGAGGTCCTAGCAGTCATGACAGATGCTGCTATTAATGGTTCATGTCATTAACGCAGAGTTAAGATTGTCTTGTGATAGCTTGTGCCATTCCAGAATGCTGAGTTCACCACTCAAACTTCTGAAAACCAGGAAGTACAGAGTTCAGGTAAATGCCTACTGTGATAGTCTGTAGCCCTATATTCATCCCTTTTTTGCAAGACTGTTAAATTTTGTACAAAGCATACTGTGTAAGGTATCCTTAGAAAACTCCTGATTTGCTGATCATTATTGTCCTGGTAAAATGTGTGGCAGTACTGTATATAAAGATATAAAATTCCACTGTATGATATTACCCAGGACATGTTCTGGAGGGCAGTCATAGAAAAGTTCACCAGAGACAAAAGGCTAGCCCATGCCTCAGCTTGGTGTCCATGAGATCAAATGGACCACAGCCTGATTTGAGTGGCCACTCTTGGGCAAGAGAGCTACATTTTTGACAAAGCAGCAGGTTAAAGTTCCTGGCCACACCAACTTTCTGTCTCCTGATCATCAGCTGGAGGAGATTACTGCACAGGAGAAAGGGCTATAACCGGAGAGGGTAGACTTCCCCCAATCATCTTCCCCGTGCTCTCCACCAACAGCATCATCAACACTTGAACAAAGAAGCAGCATTGGACTGAGGGAGGGAGTGGTAGAGATCATAACTGAAAGATGTTCAGCCAGTAAGATGGCGGGAACATGTGGTGAGAGAGACCTTTGTGCTGAATTCACTTAGCTTGTTAGGTGTTTGTGTGTGTTTGCCTTTTATGTCCTTGTAACCACTTCTAACTTGTATGCCTCACTACTTGTAGTCACTTATTAACTACAGAAAGAATAGATTTTAAATTTTGTTTTATCTAAATCAGTGGGTTTAGACTGAAGTGGTTGGGGAAACTCCATTTGGGATAACAAGATTTGTGCGATCATTTTCTATTAATAAAATGATGGACTTTATATGAGCTTGTGTTGTCCAGGAGAAGGCTGGGTGGTACAAGACTCATTTATGAGGGAGTTTGGGACTGGGAATTTGCTGGTGTTGCTCTGCAGTGTAGTTCAAGAGTGGCTGGCTATAGCGCTCCGACAGTATAGCTGGGAGTGATTTACATGCTGGGGGCTCTGAGAGGTGACATGGAGTAGTTGCTCTCACGGCAAAGCTGTGTAAAAGGTATCCTAGGTTGGAGAATTGAGGGGACACAGCTGTTCATCAGTCCAGATTGCACCCTAGGGAATGTCACAGTAAGTAACCACTCTTGGTAATTGGATGAGGGGTGGCTTTTGGGACCCTAGAGGGCATAGGAAGCAGTTTGAGATTGTGGGATGTTTCTACCAAAATGATCAGCAGTGAAGTAGCTATAGATATGAAGGTTAAATTAAACATTAGGTTTCAGAATTGACATGACTGAGATGAATGGGCAGCTCACACCTCTGAGCTGTTGCTTATGGTAGGTAACACTGGACTGGCTTATGCTCCATTTGTGGTTTTCAGGGTTTCCTTTACAACCACAACTCTTTATGAATATTTAAATTCTTAAGTGCAGTTTGGTGGCAAATTTCACAGCTGTGTAATACATGGGGCTCTGACTTCTTTGCTTTTAACTTGTTTTTTTTATTGATCATGACACTTTGTATTGAATAGGGTAATTGCTCAGTTAAACTTTTCAAGTTTTCTATCAACTGCTAATCTTTATCGCTTGTGAGGTAGCAAACTGAGACTAGTACAGTGGTTCTCAAACTTTTGTACTGATGACCCCTTTCACATAGCAAGCCTCTGAATGCGACCACCCCCTTATAAATTAAAAACACTTTTTTATACGTTTAACACCATTATAAATGCTAGAGGCAAAGAAGGGTTTGGGGTGGAGGCTGACAGCTTGCAACCCCCATGTATTAACCTTGTGACCCCCTGAGAGTCCTGACCCCCAGTTTGAGAACCCCTGGAATACAGGTTCTGATCCACTTATTGATCTTGATTAGCAGGAGTTGAAGAAAAGGCCACTGCTATTCTATGCAGAAATATGCTCTTATCACTAACCCTTTCCTCTATTCCCTCCTATCACTCTTCAGTTATTTCACACACTATTGCTACTTGTCTCAAATTAAGATTGTATAAATGCTTTGGAACAAGGGCTGTTTATGATACAGTACATCTATACATTACCTAGCCCACTGTAGTCCTTGGTCAGCTACCTAATGCACCAGCAATAGAAGCAAACATTATTTTAGAATAGATTTACAAAATAGGTGAGGTTTATCAGCCTCTTTCACCTCTTGAAATATAGTGGGATTGTTTCCCTACAACCATTTTGTAATGTCACTCTTGGGAACCTCAAACATACTTTCAGTGAGGTAATTTCACCATTGGTGTTGCAGAGATGTCTCCTACCTCAATTAACTGATCCTCATTGAAATTGTACTCTGCCTAAGGTGACAGCTCTAATGGTTTCGATGTATTAAACCAGTGTTCCCCAGGGGGCAGCTAGAATAGTAGAGATGTGGATGTTGGGATAGGTACATGATGGTCAGTCCCACTCTCACTGCAAATGTTCTGCTCCTGTGGCTAAAAGCAGCATGGGGGTTTTGTGGAAGGAAGGTACTATCCATCCCTGCTGCTGTGGTGGCCCATAAGGCAGCTAGCTCCAGGAATATGGCTTCTCTGTTCTCATGGTACTTGGCTAAGCTACGTTGAAACCCCCATGCGGAGCAACAAGTGCTGTAGCATTTCATCAGTGGAGAAATAGGAAGGGGGGGATAGAAAAGACAAGAGGGTGGAAAAACTAAAAGGGTGTGGGGGATGGGGAGTGTGTTTGTGCAAGGGGGTCAGGAGATAAAGGGGACCCAGCTGCCCACCTGTCTGAAGGGAGCGCCAATACAATCAATCTGAGTAGGGCAGGAGTGATACTTGTGCATCCTCCTTATAAGGATTTATTATTTAATACAGAGCCAGCTGGAAAATCCTAATGGATAATTGGAAGGAAAACATGCCTGCCCTGCTCCCCCATGCTGTGCCATCTGCTCTGACATCCACAAATCCTGCCTTGATTTGTGAATGTGATTAATTCAACTAGGAGGACTGGCTAGCTCAAGGGATCCCCTAAAGATAATATTTACATGTACTCTACCCCCAACTGTGAATGTGCAATTGTTTGCCTCAGAAATGCAAAGCAAACTGCCAGCTAGGCTTGTGGAGGAATGGTCAAGTATATGCAGCACATCCTATCGATTTTTAGATCCCCCTCACCACAGTATCTTACAATCTATAATGTATTTACCCTCACAACACTTCTGTGAGGTACAGAAGTGCTCTTACCCCCATTTTACAGGTGGGGAACTGAACCACAGAGACCAAGGGCCAGATTTTTTAAGGTATTTAAGAACCCAGTAGGATTTTCATTTTGAAATAACAGGAATTGGATGCATTAGTGCCGCTAGGTATCTGCCTCTTTAGGCATCTAAACACCTTTAAAAATGTGACCCCAAGTGACTTGCCCAAAGTCATGCAGGAAGGCAAAGTAGGGAATCCAACCCAGGCCTCCTGATTCCCAACTAGTACACTAACCATTGGGCTGTTCTCCCTACAGCTAGCCTGTCCCTGAAACCTAACATAAGGCAGAGGTTCTAGCACTATGCTGCACTCCTCTTGCCTCCACCTTCTCCTCCCTCATTTTTCTACCCACAATCCAGCTCCACCTAGTCAGTACAGTATCCCTCACATTACTTATTTTGATGTTAAATTCAATGGTTGAGATTTTCAAAGCAGTGCAAGGGACTTAGATGCATTTTCTCTTTGTTTAAAATGTCAACCCAAGGTCCTTTACTCTGCCCACCAACTTTGTTTTGTGCTGTTGATTTTGGTATAGAAGGTACATAATTGCCCTATAAGAGTTGCTGGGGGCTGAAGGCTGTTACAGTTGGGTTGGGATTTTTAGTTCCTGGGATGGCAGGGGAAGTGGATGGAGTATTGGGTCCCCTGGGTCAGCTGAGGATTTTGGCACTAGGAAGGCTCTGCATCTCCCCTTTCATCCCTCCTTTTGGGCAGAGGCAGTGGTGACCTATTTTGAAGAGGATTGAATTTTTAATTCTCCATCCCGGCAACTAGCAGTCCATAGTGCCCTGCCCCAACATCTTCAACTGCATCCAGTAGTCATGGGTAAGTGTGTGTTTCTGCTAAAACAGTCACCAATGAAATAGTGAAGTGTTGAGTTAAATGTTTTAGTTTAAAACAAGGTTATTTAAATGACATTTAAAATGGAATTAGGGATCAGAGTTACCACCACCTTGAGAAGAATGGGGGCAGTTCATACCTCGCTAGAACCAACAGCACTGATATCTGTAGATGTATGCTGATGTAAATGCATCAATTTAAATTTGGTTCACAATTTGAAATCTCTCTCTAATCTAACAAGTTAGAATTAGTGGAATTGTCAAAATGGTCATTGACTTTAAATAGCAATTATTGGGCCCTTTGCACAGCCACATAGTCACATTATACACAGAGCCTTAAATTTACAGGTTTCCACAAAAAAAGAGCTCTATATAGCAAGACAACAAGCCCTCTTATTAGAGTGCTAGATAGGGTATGTAGCTATCCGTCTATTAAAAGAAAATGCATTATCTGTAATAAGTATTGGAGGGATTGAGGCCATCACTAGATCCTCTATCCCAAGATTGCCTGCTGTTGCAATCCTTTTAGAAATGATTCTTGGATTTTTGGGGGGATTTTTTCTTCACATAAAGAATTTATACCATTAACTGGCTTACATGGCCAGACACACCGTGGCCTATTATAAATAGGAAGTGGTCAAATAGCTCAACTAGAAAGGATTCTAGCAAATTTGAAGGGGAAAAAAAAAAAGTTGGTGCGATTTATGTCTAGGAAGCTTTCCATCCAATCAGTCTACCCAGCATGACAGTATTAATGTCCTTAAATAGTAAATATAAATAGAGTAATTCTGATCAGCTTTTTCCTATTGTTCCTGCTGTGGATTTTTCAGATTCATAAGGTATGTGGAAGAGTGTTCTCTACTAAACTGTATAGAAGTTTTTAGACTCAGTGGGTGAAATCCAAACCCTATTGAAGTCCATGGGGAATTTTACTATATATTTCAATAGAATCAGGTTTTCACTCAATATCTTTAGCTGGGCTCTTCGTTATTTTGGGAATATTGGATTGATGATCAAGGAAAGCGGTTAATTTGTGCATTTCTACAAGCCTGTAAACAGTTACCTCAAATGGAACTGTTCTTAGGTTCCTTGTATCACCAGAAACTGGAACATGGGATTGACTGAAGTGACTGTTAGGTGGAATAACTTCCAAGGTACTTGGTAAATGGGACTTTTTTGTCAATGTTTGACACAATGGACGTGTAGAACATTGTATCCATTTAATTGTCTCTTTTTCTGTATAGCTGTTTTACTAATGGACTACTCTCTTTTTTTCTTTTTGATTATAGCATGCTATTGAAATCTCTTGTGCTTTTAAAATCAATTAAATGAAGAAATGTAGTGGTTTGTCTCCTATTAATAGGTACTAGAATTCAAAACACGCTGTGTGTGATAGATCCATAGCACAGCAGCAAATGGGTGAAACTTCGCATACAACAAACTAATGCTTGAGAGAAAATACTTGGCAGTAATATTTGAAAACTCAGGGGCCATTTATTGTCTTCAAAATATAGAATTGGAAAATGTTGTTGTTGGATATATTTGGTGCTTATGAAAGTGAGTATTGCCTAGGTATAATTCAGAGGAAGTGCTGTGATTTCACCCTCCCCCCACTCTGCCAATACACTACAGTCATGACCTGCACCAGGCTTGCCATACCAGTGCTGGGCTAAACCTCCCTTAAGATCAGACTATGAAACATGCTGACTGATGCCTGATTTAATATTATTTTATGATGTGGACAAATATTTTCTAGGGATTTACAATGAAAACTAATAGTGACATTTTCACTTGGGATTCAAACCAGGATTAAAATCCATGCATCTATAAGTAAAGGCTAATGCACTAAAGCTTATATGCCTCCTCCCAGCCTCCATGCTGTGATCCTTAAAGATTTGTTTAGTATATATTTTTTTTTTGTGGTCTATACAAAGTATATACAGGGAAATTTCTGAGAAAATAAAGTCACTTGTTGGGCAATCTGAGAAGAGAAATATATAAATGAAATGAGCATTGATTTAGCCATTGTCTATAGAACTATTTTTGAAAATGTTTTCCCTATTGTCCTTGAAGGATTACTTACAGTCAGGATTATCTTTCTTTTAAGAGATCCTAGTGGTATAACATTACAGTTGGTTTACTTCTAGTTTTCCCTGCAAAATTAAATTTCGGTGACTTCCAGAAATGTGTGTAAATATTAAACTTGATGAAACATTCTTTTGAAGCAGGAATAATACTGATAAATATAAATTCAGTACAGTGCTAACACTCCCTACTGTATATAGTGCATATCTGTAGTGCACATGCATTTTACTGTATTGTAAATGCCAGCAATAACATTAACACTGTTGCTTATTTGTGTGTAAAATAAATACATACTTCCTCTTTTCCCCTTCATGTTTAGGCTAAGAGTGGGATATACCGAATCCCAAAATACCAACATCTGTTATCATAAAGTCATAGAATTTAAGACAAGCAGGGACCACTCTATCATCTATTCTGATCTCTTGTATATCACTGGCCAGGGCTAGCGATAGGCTGTATACTGACTGAGAGCTTGAAGGTGATAACAGCATGTCTCTCAACAGGACTTGTGAAGTTTCCTTTCTGAATAATATTGTAGGCTTACTGCCCAAAGCAATCTACTACTGCAGGATTTGTTTCACTGAGGAAACAATGGACATATTGAATAAAGCTGTAGCTAATGATGGTCTTTATGTCCCTGTGTCCTTTACTTTAAACAAGGTAAATGTACAACATTTCCTTTATATCTTTGTCCTGGAGGGCCTATACTGCTACTTCTCTTCGTCTCCAGTTTAAGCCCTGTCTACACTACAAAATTAAGTTGACCTAACTGACGTGGGCATATAGCCACCACAGTAATTACATCGCTTGTGCATGTCTGGCTTGCTTCTTGAATTAGTGGTATACGGCCTCACGAGCTGCGTTTGTGTTGATTGTACTCTGTGTGGGACAGCTTCTGAAAGCCAGTAGCAGTTGACATAAGCAACCCAGCATCTATGCTGACGCTACATCGACCTTGATTTTATGCCACTTGTGGAGGTGGAGTTCTTAAATGCCCCACTATGCCTACTTATGTTGGTGGAAATGAAACTTAAGTGTAGATACTGCCTTAGTTAGGTCGATGCAAGGCAGCTTATGTTGACCTGTGTGTTGTAGACCAGACCTAAAACTACTTATTTCCCTACATCATCACATACAATAGTCCTGCATGCATCCACTGTTCTTCACCTCCTGTTGCCTCTTCTGATGGGAATGAGCCCTCCAGCTGGCAGGGGCGAGCAGTTTAGAATATGAGGAGGTCAGTCAAATGGTTTTGCTGGTATGTTTGTACAAAGTCTAACAGCTCATGGTGGGCCACAGTGATTACACTCCCCTCTGAAGTAAGGGGCATGAGTCTGGTATGCTGACAGATTAATGCCTAAAAACGAACATGGCAGCATAAAATAAGCCACACACACAATGAGTTATTGAATGAAAGTTAAACGGTAAATTCTTCTCAAGGCCCACGCAGGCAACCAGACACACTGCTACAGAGAATGGTAGTGATGAGTTGCCAATTTTTCAAGAAGGGGCTCCCACACATCTGCCATTAATACAAGTGATATTCCCTAAGCAAAAAACACTCCTCCATAAAAGCCATCAATTACATATGCCTCTCTCACTGCTCAGAATATTGATACATCCCTTGCTTCCTACCCCTTTCTCTCCTCTCTCCTCCCCCAGGCCCTTCATCAATCCTTATACCACCAGAATGGTTGTTACACACACGCACAAAATGTGCTCAGGTTTTACCGATTTTTTTTTTTCCATCTGGTTTCCACATCACATGAGTCCCACTCCTGATCTATAGTTATGGGTTACTTTAACCAGATACCTCCTACCCAGAGTTAATTCTAAAATAATTTATCTTTATTACCCAACCAACAATACACATGCTGCAGTCTGGTAAAGGACAGTGAGACTAATAAGGAACTCATAGTATTTGCAGGTTTCAGAGTAGCAGCTGTGTTAGTCTGTATCCGCAAAAAGAAAAGGAGGACTTGTGGCACCTTAGAGACTAATTAATATTTATTTGAGCATAAGCTTTCGTGAGCTATAGCTCACTTCATCGGATGCAGTATTTGCATTACTCACCTTGGGTCTTGTGGAAAAACCTGAAGTGTTAGTCCTACTCTTCATCTTCACCATCACCCTCCTCCTCATCACCAGTGACCCTCATCGTAGCGTCTCCCCCTACCAAGGCATGCAAGCCAGGATAAAGCTTTTATAATGTGTTATGCTGACACCTACTGGGGTACATACCTATTTAGGAAGATTGTAACCATTTTTCCTTATTTGAACTTCCATACTCTGCTACTTTTGGGGTGCCATGTTTTTCAGAGACTAACTCATTAGTTCGCGGTATACTCATTAACATTTATGTGACCGTATCACCATACAGGCAGTTATCTTAAGGAAGTCTCTTAAGATTTCACCCTGGCTACCAATGGTCATCTTGTGCTGTCTGCTGATCTCTCCTAGACATTATGTTCCAAACTCAGCTGTTATTTTCAAAACACCAGCATATCACAGACAGAGCCACTAGTTCAGCAGGTTTGTTATTAAGTTACTTGTGCTAACTTATCTTTATAATATAGTTAATTTATCCTAAGGCCTAATCTGGCTAAACTAAATAGTTTGCACACCTGAGGCCTTTAGGCTCTGTGTTACAACAGTAATTAATCTTTATATTTTACCTCTATATCCTAAATATATCTGATACCTTTGATCCTTGGCGACCAGCTACCCCCTTGATGGGGTGATTAGATGTAAGAACCCCATCACATGTGACTATTTTAAGGGCTGGTTGTTTCTCCATCTGGGGGCTCTGGTGGTTGGTATGCTCTTAACTGGTTGTGATGGACAAATAGAAGCATAGGAATATACTTTGATAAACATTTCTCTCTACATATAACTGTGGCTATAGGTGCCACTGATTGATATTGGATATTGGTTGGAACAACTGTGGTAGAAATTGGATGGGAATAGGTTGAATTAATTGTGCCTGGTTCCTTGGGTTCTTTTTGATACCTCTGACTTAATGCCTTAATTTTGCTATACACATAAGGAAATAATAATTAGTACAATTATATCTTAAACCACAGTCCATCATCTTAATACAATTTCCATTGATTGAGGAGTTGCTAACGCTTCATCTGCTCCATCTAATAGTTTACTTAATGCTTGGTTTATATTATTACTGATTTCAATTAAATAAGAAATTTCTTGTAACAACTGTTTTCGTTGTAAATCCAATGTTTGGGATATGCACATGAAACGCTGGGGTGCTTTGTTCTGTTAGATGTTGATGATCTGGATTGCAAATAATTTTAGTTTTAAGAACAGATAGTGGAGAGAGTGCCACATTCCCAATAAACATATCTACTTTTGGCTTAAAACAGAAGTTTTGAGTTCTGACCATGCACCTAATTTGACCATAATAAAATTCCTTTTGGTTAATAACTAAACAATATTGCCTGTTTCCATTATAGGTCACCACCATAGGAGATTTTCACTTTGTTAGCTTCATTGCACAAGACAGTGGTGTTGGACTAGGTTTTAGCAGGTCTCATTGGTCGTCTTCTTCGTGGCTACACAGTAATGTTGCTACCTCAAACACATCACAGCTGCAGATACACTGATGTTCTTTTTGAGAACAACAGGCGATTCACAGCACCTTCCAGGTTTGTGCTTCTGGATGATACACCACTAAAAGAGGCGCATTCAGTTGTTCTCTGCAGACTTTGTTTTTCAGGTAACTAATACAGTGCACAGCTGCGAATTGGTTAAACATCTCCTTGTTTGGATATAACACAGGTAAAGACACCATGAACAAGACATACAGGGCTTTTAATATACTATTTTTCTGAAATAACATTGCCCCAATATCTTTTTACATTTAGTTCAGCACTGGGTTCTCTTTCCTCCAAGTCCTTGAATGCATTTCAGACAAAACCAGTTGAAAATTTGCTCATTTTGGATTAAACAATTCCAAAAAAAACCACCCAAAACACCAGGTTGTTAGTGATGGTGCTTAACACATAATTTACCATTTGCAGAATAAATGATTTGTACTACTCTGTACTTGTTGCTGATCAGAACTAATCTTATCCACAAGGAGCACTGAGAAAAAAGAAGCCACCTTTGTGTATTCACAAAAGTTAAATTCACCCATATGCCAATTTAACAAATGTAATGCAACAGGAATTCACATGAATTAAACTTAACTGACTAATACTGGTACAAGAGTAACAATTAGGCCATTTGCAGGACCTTCCATTAACATAGGACATTTAACAGAATTCAGCAGTGGATCATTGTAATTATAATCCCCTTCATTCCATATTTACAGTCTAATTTGAACATTGGTTACTTGGCCTTTTCTTACAGATTTAGTTTGGATACATGCTCTATATTCTTCTTTATCTACATGTTTCAATTTAGCTATTATTAAACTCCTCCCAATGCTGAGTTTCACGTTGGGTTCTGTTTTTCCAGTGTCTGTAGGAATTTCATGCACCACCACCTTTGGATTACTTCCTGTTATGATATATATTTTTGCATCCCCTTCTTCCCCCTTTCCTGGAGCTATTAATTAGGGGAAAGAGCTTTTGTCAATTTACATAGGGCAATATGGTTACATCCACTAGCTCATAGATAAGGATCATACTTTTGTCTATTATGCCCTTTCCAGTTTGATAGGACTTGGCTTCCTTGTTCATGCTACTGGAGTTGGAGAAACAATTTGACCATCATGACCCCTTCAGGTACATGTTTTTCCAATATATAAATGGATACCTTTATACTGATACCATTAGTCCAGGGTATAAACTTAATGCTGTCCCATATTTTGGTTATTAGTCTTCCCCAAACTGAGAATACTGCCATTTGGGGATGAGATCATACTGCTTCAAAGATGACACCAGTGCATCAAAAGGCGTTCTTAGAGCAGACTGCTCCAGACCACAGTTACTAGTATTAGAGTTCACACCATCTGGAGTTTTTACATGTAAGTCCATTTTCTCCTTTTCCTTAACAGGAGAGTCAAATACTGGTGGTCAAGAGTCTGCATTTAGTTGTTTGGTCAGGTGCTACCCTCTATTTGAGGGGTGTGTGTACCCCAGAATGTGATCAAGCCAATTGCAATCATATGTGCACTCAGCCACTATGAATTAATGAAATAGAACACCACAGTTAAGGGTTAATTGGAAAGCAGGCTTTTAGATGCAAGGTCAAAATTGGCAGTTTCTGCTAATCAGTCTGACAGAATGGGAGAAAAAAGTAAATAACTGAGAATGAAATAAGTGGATGAAAACCTTAAGTCTATATGCCTCTGATATTAGAAGCTTATTGAAAGTTAGAAAAGTGATGATTTAGTAGGGGTCATTATGATCTATATGTTTTGTAGAAGTTAGTTATAAAAAGGATTAGTTACAGGGTGTACTTGAGAGCAGTCCTCTGAAGCCATCTTGAGAGGCTTTTCCTGACATTTTTTCTCCCTGGTGGGTGAGCAACTGGCCACTGTGAACCTACTATTAATTAGTCAATACTGTTCTAGACGTTAGGTAAATATCTGGGATGTTCTAAACCTATTGGTTATGTCTGTGTGTGCTTAAATCTAATAAACTGCAGTGTTAGACAAGAGCATGCTTACTTGAATTAATCCTTGATCTGACAGAACTGCTGTGTTCCTATTGATTTATTCCTGACACTGCCTGGAGTGAAATAGTTAAGTTACCACTGTTGGGGGTTCTGAAAACCCCGGGTAACACAGGTGCCACACCAAACCAACTGTCAGGGCACCAAAACTACTGCAGAGGAGAAACAATGCTACCAGCTTCATTTTGCTCCGAGCCAGTTCCAACTTGGGTCTCCTCTGAAAATCATAGCTACCTGCAAAGGTGTGCCTCTTTCTTGAGTTGATTAGCCTGGTAACATTTAATTTACCTTTTGTTTGTTACCAGTGGCTTAAATTTTATATACAAATAATAAAGTAAATGGAAGCAGGGCCAAATTCCTGAAAAGCTGTCCATGCTATGTACAGTCCTCTTCTGTTTTTTTTTCCTGCTATTTGCTGATATTTCTATTTCCTGTAGATCTTGATTTTAAAGTTTGCCAACATTTATTTTTAGATCCACTTTCTGGATTTCATAGTTGAGCTCTCCATGGGTGATGTTACAGTCTACTGGAAACATCTTCAGAGGAGGAGGGGCTATGGAAGGGAAGGATGGTTTTATGGCTAAAGTAGAGAGTGCTTCTGCCACAGACTTCCTGTGTGACCTTGGGCAAATCACTTCATCTCTCTTTGTCTCAGTTCCTGACGTGTAAAAAGCATTGTGGTGGGGGAAATAAAACTTATTCCCACCTTGCGGTGGTATTGTGAAAATTAAGTCATTTTTGCAAAATTATCTGGGAAACCTCAGACAGAAGGTGATATGTAAATGCAAACTATTATTATTATATTTATTATTCAGATCTTGTTCTTGATTTGATGGAAAGTATTGATACTGGCTATATATTTCTGGAAGAATTATTGTGAAACTGCTAGCCAGGCTTCTGTTTTATTAAAGGATATTATTTTTTTAAATTGAAATTATTTATATATGATTGATATAGCAGGAAAACATCTGAAGTTCCCCTCCAACTATTTGTTTTCTCATCCTCTTGCAGTTGCTGTTTCCTTTGAGTAAATCCCAAATTATATTGATTTTGAATTGTACAAAACTTTTCCTCAGAGTCATTCATAGATCTTAACTGGCCTTTTATCCATCTTGCCCTTTTCCAGCCACAGTATGCTAATCTTATCAAATACCCTGTCATAAATATAAAGGGAAGGGTAACCACCTTTCTGTATACAGTGCTATAAAATCCCTCCTGGCCAGAGGCAACAGCCTGTTACCTGTAAAAGGTGAAGAAGCTCAGCTAACCTGGCCCAAAGGACCAATAAGGGTACAAGATACTTTCAAATCTTGGGTGGGGAAGGCTTTTGTTTGTGCTCTTTGTTTACGTGGTTGATCTCTCTTGGGACTGAGAGAGGCCAGACAGAAATCCATCTTCTCCAACCCATCCTAATCCAAGTCTCCAATATTGCAACCAGTATAGGTAAGCCAGGCAAGGCGGATTAGTTTATCTTTTGTCTTATGTGAATTTTCTCTGTGGTTAGAGGGAGGTTTATTCCTGTTTTCTGTAACTTTAAGGTTTGCCCAGAGGGGGATCCTCTGTGTTTTGGATCTGAATACCCTGTAAAGTATTTTCCATCCTGATTTTACAGAGATGATTTTTACTTTTTTTTTTTTTTTTAAATAAAATCCTTCTTTTAAGAACCTGATTGATTTTTCCATTGTTCCAATGGAACACTTAGTGGTGGCAGCATACTGTTCAAGAATAAGGCAAAGTTTGTACGTTGGGGAAGTTTTTAAGAAGAAGTGGGGCCGCTAAACACTGAGGATGGAGTGGAGGTTAAAGATAATCTAGGCATGGCCCAATATCTAAACAAATACTTTGCCTCAGTCTTTAATAAGGCTAAAGAGGATCTTAGGGATAATGGTAGCATAACAAATGGGAATGAGGATATGGAGGTAGATATTACCACATTCGAGGTATAAGCGAAACTCAAACAGCTTAATGGGACTAAATTGGGGGGCCCAGATAATCTTCATCCAAGAATATTAAAGGAATTGGCACCTGAAATTGCAAGCCCATTAGCAAGAATTTTTAATGAATCTGTAAACTCAGGAGTTGTACCGAATGATTGGAGTATTGCTAATATAGTTCCTATTTTTAAGAAAGGAAAAAAAAAAAGTGATCCAGGTAACTACAGGCCAGTGAGTTTGACATCTGTAGTATGCAAGGTCCTAGGAAAAAATTTTGAAGGAGAAATTAGTTAAGGACATTGAAGTCAATGGTAAATGGGACAAAATACAACATGGTTTTACAAAAGGTAGATCGTGCCAAACCAACCTGATCTCCTTTTTTGAAAAAGTAACAGATTTTTTAGATAAAGGAAATGCAGTGGATCTAATTTTACCTAGATTTCAATAAGACATTTGATACTGTGCCACCTGGGGAATTATTAGTTAAATTGGAGAAGATGGGGATCAATATGAACATCAAAAGGTGGATAAGGAATTGGTTAAATGAAGACTGCAACGGGTCCTATTGAAAGGCGAACTGGCTGGCTGGAGGGAGGTTACCAGTGGAGTTTCTCAGGGATCGGTTTTGGGACCAATCTTATTTAATTTTTTTATTACTGATCTTCGCACAAAAAGTGGGAGTGTGCTAATAAAGTTGGCAGATGATACAAAGCTGGGAGGTATTGCCAATTCGGAGAAGGATCGGGATATTATACAGGAGGATCTGGATGACCTTGTAAACTGGAGTAATAGTAATAGGATGAAATTTAATAGTGAGAAGTGTAAGATCATGCATTTAGGGATTAATAACAAGAATTTTAGTTATAAGTTGGGGATGCATCAATTAGAAGTAACGGAAGAGGAGAAGGACCTTGGAGTATTGGTTGATCATAGGATGACTATGAGCTGCCAATGTGATATGACTGTGAAAAGAGCTAATGCGGTTTTGGGATGCATCAGGAGAGGCATTTCCAGTAGGGATAAGGAGGTTTTAGTACCATTATACAAGGCAGTGGTGAAACCTCACCTAGAATACTGTGTGCAGTTCTGGTCTCCCATGTTTAAAAAGGATAAATTCAAACTGGAGCAGGAACAGAGAAGGGCTACTAGGATGATCCGAGGAATGGAAAACTTGTCTTATGAAAGGAGACTTAAGGAGCTTGGCTTGTTTAGCCTAACTAAAAGAAGGTTGAGGGGAGATATGATTGCTCTCTATAAATATATCAGAGGGATAAATACAGGAGAGGGAGAGGAATTATTTAAGCTCAGCACCAATGTGGACACAAGAACAAATGGGTATAAACTGGCCCTTGGGAAGTTTAGACTTGAAATTAGACGAAGGTTTCTAACCATCAGAGGAGTGAAGTTTTGGAATAGCCTTCCAAGGGAAGCAGTGGGGGCAAAAGATCTATCTGGCTTTAAGATTCTATTCGATAAGTTTATGGAGGATAATGTTGTATGATGGGATAAAGATCAATTAATTACCAAAATCACATTAACTATTCAGGGTAAATAGGCCTAATCCCCTGAGATGGGATATTAGATGGATGGGATCTGAGTTACCCAGGAAAGAATTTTCTGTAGTATCTGGCTGGTGAATCTTGCCCATATGCTCAGGGTTTAGCTGATTGCCATATATGGGGTCGGGAAGGAATTTTCCTCCAGGGTAGATTGGAAGAGGCCCTGGAGGTTTTTCGCCTTCCTCTGTAGCATGGGGCACGGGTCACTTGAGGGAGGATTCTCTGCTCCTTGAAGTCTTTAAACCACGATTTGAGGACTTCAATAGCTCAGACGTAGGTGAGAGGTTTTTCGTAGGAGTGGGTGGGTGAGATTCTGTGGCCTGCATTGTGCAGGAGACCGGACTAGATCAGAATGGTCCCTTCTGACCTTAGTATCTATGAATCTATGAAAAAAACCCCTAAGCTGGTAAGAATAATCTTAGGGGGTCTTTCATGTGGGTCCCCACATCTGTACCCTAGAGTTCAGAGTGGGGAAGGAACCCCGACACACCTTATCTACTGTGTCACTGTATTTATATTCATTGTATGTCTATCTTCCATGTCTCAGTCTTGTGTTTATTCAAGAAGAACTGGGTTTTTATCTAGCTTCAGAACTTTAGGCTAAATTCTGTGTTCAGAATGTAACAATTTTGTTGATCTTTTTCTTGTCAGTTTCACTTTCACCCAGTTTTGTGTCGCATTGTATTACATGTCCTCTTGAAGTCTCACTGTGCTTACAAAATGGTTTTATGTAAATTATTTTAGAAAAATGAAATACAGGAATTGATGAATAATCTTCATTTAAAAAATTAAGGAAATAAAGGTCAAGTGTGTGAAAAATGTGGGCCAGAGCTCCATTTTAAAAGAAAGCAGAGCAGAATGTTTTGTCTGTCATACAAAATTATACATAGCTCTAAATATACACACCATATGTTCTTTTGTAGGATGATTTATTTGTTTTTAAATATAGGTCAAAGGACCTCCTCCTGCTCCCACTGAAGTCAATGGCAAAACTCCCTTTGACTTCAGTGGTACAGGATTAAGCTCAGAGTGCATCCTACTTGAATTTAGTATGGGATATGGGATGTTAGTTCTAGAAAAGGAACTATATGCTAGTCTCAGCAGCAAGGCCAATGTCTGCAGGCATTGCTTGCTGTGTGGATAAGCTTAAAACTGTTGCTTTCCTTGATGCACCTGTTCTGTGGCCAACTTTGGGCTGTAGCCTCCAGGGATACAAAGCCAGCACCTTCGTAAATGCCACCTTAACACTAAATAAAATTAAAAACAGAACTGGAGAGGATTGGGTTTTGATGATGTTAAAAGCATCTTGTAAATTAAACACACTGGCAAAGTGTGTTTTGTCCCCCTCAAGTGGCTGGCCCAATGGAAGATAACAACTTACTATTGCTACCATCTAAAAAAGGGATAGATGCTTGTGCTTAAAGGTCCCAAGGCTGAAACCATGTTGATGATGCAGGTGATGGTGGTGGGGGTCCTAATTTAAAGTCTGTATCAACCTCACCACTTGTATTGCAATTTTACTCTGAGCCATGAAAACCAAGTTGCGGGCAGTATAATGACATTTTGCACTCTGATAGCATCTTTCAACTGGGGGATTACACAACGTTTCACAAAAAGTTGCTAATTACATCTCACAATATTCCTGTTTGGACGCTCATTTGACAGATGGAGAAACTGAGGCACAGATTCATTAATTCCATGGCAAAATAGTTAAATCATTGCAAGTTCCAGAATAAAACTCTCATCTGCTGATATCTGGACCACAGACCAATATCCTTCTTCAGAGGAGTGAAGTTCTGGAATAGCCTTCCAAGAGAAGCAGGGGGGGCAAAAGTCCTGTCTGGCTTCAAGATTAAACTCTATAAGTTTATGGAGGAGATGGTATGATGGGATAACATGAATTTATCAATTAAATTGATCTGTAAATATTCATGGTAAATAGGCCCAATGGCCTGTGATGAGATGTTAATTGGGCTGGGATCTGAGTTACTACAGAGAATTTTTTCCTGGGTATCTGGCTGGTGAGTCTTGCCCATATGCTCAGGGTTCAGCTGATCACCATATTCGGGGTCAGGAAGGAATTTCCTCCAGGGAAGACTGGAAAAGGCCCTGGGGTTTTTCGCCTTCCTCTGTAGCATGGGGCACTTGCTGGAGGATTCTCTGCACCTTGAAGTCTTTAAACCATGATTTGAGGACTTCAGTAGCTCAGACATAGGTGAGCGGTTTATCACAGGAGTGGGTGGGTGAGATTCTGTGGTCTGCGATGCACAGGAGGTTGGACTAGATGATCATGATGGTCCCTTCTGACCTTAATATCTATGAATCTAGAAAAGTAAAAGATAAGTGGGGGACCATCACCTACTACAGAGGGTAGATGGGAAGTTGAGACACTCTGTACCTCAAAATAACACCCTAGAACTCCCATATTCACTACTGTAATATGATTGATGTGCTTTGTACAATGCACGCCTTGTGAGGTATCATTTAAAAAAAGTCTTTATCTGTTGAACACTAATATCCTGTTGAATTGTCTGTATTATCCTTGTATGTGAAGTTATGAAGTATTGCTATATATTTGTTACTGAAATATGTGGTAAATGGGAAAAGCCCACAGCTAGCTTTTCAGCAGCAACAAAGAAACAACTGACAAGTGTGACAAAGCTCTGTCCTTGCATCTGTGGGTCCCGTGTTTCCTGGTGGATTTCACTAGCCTCAGAGGCTCACTGTGACACTCCACATAACCCTTCTTTCTCTAGAGACAAGGGTCACAGTCTACTGAGCCATTTTCATCATAAGCCAGCAAGGGAGGTGAGGAGATGTTATCCTTCCTTGCAGTCTGTGATTAATCAGGAGGCAAAGGTAGGGGTGGGGGAGCCCAGTCCCGGGCTCTACTCCAGGGACCCTAATAGTATCAGCTATGGTAGCTGACCTTTTAGAAACATGACATGTACAATTTCCTGGGCTACTTCCCCCACAGCAGCCCTCACTTCCTCAAGCTCCACTTCACCCTTACCTCAGGGTCTCCTTCCTTGTGCCTGATATGGTTTGTACTAGTCAGCCTCTCCAACAGCACAACTTCCTCCCACAACTCCTGACATACACACCCACCTGACTGGCTGGGAGGCTTTTAACTAGTTTCAGCCAGCCCCTGATTGGCTTCAGGTGTCCCAATCAACCTAGCCTTCTCCCTGCCTTCTGGAAAGTTCTTAATTGGCCCCAGGTGTCTTAATTGACCTGGAACAGCTGCCATTTCACTTAACCTGGTACCAGGGATTTGTTTAGCCTGGAGCTAATATATCTATCTCCCACTATTTTTCCTATAGCCATCTGGCCTTGCCCTGTCACACAAGACACATTTACATCTAGATTGGCCAGACAGGTGTTGATGTCCCATTAAGGGAACTCCAAGATCCTAATGGCCATCCCAGAGACTCCTCAGAGGGCACAAACATGATGGAGGCAGCCTAACTCATGTGACCCACCAAGGATCTTTCTAACAGCTGGAGGAAAGTAGAAAAGAGGGACAGTGACATCACCACCTTGCCTCTCTCCTCCCACATCTCAACACGTGGAAGATAATCTGGAAGACGGAGATTTGGACTTGGGGAGATTGGTCCCAGGCTGAGAGGGAATTCAGCCTGTTTAATAAGAAGTGTACATTGCTTGGAACATCCAGTGGGGTGAATAAAACTGTTGATTCAAATCTTGCTTAGTCTGTTAGACTTTAGACTGCGATTCTATTTTTATTTCTTATGTAACCAACTTTGACCTCTGTGCCTAACCCTTATATTCACTTAAAATCTATCTTTCTGTACTTCTTAAACGTATTTCAATGTTTTATCCTTACTAATGAATCTGTCTAACGTGCTCGTGGAATCTGCTCAGATTACAAAGGCTGGTGCGTGTCTACTTTCCTTAGACAAAGTGGCGAACAGACTGCAGGAAGCAGAAAAAGAGAGACGCTATTAGACGCAGTTGAGAATGAAGGAACTGGAGATAAAGGACAATGAGAGAGATACTGAGGTGCGGAAATAGCACATCAACGGGCCCTAGAGCTGAAAGCCAAGGAAGTTGAGGCCCAGAAACTAGCCAGGAGGAGAACCGAAGGGGGGCAGTGGTCCCACAGCTCCAGGTTGTACCCTGGTGGTGTGTCCCAGAGGGGTAGAGGGGTGGTGTGCCTGGGCTCAGGGCCCTCTCCCCATGTTAGAGAGGGGGAGCTGAGGCACAGATGGGCAACACGGGGGAAGCGTCCCTCCGTATCTCTGATATGGCTTGGTGAGGATGTCCTTGGGCAGGGGGTTGTGCCCCCCATACTCCTGCAGAGGGCTGGGTGCTGATGTTCCTGGGCGGAGCGGGGGGACCGTGCCCCCCATATCCCTGCGGGGGCCGTCGGGGATGCCCCAGGGCAGGTATCTGTGCCCCCCATATCCCTGCGGGAGCCGTCGAGGATGCCCCAGGGTAGGTATCTGTGCCCCCCATATCCCTGCGGGAGCCGTCGGGGATGCCCCAGGGTAGGTATCTGTGCCCCCCATATCCCTGCGGGAGCCGTCGAGGATGCCCCAGGGCAGGTATCTGTGCCCCCCATATCCCTGCGGGAGCCGTCGAGGATGCCCCAGGGTAGGTATCTGTGCCCCCCATATCCCTGCGGGAGCCGTCGGGGATGCCCCAGGGTAGGTATCTGTGCCCCCCATATCCCTGCGGGAGCCGTCGAGGATGCCCCAGGGTAGGTATCTGTGCCCCCCATATCCCTGCGGGAGCCGTCGGGGATGCCCCAGGGCAGGTATCTGTGCCCCCCACATCCCTGCGGGGGCCGTCGGAGATGCCCCAGGGCAGGTATCTGTGCCCCCCACATCCCTGCGGGGGCCGTCGGAGATGCCCCAGGGCAGGTATCTGTGCCCCCCATATCCCTGCGGGAGCCGTCGAGGATGCCCCAGGGTAGGTATCTGTGCCCCCCATATCCCTGCGGGAGCCGTCGAGGATGCCCCAGGGCAGGTATCTGTGCCCCCCACATCCCTGCGGGGGCCGTCGGAGATGCCCCAGGGCAGGTATCTGTGCCCCCCACATCCCTGCGGGGGCCGTCGGGGATGCCCCAGGGCAGGTATCTGTGCCCCCCATATCCCTGCGGGGGCCGTCGGGGATGCCCCAGGGCAGGTATCTGTGCCCCCCACATGCCTGCGGGAGCCGTCGGGGATGCCCCAGGGCAGGTATCTGTGCCCCCCACATCCCTGCGGGAGCCGTCGAGGATGCCCCAGGGCAGGTATCTGTGCCCCCCATATCCCTGCGGGGGCCGTCGGGGATGCCCCAGGGTAGGTATCTGTGCCCCCCATATCCCTGCGGGAGCCGTCGGGGATGCCCCAGGGTAGGTATCTGTGCCCCCCACATGCCTGCGGGAGCCGTCGGGGATGCCCCAGGGCAGGTATCTGTGCCCCCCACATCCCTGCGGGGGCCGTCGGGGGTGCCCCAGGGCAGGTATCTGTGCCCCCCACATCCCAGCGGGGGCCGTCGGGGATGCCCCAGGGCAGGTATCTGTGCCCCCCACATCCCAGCGGCAGGGGGGCTGTCAGGGAAGCCCCGCGCAGGCGCCGCGCCGGCGGGCTCCGACAGGGGTCGCTGTGGCGCGCTCTTTGCTCAGAAGGGCGGGACCGGGGAGCAGGGGCGGTGCCGGCGGTTCCCCAGGGCGCCTGCGCAGCTGCATCCCCGGGCCCGGCCTCGGCCTCGGCCCGGCATCCCCCGCGCTCCTGCTGCCCCGCTGGCCGCGCGGCCCGCTCTCGCCGCCATGGCCTTCACCTTCGCCGCCTTCTGCTACATGCTGGCGCTGCTGCTCACCGCCGCCCTCATCTTCTTCGCCATCTGGCATGTGAGTGCCGGGCCGGGGCGCCCGGGGCGGGGCGGGGCGGGGCTCGTCCCGTCCCGTCCCGTCCCCTGCCCGCGGGGCGGCGGCAGCACCGTTGTTGCCTCCCGTTGTGGCCGGGACGCTTCCCGGCCCCGGGTGTGCGTGTGCGCGCGCGCTGCTCAGTGCCTCCCCCCCACAGGCGTCTCCAGACCCGCGCTCACGCGGGGGGGGGGAGAGATCTAACCGCCCCTCTGTTGCTTCCCCCCCCCGCGCGCTCGCCGGGGTGGGGGGGGGGTCGAGATCTAACTGCCCCCCCCCGAGCCATCCCCCCCGTGCTCACTGCGGTGGGGGATGTAGAAATCTAACTGCCCCCCTATTGCTGCCCCCCCACACTCACTGGGGTAGGGTGGTAGAGATCTAACTGGCCCCTGCTTGATCACAGGGATGGGGGGGTAGAGATCTAACTGCCTCCCATTGCTGCCCCCCCCCACGCTCACTGGGGTGGGGTGATAGAGATCTAACTGCCCCCTGCTTGATCACAGGGATGGGGGGGTAGAGATCTAACTGCCCCCCATTGCTGCCCCCCCCCCCACGCTCACTGGGGTGGGGTGATAGAGATCTAACTGCCCCCTGCTTGATCACAGGGATGGGGGGGTAGAGATCTAACTGCCCCCCTGTTGTTGGCCCCCCAAGCCATCGCCCCCCTCACACTCACAGAGTGGGGGCAGAGATCAACCGACCCCCCATTGCGGGCCTTCCCCAAGCCATCTCCCCTTCCCCCCCCCCCCCCGGACTCGGGTGGGGACAGAATTTTAAACATTCTTTCATTGATGCCCTCCCCCCTAGCCATCTCCACCCTCCTTCACTGGCAGGGGTGGGGGCAGAGATTGACCTGCCCCCATTTCTGACCTCCCAGAGCCATCTCTACGTCCCCATGTGCTCACAGGGTTGGGGGCAGAAATCCAACTCCCCTCCCCAGCCATCTTTACATCTCTACCATTACTACTCCCACAGAGAGCCAGCTCCATCCCACCTGTGCACACAGGCTGAGGGCAGAGATTTGACCACTCTACTATTGCTAGCCCCTCCCCCCTGCCCAACTCAGCACCATGCAGAATTGCACCCGGTTGCATGTGACCTTAGGCCATGGCTGGATGTGTTTAGGGATTATTGGTTTGAGGAATAGTGCCCTATTTTGTGTATATTTGGAATGGCATGTGTAAAATAATTGATCAGATATGTTTAGTAACTTCCTGTGGGTGTAAACCAACTTTGCAAAATTGTCCTGAAAACTCACCAGCCCAGGTATATAACCTGCTTGCTCATCATTACCTTAATGATGCAAAACTCACAGTATTCACCTGTAGATGAGTAGAATTTTCAAAGGTTAATGCAAACTGGGTTTGTTTTATTAAACATTTTTGTTGAAAATGTGGGCATCTTATATTTTTAAATATTGGTGTTTTATTTGAAGGAATATGTGTTTAAAATATTTTAGTCTCAAGTCAACTAAGTTTTGTATTTAATGGAAAAAGTGAGCTTTTCCAAGTTTCCCTGTGGTACGCTACTTTTGAAAATTTAAATCCTGAGTAAATTTTACTTATTATTTAAGGTCTTAGTCTTTTCCCCTCTGTGGCAGTAGAAAATCCAGTGGTGGAACCTTAGGAAACCTAGTTTCAAGTGGTTATGAGATGCCTGGTCTTGGAGAGAAGCACTGATAGGAGATCATCTTTAGGAATAAGAAAAGGAGTACTTGTGAATGAACTTCATAAGTGAATGAGTGGATTTTTTGAGGGTGATATTTCCTTGATGAGCATGGAGGACTAACAGGTTTCAGAGTAGCAGCTGTGTTAGTCTGTGTTAGTCGCAAAAAAGAAAAGGAGTACTTGTGGCACCTTAGAGACTAACACATTTATTTGAGCATAAGCTTTCGTGAGCTACAGCTCACTTCATCGGACAGGGGACTAAGCCTTTATCTCAGCAGAATTTTAAGCTTTTTTTTAATGAAAAAAGTTTTGGTCCCTGCAGTTGCTAAGATACCTATTTAGATGTGTACCAGATAAACTGATGATTTTTTCCTGAACGTGTTAACCAATATTTTATAATTTTCTTTTCCATTAATCCTCTGCAACTTCCTGGTTTGCTGAATCTGTGCCATGATGCATCATTGTGGGACATCCCTGTTACCAGAAGACTCATATTATCCAAGTGATGCCACAAAGATACAGCCTCGGGCCGCTTTACGCAAACCAGGAAGTACCACTGGATCTGAGGGAGGAAATAAATTAAAATGTGTTTTAAGTGCTTCTCCCCAACATGAATAGTGTGTGTGCGCATATAATATATTCAGATTTGTTCAGTTTCAATTTTTGCTTTGTAGTTATTTAATAAGCTTTTCATTGTAACATAAAGGATGCTATGTAGACATATTCTAGTTTACATTGAATATAAAGGATACTGATAGTACTGAGAAAAGGAGTACGTGTGGCACCTTAGAGACTAACAAATTTATTAGAGCATAAGCTTTCGTGAGCTACAGCTCACTTCATCGGATGCATCCGATGAAGTGAGCTGTAGCTCACGAAAGCTTATGCTCTAATAAATTTGTTAGTCTCTAAGGTGCCCCACGTACTCCTTTTCTTTTTGCGAATACAGACTAACACGGCTGCTACTCTGAAACCTGTGATAGTACTGATTACTTGATGTTTTGGTTCTCATACTTATTTTTCTATGGTTCTTGCTTTTTTATTTATAAATGACCTGTTTGGTCTTGTTTGATGCCATGGTATCCATTTTACAAAAAAAATGGCTTTGACTCTTTTTCACCCTCGTAGGTTCACCTTTTCCTAAGCATCAGTGTATGGGTAAAAGTTCTGTCGTTAAAAGATGTTCTTGAATATATCTCCCTTGCCTGCTATCTCTCACTCTGACTGTGAAGATAACATCCATTCAGCCTCTTCAAAGACTGCAATCACTTCCTTTTAATTAAGTGACAAGCACTCAGCACAGAGGAAGTGTGTCACGTGTGCAGCCTCCTGTTTTTTTTTTTATGCACCGTGGATGTATTCTGTGGGACTAAATGCTATTTGCAATGTCACTATATAACTCCTAAAAAAGAAAAGGAGTACTTGTGGCCCCTTAGAGACTAACAAATGTATTTGAGCATAAGCTTTCGTGAGCTACAGCTCACTTCATCGGATGCTACTCTGAAACCTATGTAACTCCTGTGCATGGTGGGGGGGGGGGGGGGGGGAAGGGAATGAAATGCAAAGATTTAATGCCAGAGCACTGCGAGTATAGAAAATGTCTAGAATAATCTGAAGCTAATTTAAATGTGCTTGAATGTTTTTTAAACCAAAGCAGACCTGTTTCAAATACTTTCTTTCTCTAGGTGATTTAGTTTACGAAATTATTTCTTTTACATGAGTAAAACAACCTTACTAAGATTGTGTTCGTAGCACTTATGGCTCTGTACCAAGAAATGATATTTTGTGGTGCGATGTTTACTGCTTTTGAACTGAAGAGTCCTAACTGTTCCAATTTTATTCTAGATTATAGCTTTTGATGAACTGAAGACTGATTACAAGAATCCCATAGACCAATGTAATACACTCAATCCTGTAAGTTACATGATAAAGAATTCCTCTTTGCATAAATTTATAAATTTTTGTTGCTATTATCTTGATTTAATCAAAAATGTCATTAAAAATTCTGTTCTGCTGGTAATGTCTAGTATATTTGATAGAATTTCTAGACAGAATTCTTTATCTGATTCTTCTTTACTTTCAATCTTGAATATTCTGACTATTATTAATCTGCTGATGATCTTGTCAGCTGTCCTACTAACATTCTTTCAATCTGCTTCTTACATTTTCGGCACAAAGACAGTTGAAAAGGTCAAAAAGATTAAAAGAGTCAAAATTGCATTAAAGGTGTGTACTGCTTTTTAGTTTAATGTTTTAATCCCACTTTTATTTTCATTTTGTTAGGAACATTTGTATTACTCTTAAGATGTTTTGTTTAGTGTGCTTGTTCATCTGCCTGTTTTGTCTGTTCAGGTTTATAATAACTTCATGAACTTTCATATTTTGTGCAGAATAATTTGGCTTGCTTACCCAGTGAAGTGGGGAAAACTGTTATATGCCTAAAATGTATTGAATAGTCACAGCAACTGAAGATGTACAATAAATGGTATCATCTCTCAAGCCAGGTTCACTGAACTTTCTGATGTTCAGAATCTAGGAGACTAGTTTGTTTAAAAAAAGAAAAGGAAAAAAGGGGTTAATTCTGATCTGGCCTTACGATTTCCGGGGTGGAGGTTGGCTTCCCAAGGATATCTCCAGCGTTCTTTCAGAATACTGTGTATTCTCTTGGATACAACTTTAATTACACTCCTTTACTTGTTAATGCTGTGCCTCAAGCACTTTCAGCTTGCTTGTGTCTTTGACAGACAAATAATATTAAGGAAGTTTATTAGACAGTATATATTTTCAGTAACGCAGTATGTCTTTTCCCATTCACCATCCCTTTCATTTTGACTTGGAGTGGCCAGATTGAGATAAAACCATAGGGCAGCACAGCAGTGAAGTGTACCTCTGGAAGGCTGCACTGTAAATCATGGTGTTCTGCAGAATTAAGTAGAATCACACCAATGGAGACTGAAAAAGAATGTGTCTTAGACCGAGTGCTTTGCAGCATGAGGGTGGGTGAGTGGAGAGAAAAGATGTTATGGAGAAGATTGTATCTTGGAAAGCGGTGCCTGAGTAGCTGTGCATCTAACAGTTTCCCTAACTCTGTCTGTCTTACAGTCATTTCTGCAACAGTATGGGGGAAGGCAAATACTCATTACATTTATGCATTATGATCTTATCACAAATTTAAATAAAAGGCTGTTATAATGTGCATGTTCAAAGCAAATATTTTATTAACCTAATGTTAATATACATGCATGAGGTGTTATATGATAGCTTTGTGTAAATTGAAAATCTTGAACATGGTATTTACTATGCTAGTGGAGTTAGATTAGTCATGAAAAGGTGAATTTGCGATCGTTACTCTTTAAAGAGTATGATAATGCACATGATGCTTTACAAATACATGAAGGGACATGATCCATTGTCTTGAAGTTTAAATTCTAGGGGAGAACGTTTTTAGTCATGAGAAGTAAACACTTCTCTAGAGTACCATTTTTGGTTCACATAATGCTTAGCATCTCCCTCTCCGTATGCAGCCCCCATCACAATGGTATCCAAGCTTCTCTTGAGTATTTAGAAATAATATTTCTTCCTTCCTAGCATTTAAGGAAAAATGCATGGTAACCTATAAACTAATAAACCTAGTTCTTGTGTAGGCTGGAAATGAAGAAGGATAACATTGTTTGAAATACTTAAAAGGCAGTCTGATACTCTGGTGTGGGGGCAGAATAGATGGAAGAGAAGTGAATGCTTTGAGACACATGGTTAGTCTTAATTTTTGTAGATTTCAGGTTTAGCAAACAGGTCTTGCTTGGTGGTCAGACTTTTTTTAATTTAAATAATTGGAATAACATCTAAAAGTTACATATGGTGAGTATACAAGAGTGATCTGGACAAGAAGAGTAATTGTTTTACAATGTAAAGAAAGTTGATGACTTGGGTTTGTGTTGATGTCAGTTGGTGGTGTTTTGACAATTGTTTCTTTAAGTGACTATCTATTAGAACGTGCATTAGGAACAAAACTCTGTTTGCTTCTGATTTATGGATTTCTAGTTAGACCTTTTTAGGTGTTTAAAACAAATATCTGCTTTTAGACAGTATTAAAGAAAACTGCAAAATACATTCTGAGGCAGTCATCCTAGGGACCCAAATTGGGCAAAGTCAAGAATAAGAATTGTCTTGTGTGTGCTTCACTTAGAGAGTAGACTCCTTAGCAATTTAACTTAAATCTTTTGTTTATCATAAACCCTTGATTGAAATATGTAGCAGTTGAATATTTTTACATGAAACAGCTTGTAGTAGTTTATCCTATGAGCATTTCAGATGTATAGATGAACTTTTGGGGAGAACTGTATAATTCAAAAAGTAGGTGATACAATTATTTCTGGTATATTTGCCTTTGAAGGATTTTACTCTTGTGATGAGCATGGGGTTTTCTTGGTTTTAGAGTATTTCACGTACATTTAATCTACATATGTTCCTATACTGCTTATCTCTTAATAGCACTAGCAGGGTTACCTGGTATTTTATGCTCTTGGTAGTCTGAGAGTAATCAGCATTACCTCTGTACACTTCTGCTGGAAAGCACAATGTTAAAAAGAAGGCAGGTGTTAGGTATTTGAAAGGTCTTGTACAAAGGAAAATGGAACTGGCTAATATGTCACAAATTGTATGTGCATTTTACTGTTGTTCCCTCCTACATTGCAGAAAGCATATTGCTTGTATTTGTGCATATTGGTGTGCTTAACAATGTTGATGCTCCTTTTGTCTAATAAAACTTTGGACCAGAAATAAGGTTTTGGTAATAGTCTGTTTTAATAAATATTGTACATATATAGTGTTTTAAGTCAAAACTTCAAAAATAGCAAAATACAAAACAAACTCTTGCATATAAACCAGGGCTCTCAAACTCAAATCACCATGACGGCCTCATGAGGACTAGTACGTTGGCCCAAGGGCCGCATCACTGACACCTTTTCATACAAAGATACAAAAGCCCCCAGCCCCGCCCCCACTCCAGCCCTTCCATGAGGCCCTGCCCCTGTTCTGCCTCTTTCCCGCCCCCATTCCAACCCCTTCCCCAAAGTCCCCACCCCAACTCTACTCCCTTCCTGCCCCTAGTCCAACCCCTTCCCCAAATCTCCACCCCTGCCCTGCCTCTTCTCCGCCTCCTCCCCATAGCACGCGGCTCCTCCTCCCCCCTCCCTCCTGGAAAGCGTTAAGCGCTGTCAAACAGCTGGTTGGTGGCAGGAAGTGCCTGGAGGTAGGCAGAGGAGCAGAGACTCAACGCGCTGGGGGATGGGAGGGGGAACGGCGGGGAGGGGAGCTTGGCGGCTGCAGGAAATAACTCTGGGTGGGGAATGGTGGTGGTGGGGGAGCTGGGCGGGCCACAGCAAATAACTCAGTGGATTGTTTGAGACCCCTGATATAAACTGTTATAGGGATTACTTTTCCCATAGATATTTCTATGTGGGGCAGAAATATCTCGATGCTCTACTCTTATGTTACAGAGGTATGCTGTATAAAATGTGGAAGCTGTTCACAGTGCACGTAGCCAATTAATATGTAATAAAAGCTTCCATAATCTGAGCATTCCAACTTGTAAATTTTCTTGGGTATTCATGAATATACGTACACCTGGTATTGATAGAAAAGTTTATTCTGCCAGTTGCTGTTTTCACTTTCTGCAGTTTACTTGCCCATTTGAGTGTTTTTCTCTATATAGTAGTATGGAATTTTTCACCAATAATTTACCTTTTAAATAGAAATTCAAACCCAGCTGTATGTTGTGTAATCACATGTTCTGATGCATATTTTTCTTTTTCAGCTTGTACTTCCAGAGTACCTCATCCATGCATTCTTCTGTGTTATGTTTCTCTGTGCAGCAGAGTGGCTTACACTGGGTCTCAATATGCCTTTGTTGGCTTACCATATTTGGAGGTAATATTGATGAGTTAGATCTCTCTACTCATGTTAATTATAACTAAGGCTAAGATTTTGTCATGGATAGTTTTAGTAAAAGTCAGGGACAGGTCACAGGCGTTCGTGAATTTTTCTTTATTGCCCATGATCTGTCCATGACTTTTAGTAAAAGTATCCATGATAAAATGGGAAGGGAATGGGCAGCTGCCGGGTGGCTCAGAGCTCCAGGGTCCCCTTCCCCAGTGGTAAGGAGCTGTGGGGTGGTCCCCCAGCCCTGCAGCGGTGGCCAGGAGCTTGGGGGCCCATGACGTAGGCAGCGGGGGTACCTCACAGCTCCCTCCTGCTGCGGGACCGTGCAGCTCCCAGCCACCAAAGCTGAAGTCACAGAGGTCTTTGGAAGTCACAGATTCCGCGATCTCCGTCGGATTCCATGACTTCTGCAACCTCCATGACAAAATCGTAACCTTAATTATAACTTACTGTCCTTTTGCGATGTTTGTTAATTGTCCCATTTCTTCAGCAATAAAGCATAAAGGCCCATTGTGATAAGATGGTGAAAATCTTACGCTGCAGTTATAAAAAAGTAAAAAAGGCTATTTTTCTTTTTTTTAAAAGAAATATTTTTTCCAACTTGATAAGCGAGAATGGGAGTACTGCAGTACATGTTTTAAATGGTGCTGAAGTTACCAAAGCCATACTAAGTATTTTATCATACAAATTATGGTTGGTTCTGTCCCATGTTGCTCTCTTCTTCTGCACCTTTTCCAGTTTTTTAATAAGCCTTAGATCATATATTCTATTTTAAAGGGTTGTCATGCCCACCCTCTAGCACCAGGTATAATGTAGTATGATTTGAAGTTGAGAAACTATGCTGGTGCAGTGCAGCTACAGTGCAAAAAACCACCATTAGAGCATAAGAACGGCCATATTGGGTCAGACCAATGGTTCATGTAGCCCACTATCCTGTTTTCCAACAGTGCCCAATGCCAGGTGCTTCAAAAGAAATGAACAGAACAGCCAGTCATCAAGTGATCCATCCCCATACAGGCAAGGCCTTAGGTTGCGGTCTCAGACTTTACTCTCATGGTTTAATTGCTGGATGGAGTAAATGTTTAGTGCAGTTAAAGATGCGTGGTTCCTTATACAAATTTCTATTTTGTTTTTTGGGGGTGAGGGAACCTACTTTTCCCATAGCTTTCTTTTCCAAACTTACTGCTAACCTAATTTGTCTTTTCCAGGTATATGAGCAGACCTGTGATGAGTGGACCAGGTCTTTATGATCCCACAACCATTATGAATGCAGATATTTTAGCATATTGTCAGAAGGAAGGATGGTGCAAACTAGCATTTTACCTCCTATCGTTTTTTTACTACCTATATGGGTAAGTTTCCTAGTCTGAAACTTTTTGTTTGAGGTCAACCCAGAGGCAAAATTCAAATTTATATGAAACTTCCTTTAAAAAAAGACAAAATGCCCCCACATTTTTATCTTAATTTGTAAAAATATTTCAGACACTTAGCCTGGGATGTAATGTCTGTATAAGTATATATATATTTTAAAAAACAACCACCCCCCAAAGTTTGTATCATAACTTAGCAATAAAGCTGAACCAAAGAACCAAAAAATCCCAAACTTTTAATTTTTATTATAAAAGTATTGGGATTTTAATATGGGTGAAATTTTAATATTTTCAAAGAAGTGACTTCTTTGTCTTAAAATTTTGGGGTTCATTGAAGTTTGCTGGTAGAATGGTCATACATCACAGGTGGGAAGATACAGAAGCTGTAAATGCAAAGTTAAACTCTAAAAAGGGGGAATGTGGGAAGCAATAGCTGGTGATAATGTACTGATGTAGTACTGTTACCAATACATTGCATAGACTGACTTTGACAGTCAGGTTACAACTGATGGGTCAGCGTTTCTTCATGTGATCATACAAGATGATTAGGAAAAAATCTTCCAATTTATATACATCAGTGTGTTTGAGCCTATGTAAGCTCCCTGTTGTTACTGCTATTTGATCCCAGTGTCAGAGTGTGTGATATACATAACACTTCTGTTCACAGGTTCATTTTTAATGCCTTAACCTGGCTTTTAAATAGTCATGGTGAACTATCAGTATTTTATTGTAATGACAAGCTGTGTGTGTCTGCTTTTTTTCAGTGTGGAATGAATCTGTGCATAATGAAATGCATAATACTGTTAACTTAGCTAATCAAACTATTGCATCTAAATTTAGTTCATTTTAAATTTTTCTTTTCTTTTCTAGCATGATTTATGTTTTGGTGAGCTCTTAAGAAGACACTCTGCAAACTTGGTTCCAGTTAAGTGCATGCAAAAGCCACAAAACAAAAGGATTCTTTCCAACAAGAAACTGTTACCAAGATAAAACTATGGAATCTGATGATCACAGTTGCATTAGAAAAAAAAAAAATGACCCCCCCTATTTTTAAAATGTTTCCACACTTTATCTTGTGGAAAGACTGTTTTCGTATATTTTACTGGGATGTTGAAATTAAAAAGAATTAAGTATAAATTGATATTAAATGATTCTCTGGTTTTGAACAGTTTTGACTTTGCGCTCCATAAGGAACAGCCATAATTCTTCAAGTAGTTATTAATTACTGACTGTCCTTAGTATCCTAGAATTTTTTGTTTACAGGACCTTATAGTGGCTCACTTTGGACTTCTGAAACTTCATTTATCTATAAATCAGCTGTAGCTATAAAGTACTTTTGAAGGACTGAAAGCTTTGTATTTTCTCTGCAGATATCTTCACGGATACACATGTAGAAAGAGTAGTTCTGTTTTTTATATTTGGGCATCTTTCCCTGCGTATGCATGGTTCTGAAACTTCCATATTTCCACCAAACACTAAATATCCTTGCTTTAATTTTCAAGCATAAGTTATTGTGATAGGAAACATTGAGTTGTCTGTGAAGGAATGAATTTAAAAGATTCTATTTTTAAATGTTTGTGCAACAGTCTTATTAACCAATTGGCTAATAATGCAAGATTGATCAAACCTAATGGTAAAAATACAGCTCCTATGGGTTTACAAGTCACACTAAAGACATTTCCAAGACAAAGTGAGACTGAGAAACTGCCCTGCTGTTCCTTAGTGGAATAAATAAAAATCTCAAATTCAGAAATGTTCAGTTTTTTGCAGTGCCTTGTTTTTTAAAAAAGTAAGTTTACTTGCTGTACTTAACTAATTCATTCATAATAGACAGTAGCATTGCTATTAAAATTCATATTGAGATGGGCTATATCTGGAAAAGAGATACTTACACAGAACTGTTAGACACTAACAATATTTCCTGTACTTTTAGTTGGTCTGTATGTTAATAGTTTTTAGTGGGGGGAGGGGAGTGGAAATAGATGTGCACTGATAAACTGCATTGTAATTCCTCTTGGGATGAGCTACTGGTTAGTTTAGCTTCAGAAGTTTATAAATCTTTCCCACTTAAACTAGTTTAAAGAATGGTGAAATGCCTTGAGGAAGGTGTGTTGGTGGTGCAGATAGTGTCTCCGGTTTTAGTAAAATGTGTTTACATAGATTGGTATTTGACCCTTCTGATATGGACCAGATTTTTGGATTCAGTGCAGCCACTTCATGATGCAGACTGGCCTTTGGTTCTGGAATAAAGGAATCTGAGCACTCATAAAATTTTTTATGTGGATAATTTTTGCCTTAGCCAAATCAAAGGAGACAACTGACAGAATAGATACAAACTCCATGAAATTAAAATCCAATAGCTTCTTAGTTTGAAGTGTCTATCATATGGCATGCTTTTGTTGCAACTGTGTTTTCCTCCATGGGGTAGAAATAGCTGTAGAGTTAAAAAAAATTTCTATTTTCATAAGGAGTAATGTACCCCAAACTGTACATAATTGAGAATTCCATTGAGCCATTCTAATGATGAAGTATGATGAATTTGTATAGTCCTTTTCCCCAGAACCACAATTTGAAATTGGAGCTTTAAATTAAATTATGTACAGTTTCAGGATCATAGTAAGCACTCTTTAGAAAGGATTAAAGCTGACTTCCCTATTTCTCTCTCCACCCTTTTGACTATTTAAAAAATTTATTTGACAAGCTGCTGAGCTGCAAGGAAAGTGTTGCATCCCACAGCAATAGATGAAAGTTAACATCTTTGTTTTTATGGAGTACAAGCTGTCAATGGCTTTCAAAAGTTCTTCCCCCTGTGGCTTGACAGCTTCTGTTTTCAAACTGTTTCCTAAAGTATCTAATGACATTGTTGAGACACTTTTGCACTGTACTCTGAAGATTAACGAACAATCAAACCATGAAATCTAGTATTGAGATGCCTTCACTAAGTGTTCGGCTGCCAGCGCTGTCATCCAAAAGTTGCATTTATCTGCTCTTAGGTGCTGTAGTGTGCTCAGTGGGAGTCTGTCTCTCAGGTAGCTACAGCCTAAACCATTTAAGTCTTTAAAGATATAAATTAAAGGTAGGGGCTCAAATCATCTTGAATCAGAATATTCCTGAATAGGAGGGCAAACCAGATCCAACTCTGAACTTTCCAAGAGTGAACTTGCAGCCAAAATTTTGGTTTGAATCCATCATTCAATATGTTTCTCATTGTGGAAAAATACATGAAATGGAAGTGTCTAAGTTAATTTAACTTGGAGAATGTTCTTAAACTTTAGAAGACCTCAAAAAAGAAATAGGGTCAGACTTCTGTGGCAGGAGAAGTTGTGGATTGGATTTGGCTAGTTAAAACTTTAACAGAAAATAGCATTTATTTTTCTTGTTCAAAATTAAGTTACATCTAACAGTAAACTACTTTTTTCTCATGAAAGCAAGTATGGTCAGACAAACCTTTGCACATACAAGACTACTGAACAGAATTTGAGTTTTTTCTCTGAACAAAATTACTGTCCCTGTATTCATAACTGACAGGTATTTAGAGCCCTAATTGTACAGCCTCTCCTTCCTGTGCCTTGCCTTTAGGCATGTAAATAGTCCCCTCAGAATCAAATCATACACATGGAAAAATGTGCAGTATTGGGGTTTAGAGTATTAAGTTGAATTTCATGTTAAGCACCTGTTAAACTTAAGTGCAGTTTTACCTTAAAAAGTGACTAAAAACATGGGGGGAGGTGGTGTCTATCCATTATTAGAATACACAATGTATTAGACTTACACAATTTGCCAGTAGTGTCTTTTCCATCACCCCTCCTGCCTGCCAGTTAAAGCTTCTGCAGGATAAATTATGTCCACATCAATACTTATTTCCATTTCCAAATTATGGCTCTAGCTGTCAGTGGGGTTTTATAGGTACAGCTAGGGCCATAATTTGGCTTGCAGAATTGTAGTGCTAATGCTAGGCAAGACAGAAGAACCCATCTTGAAACTCAGATCTCAGCCTTAGTTTGTATTGCTAGTACAAATTCAAGTTTGATATGGAAGTCGTTGAGAAATGGGGAACTCTCATCAACTCATTTTTCAGGATAAGACCATCTATGCACCTTCTCTTGTAAACATTAGACAGTGAGGTGATCTATAAATAGTCTACTTTTCTTTAATTTCTATTTTATGCTACCTATAAAGGCCCAGGTGCAGCAAGCTACAATTATTAACCATCTCCAGGGTGATCTAGAAGAGCTTGCACTAACTACTTTACAATTTGTTGGGTAAGAATTAGCCTTTACACTTGGATTCAGTGACTGGGTACAAAATGAACTGGTAGTAAATTTAGAACATGAGTTGTTGATTAAACCTATATTGAAATGAACAACAGATGCAAGGTGGTTACTGTAATCTTCCTTTGTCCAAAAAAGGGTAGTGTAGTTCAGAAAGTAATAAATTTACACCTTTCAAAATTAAGGTCTCAATGAAATTGTACAACTATATTTGCACAACTCTGTGTCAAGTGCCTGTAGTCTGCTACATTCAAAGCATATGTTCATTTAGGACCCTGTTACTCAAAATTTTAAAAGTCCTAATAAGCCTAACAAATTCCAACCTTTAGTCGCTTTCCTCCACAAACTGCAATTATTTAGGAGTTGGATATGAGCTCATTTCTTGTTTAAAAGATCAATGATTGAGTCAGCAGATAAAATGGAAAGTTGTCACTTAAACTAAAATGAGTTTGGTTTATTGTAACATACTAAGTGAAACCTGTCTGAGCTTGGCTGAAACAATTCCTTCAAAAACTGTGCTCTTCTACAAACTTAAGATGATCCAGTTCTAGCATTAAGGCTCTTAAAATATACAACAGTTAACTATTTAAACAACATGCTAGGTTAAGTTTCAGAGAACTACATAGTTGGGAGGAGAGGAAGATTCTTCCATGAGACTCGTATCAAATTAGGTGTAAAAGCATGAGGTGTTTACAACAGGGGAGAGTAGTGGAGAGATCTTGTCATCTACAAAGCTCCATCCCTACCTTAGCTCCACAATACCAAAAACAAGAGACTGCTACTGCTGGAAAAGGCAGCAATAGCACTAGGGCTCAAGTGGAGGGAGATAATTAGTGTTTTACCCTAGCTAGAAACACTATGGTGCTGTGTATGGCAGAAGCACCAGAGTGACTTTGGATTTGAATAAGTTAATTTTATTCAAGTACAAGATCACTGGTGGTGAGAAGCCTTGAATGTCATTAAGAAGAACTCCCATTTTGAATTACAAGATGTGACACAAAGAGCAAGTAAGTTCACTTGGGAACCCTCAGCATGATGGCAAAGGTTTGAATTGTATTTCTTTACTCCAAGTCTATTGATCACTTTTCACTGATTTCAACTACAATAGCGACCTACTTGTTGAGTACAGAACTAGACCATCCCCCACAAGCATATGCCATCAAATTACATTAGTCATAGGCTTCTGGAAAAAAAAGTAGACTACAGCTCTGGAGCACTTTCAAAATCCTTCACAACAGAAGAGTAAAAGGAGGCCCTTTCTGGCTCTCAATAGTCCTGGCTCTTAAAACTCAGCTGGCTACTGTTAACAAGTTACCAGATCTTTTTATTCCCATTTCAAGCTTCCCTCTCCTTCCATCCCCAACTGTTCCCAATGACTACTTACAAGAAAAAAAAAGTACAAATAGATAATGCATTAGTTTTATTTCTTATTTGAGATCCCCAGTAATACCCTCCATTGCATAAATACCTAAAAAGCAACACATAGAAAACAACAAAATTTAAAACCAAAATACTAGTTCAGCGTGTTGAAGCTTGTATACTGGTAAGGACATACTTTATGAAGGGAATTAATGCATCAGCAGTGAACTGCTGAAGTTACTGTACTAAAACAAGTCCATTAGAAATGGCGGGGACACCAGCATAGCATTTCTTCCTTCATGTGTGGATATACTTGTAGAGTATGAACTTGTAAGTTTGTAATGCAGGATTTACTATAGCTCACAAGACTCTTTCTAGCATCAGTCTTGTATCTATTTACAGTAGAGAGACTGGGTGTTAGGATAATACTTTGCTAGGAGTGACTAAAAGTGGTATTAAAAGGTCATGTAGGTGAGCGATGTCTTTTTACGTAGAACTTGTACTCAGCCAAAGTACCATATGCACACAAAATAGATCATAATGCCAATATTAGTTTATCGTGATACTGATCTTAATATTGCATCTTTTGTTGACAGATGTGCAGCCAGGTTCTCTCGAAAGTCATGGAGATAGTTGTATTGCTGAAAAATGTACAATCATATTTAGCAAAAGTGCTGAATGTGACGGACAAGTTTTAAAAGAGAGATTAAATACTTTGTGGTTTAGGCAAGTCTCTCGCTATTAGGTTAGGACAAGACCTAACTAGGGCAGGAGGGGGCAGATTACCCCACATCTGGCTATTGCAAGATTCCTACACCTTACTCTGAAGCATTTAGTGCTGGCCACTGTTAGGATATTAGACTAGATGGACCTTAAGTCTGATCCAATCTGGCAACTCCTGTGTTCCTATTATAGTGAGGTTGGAGATATTACAATTCTGGTTGTGGCTGGCCTGAGTTTCTAAAATATTAAATAGGAAACTGCTTCATTTGTGAATAAGTAGCTCCACTCCCTCTGCATATAGTCCAAGAAGTAGAACACTGCTTCCAGCTAGCTGAATGTAGAGCACAATGATCTACATAGAGCGCTGGTAGGCCAATTCACTCTTGAGTAAAGACTCCAAATGGTGTAACCTGCATAACAAGTGTTCAAAAAAAAAAAAATATATAGGCAATCAGGGGAATTTAAACACAGATCCCCAATATCTAATAAAAGCAGGGTGGGACTCCCCATCTTCTCCCTAGCTTCAGTGAACAGTGCTTACTCTGCTCTCCACTCCGACTTAGCAGAAGTGTGCCTTCTTCCCAAATCCTATTCGGCTACTTCAACTAGCAGTAGAGGCAGCATTCTCTGGCACTCTGCCTTCTTTAGAAGGCATTTAAAATAACATTGGATCTCGAAGTTAAATGGTGAGATCTTGACCGGTGTACATTTTCTGGCTTTATGAACTATTGTCTTGCAATTGTTTTATTACTTATGTATTCTGAGTAGGTTTAATACTAGCACTGGGATCTGGGCAGAGGACGATGATGGATGATAAATGGAAAATGACAGCTAGAATAGGAACTAATGTGTGAGGTGGGGAAGAGAAAAGTTTAAGAATCAAGGCAGATGATCAAGGTGCAGTGAGAATTAAAGGAAAGGAGGGATTTTGGCAATATAAAGGAAGAAGCAACAACCCCTACTTCAAGCTATAGGTGGGAGTGTGGTGGAGGGCAACGGGGGAAAGAGGTAAGAACAGAGCAAATGGGGGTGGGGGGAAGAGAAGAGAGAGTGGCTATTGGCAATAAAGGAGGAAAGATGCGAAGTTCTGGTGTGGACAGACTGAGGTTGTGTTGGCGTGATAGCATGTGACTAAAAGCAGCTCAGAGCCAACATTCAAAGGCAGCAAGGGCATGAATTACTAGAGGCCTTCTTTAACTCTCAGAAAGACAAAGCCATTCCCTTCATGAAGGGATCCTAGTACAGAGGCACAGTCTTCTACCCACCAGAAGTCTTCTCCATTTTATTATTCCCTCCCCCCAGAGCTTCCTTACCTTTATTGTCTGTATTGCCCCAGATCCTCTTAAGTCTCGGAGGCTCTCTATTGCCTCTTGGGGTTCCATTGCATCAGATAATTGAAGCAGAAGACATGCAGCTACTGTAAGGAAAACAGATACATAAATATGCATTCTAACAATCATCTCTGTATGTAATAAAACTTCTGCTCATTGACGTTTGTGCTTAGACAACCATCGGAGTCTCATGACCACTTCAGAACTGGAATTTCTTCATCACACGAAGGTCCACAGATCTGTTACAATAGATACTTCAACCTGGTTGCAGTCAGGGGCAGAACCAGGTCTGCCAGTCATTAGCAGCAGTGAAGTTTGCTCAAGTTTTCTCTGCATCCCCAACAGCATTCCTAGCTGCAGAGCATTTTAGAGGGAAAATCCAAACTTTAATTCAAAACTAACAGTTTGGTCCTATCACATCTCGAGGGCTGCGTTTGCATTTTGGAAGATTGTTATCTCAGCTCTGCTCCCTTTCCGCGGTGTTTGCACCTTTTGGCACCCCTCAGGCTTTGGGGAGAGAATTAAGCTGAGAAAAAACAAAATGAGAGGTGTGTGTCTCCTGCTTCCTCCTCATTTTGAGGGTCATGCAGGGAGCTCTACCAGCTCTGAGGGCAGAGTGCAGTCCCCGCCCTGGCAGGAATAGAGGCAAGTCACAGCAAAGATGTGGAAAAGGAGATAGAAGCAAAATCTAGTTTGTTCCCTTTACAAATCAGACAAGAAGTCTCTCCACACTTCTATATATTTGATATCACAGAGCGATGGTGCATTGTTCACTGGCTTTTTTTGTTCTTTAACAAGTCTGACTAGATAACAGTTTTAGTTGATCAGTACCATAAAATACTAAATAAACTGGCTTGATTCTGCCTCATTTACTACAGTGGATGTCTGATGTGTTCTCACCCATATTTCTGACAACTGTAGTAACTGAGGCCTATCAAACTATAAACAATCTTATTATAGGATGCTATTAAACTTCTCTCATTTTCCATGAGTCTCCATAAGGCCTCCACTGTGCAAGGGCACCAAGTTCCATTTCCAACTCAGAAACCTCTCGTTCATAATGCATTTGGTCCTTTAGGCACCAGACTAATTTATATTTTAGTTCTATTACCAGAAGAGGACGTGGTTAAATTGTATTAAGCAATGACAATATTAAGCAATGACATGGGGGAAGGAGGGGAAAAAATGCTTACTGAGACATGAACGTCCAAGTCCTCCGTAACAGCTGAAAGAAAAGAATGACTGTTTTAATAGTGCAGTAGCACTCAAAGTCCCAAATCAGCACTGGGACCTCATTGTGCTTGGTAATCTTTGCAAGATCACACAGAGATCAAGATGGCTGGAAGCTACTTCCCTCTTTTGTGAGCTCTGTGGAAAAAGAATTCATTCAAAAATACCTTGACCACAATTCCACTCGTCTCCTATAATCTAAGGAAACAAGCCTCACAGTACAGATGTGGGACACTAGAGTTGAGTGAAAATTCAGTACTTTGGTAAAACCTGTGGGAATCCGCCCCGGCCAAAGAGTTGTGTTCTAGATTCACAGAAAGCAAGATCAGATCGTTTTGGTGGATTTTATGCCCACAGCTTCTCTGGTGCCTAATGGGAAAGAAGAAACACTGCATCCATGGAAAAACCTCATCCTACCTCTAGGTTAAAATTTCTCCTACACACCCAAAGTCCATTTCTTAGTGGATTAGTAGAATGCACCATGATATCCTCATATAAAGTGGATGGCCTGAAGTAACGTAGTCTTATTTTTTAGTATCCATTAGTGTTTCCTAAAGGCTCAGGGTGTATGTCACTGTCAAGGCTGAATCCCCATTCTGTCACTTTGAGTGCAGAAGGTGGGGGCCCACAAGGATTTTCAAAATTAATACTAGCCATTCCAGGCTTGTATTATACTCCCAAGGTTACAGCTTTTCTCGGACCTTGGCTTGGTAAATGCTCCCACCACCCAAATGCAAAAAAACAAAAACAAAAAAAAAAAACCCCAACCAAACCCTTTGAACCCAGGAAGGAGCACTTGGGAATTCCTCCCTCTGGGGTACCCTCAAACCCTCTCCTCTCCCTCCCCCCCCCCGGGAAGAGCGGAGAAAGAAAAAGGAAATTAGCTGTTGCCACCAGCTAATCAAACAGCATATGCACAAACCTCTTAGGACACCAAAAATCCAATCCTGTTCTTAAAAAAAAGGTAAATTTTATTAAAAATAAAAAGGAACTTAGGCTTTTGCTAGATTTTTAAAAGAGCAATTCCAAAAATTAGCATCCAAACTAGCTTTCTTGGGGATTCCGCTTACAGGTTACAAGCGAACAAAAGCATCAGGGGTTAGCACAGAGGAGTCCACAAGCCAATAAGAAATAAAAGAAATAACCCTAATCGTGTCTTTTTAGACATTCCCTAATTTTACTCACTCTCTGAGGCTTCAGATAAGTAGGTTTGAGGTATGAAGTGATAATCTATGATCATACCTGGCTTAAAGCTGCTTACAGCATTGCTGCTCCATGTCCCTGCACGCCAGAGAGAGCAACAGACAAAGGGAAAGTTTCCCCCCACCCTAATTTTAAAAAGTTCTACCTTCCCATTGGCTCTTTTGGTCAGGTGCCCACTTCCTTTTCTTTACCTGGGGGGCTTTTAACCCTTTACAGGTAAAGCAAGCACAGAACAGCTACCAAGAGGGATTTTACAGCTAACTGGCTTGTTGGGTGTTCATAAAAGGGAGCTACCCCCAGCTTCATTTATCACAGTCACCCTGGCAGCTGCTGTGAATTTTAGTCAGTTTGTCTCAGGTGGTATGCCATGGGTCCCCCCACTAGACCAGCTGGGAAAAGGCGGGGAGGCTCCATGTGTCCATCCCTACAAGGCCTAGCATTATTTCTCATTGAATGGGGCAAGGAAATGGAAGTAGTTGTAAGTGTGTGGCAGAAGAAGACATGGTGAAAGAGAGGGAATGTCACAGTTTGAATTAACCCTAAAGGAAGCCAGCCAACTGTCATTTGACATTGTTGGTTTATTGTACATTAAAGTTTTGATTGTTCATTCATCTGGAGGGAAGTTGATAGATGCCTTGTGGAGATAGGAAGGAAATAGGAACTTACTGTATTAATGTTTTCCGGTTGCTTTCCAGACAGCCCCTTAGTTCTTCCAGAATGGTACAGCAGTTGGCGATGTCAGGAGTGTCTCCATCAGGAATAGGATGATGATGCACAATAATCCCGTGCTGCTGGTAGGAGTCTAGTAGGTTTGGCACCCGATATTTTGAGAGTTCTCCTCTGGTACAGAGCACAAATATATCCTGTGTCCCATACCTCTTTAATTCTTCTGCCAACAAACCAAGACACTTGCAAATAAAAAAAGCCTATCAAGTTTAAGATCTACTTAGACGAAAATGCTAATCAACTCAATTTCAGGGATTAATGTGAGAATCAGCAATGACCAGCTGACACAAACACTAGAAGAACTGTAGGTTTAACCATGAACACTGTTTATACTCATTGGTAGGATCCTGAAGTTGGCAAGTTATTGAAACAAAGATTAGAAGTGTTTGTGCTTAGGCTTTGAACTAGCTCTTCTTGGGAAGCTTGCTATCCTACATTGGGATTATCAGAGCTTCCTGTTATGGTAGAGAAAAAAAAAAAAACTAAAGACAACCCCCTCTGCCTATGGGTTGTACATACGCAGCAGTGAGTACTCTCAATTGGTAGTGAACCCATGTAAGCGGTGATGTTTTTCTCTTGCAAAAGTGTCTCAATACATTAAACAGTGCCCACAGCTTCACATTCTCCCGAGCACACTGAGCATTAGAGAAGCCCGGATAAACACAACTGTCAAATCAATACTCCCTCAGGAACTTTTCACCCAGTAAGAGGAAACACTGCATGTATTTGTAAAAAGGAAATGCTGAACATGAATGCAGATGGCACATCTTAACTGCTTGCATAATGAGTGATGATTGTTTCATTTCTGAGAAAATACACATGGTATCTGGAAACACAGATTTGCTGGTTAGAGAGATTATGTGATAGACTGAAGATTGTAAGAGAGCAGGCAAGATTCTAGTGACTAAAATAGTAAATTTACGCACTTTCAATTCACCATGTGCATTTGAAAGTGCTTACTTACAATATGAAAAAAAGTTCTAAATTAGTATAGTGGTCCATATATATTATATATAAATCGAAAGAGCATGTGTTCATGGGTGTGTCTATGTAGCATATGTGTGTATATATTTTTAATATAAACTTACCTACATCTTTCTGAAGATTTCTTTTAACATCCTTGAACCTACAACCTAAAATAAAATATGAAGAAGTGAGTTGTATGGAATAGAAACATTTGAAAAAAAAAGTTCACTTTCGCAAACAGAGTAGTTGTGTAGAGGAGTGCAGACAGAACCATGTTGTTTAATAAAGTAACAGGGCAACTTTTCTAAGCCTGTAACTAAAATTTAGTTTTTAAGCCTTCCCAAAAGAGGGAGCTTCTGACATGATTAACTGGGCTACATTTAAAGAGATTGGCAAGAGGTCAGCAAGACGCGAGATGGTTGTAGGGTTACTAGAAGGAAGATTCCTTCCCTCTCCACAAGTTCTGGCATATAACAAATGTTAAACTCTCCTCCCTATTTGGGTTCTCAGCATGTCGTCATCACCTTATTTTCTCCCACTTTATTCCACAAAAAAGAGCTACAAAAGTGCTTTTAACATGATGCATATACGCAACAATAAGAGTTATCAGGATAGAAAATGGGCATAGCAATGCCTGAAACCCAGGGGCAATTGCATGGATTGCGCTATAGCGTATAAGACAAATGTTTGTGGCTAGATTGCATGCTCCAATTACTGATCAAACTATTCCTTTCCTCTAGGTCTGCAAACTTTAAAACTGCCCTTACCACCTTTACTGCCCTTACTACCTCTGGGAGACATTTGTTCCCTTCTGAAGATGAAGTGTTGGGATCCTGCAAGTAGGAAGTTATATCTGCTGGCTTCCAACAGGTGGAATTTTATGAGGCAGGAGCAGGCAGGCAGTGTTTAAAGAACAGACATGAGTTAAGAAGGGACACAGGTAGTTTAAAGACCAACATTTCAAACAGGTTTTGTATTGAATCGATTTCCAAAGCCTAAATATTTAACACACTTATCTATAAACACATTGTTTAAAGTGTCAATGAAATTCCGTTTGGAAATAAACAATCCCCATTTTGGCATTTGCAACCCAAACACTACAACAGAATGCTAGTGCATGAGAACGAGACAATGATAATTGATTCCAAGCCGGGAGAAATACAAGCAGTAAAAAACAAGTGGTTAAAAAAGATGAAATACTTCACTAATATCTTACATTTTTATAACGTAAGAGTGTAGGATTTTTTAGATGTGATTTTTAGTTTGACGTTCCTTATAGTGGAAAAATCTGGCTTTGCCAGAATTGTCCCATTTCATGGCCTTACATTGACATTTACTATCATAAAAGGTACTCCAATTTGGAAAGCACACTAGTTGATCAGCAGTTACCTTTCATCACTTCTTCTGGATTAGGCAAAACAGCCTCAGGCATCAAACCAAGAGATCTGATACCTCCACTCTTTCCAATATGTGCTCAGAAGACATGTAAAATCACTCCACTAAGCAAGCATGGGTTTGGAGAGATCTTTGGAGACAGCATAATTTCCTCCTTGGTAGAAAGCATGTTTTAAAGCTAACTTTTAAAACCAGCGCTACCTACCTGGCAGAGAACATACTCCGAGAAACTGAGAACAATAGAGAGACGACAGGGCTAACCTATCAAAAGAAAATGCAGAATATAAACTTAAATTCCAACTCAAGTTTTCAATACTATACAGCCACTTTTTCTGTGGGGTTGTGGAAAAGTTATTCAGCAGTATTCCAGTTTGAATAGCAAGAATTACAGCCAGAAAACTTTGTAGTGCTTACTGTTAAAAGAAAATCACATGTCCATACTACAACATTTTATTTCTGATCACGTATCATATGCTTAAGTGAGAAGAGGTATCAAGTATACACACACAGTGAAGAGGTTTTAACACTTCTGAGGTGTATATTAAAAGTATCAATACTTCATTCTGAACCATTTTACTACTTGATTAAATTCCACGTTGCCTCCACTGTAAGAGCCATGGATCAAATCATCTTAACCTACAACATCTTCATTTTAAAGTCAGAAATTAAGAATTAAGTTACTTGGGAAGTAAAGTAAATGGATTTCAGTCACTCACAAGTTATGTTTTAAACAGAGTCTGGACCAATGTGCATCTTCAGGTTGCAGAGAGCCATGGTAGTTACATGACAACCAAACTTGCTCGTATATGTCCAGTGTTTGATTTCATTACTATTTCTATGACTTCTCTGAAATATCACCGAACACAATGAGTGGCCTGCTGCAGTTTCTTTAGGAAAGGTACTATCTATTGTCCAGCTGTGTGGTTTTATGAACATTTAGGCCCGGATTTACTGCAGATATTTAGTTGCAAGCAGCATACAAGTTTTCTACAAACCCTATATATGTTACTTGGGATATTTCTGCAAGGCCAGAAATTGCTGAGTGAAACATCTACGAGGGTATTTGATTACAAAGGATTTTTTGCTCAAAAGTATATTTGTCTTACCATGATATCTGAAATGGTGTCTGATCATCTTGAACAGGTTCTTCATCAGATGAGTCAAACTCATTTGCTTGCATCGCACCAGGCTTCAATAGAAGAGTAATTGCTGTAAGGAATTGTTCGTCAACATTTGCTGTGTTGCAAGCACATTACAGCAGATGAGGTTTTTTTCTTTAGTAAAAGATTACCATTGTTAATGTAGGATGCATTACTTCTAAGATCACTTTGATGTAACTCAAAGGCTTAGTTTAAGATGATAGACCGCAACATTACTGAACATTAGCCACTATCTACAAGTTCAGTCTTATATAAGATTTTGAATCCTTGTCTGTAGCTCTCTGCTACGTAAATAGTTCATCAGGATTGTGAAAAACCCAGGTTTCAAATAGCAAAAAAAATTACATCAGGTTCTCTTTTTTAAACATCTGTAACTCTGAAGAATTCACATGAACATAATAGTTGAATACAAGATATGGGTATTAGAAACAGGATCTAATTTTAATGTGTGAATGAAAACTTTTTTTCTCAAGGTTATGAGTACATCAAGGTTCTTGTTATTCCTATTTTGAAAGTTTTAGAACTGTTTATGAAGCCGAGAGAGGAATCAATGGTGATTCAGAGAAATGCATTCCTAATAAGTGGATCAACTTATTAAATGTTGACAAGAGCGGAGTGGGTGGAGCAGTGAACGTGAGGAGGCCTATAACTATCTTAGCTCAAAGGTTGGCATGGCACCAGATACACAGCTCTGAATAAAACTGGCTAGTTCATTTTATTTTATGATCTTCACCATATTGATCTCATTAGATGGTTGTTCTGCATTCTAGCTAGTGAATGGAAGAGCTGCAAACAAGAAATTTGTTAGATGTTATCTGACTTAGCATGCCTAATTTTGAAGGAAGAGGTAGGAAACAAGCCACTGAATGGACTAAAGTAATGAAAAAAGTCATCTAAAGTAACAGGTACATAAGACAGGATATGTGCTCAGCTCAAAGTGCAGAAAGTAGTTTCTTGGATTGTTTAAAATCAGATGATCCATCAAATGAAACTGTCTATTGAACAACAAAAACATTGATTAGTTTGATGATCCTGCAAACAAGACATTTTCAATGCTATTGTCATCATCACTCCAGTTACAATGATTGCTAACAGAGACTTCAGTTGTTTCTGTTCATCTTTGCCTTTCACTTGTTAGTGTCATAATTGCTAATCTCTGGATGATAAAGACTTGAGCCTAAAGTGTTCTTTAACACTAACCTCATCCCCCTCAGTGTAGCACAAAATGAGAAACATAAAGAGAATGAAGCACTTCACCCTGGATACATCTCCACACACATTTTTAACTTACAAGTCCACTAATACATGCTGCTAGAATCAGCAGTAACATTAGTATAGCAGAACCTCAGAGTTCCGAACACCAGAGTTCCGACCTGACTGGTCAGCCACACACCTCATTTGGAGCTGAAAGTACACAAACAGGAAGCAGAAGGTAAAAAAGGAAAAGAAAAAAAGCAAACAATACAGAACTGTGTTAAATGTAAACTACTAAAAAAGGGAAAAGGAAAGTTTAAAAAAAGATTTCACAAAGTAAGGAAACTGTTTTTGTGCTTGTTTCATTTAAAATTAAGATGGTAAAAAGCAGCATTTTTCTTGTGTATAGTAAAGTTTCAAAGCTGTATTAAGTCAGTGTTCAGTTGTAAACTTTTAAAAGAACAACCATGACGCTTTCTTCAGAGTTATGAGCAACCTCCATTCCCAAGTGTTTGTAACTCTGAGGTTCTACTGTACAAGACTGAACACTAGCAATGACCTAGTAACAGCTACAAGCATTTATGCAGGGGGGAAAAAAAAGGCATCTCTACTTAAAGCTAAGGAGTCTATGTCTGAAAAGAAAACTGTGCAAGTAGCTGCAAATGTCACCCCAAAAGGAAAAAAAAAAAAAAGAAAAAGTTGTCTTGTTTCGATAAACTGAAAATAGATGAACACACTTGAGTTCTCTCATCCTTAAACATCGGACATATAAGTGTTCAGCACACTAGTTAAACCTTGTTGAGAAAGTAGTGACAGTCCTAAAGCACACCGTGGAAGTTTAGAAGTTTTCCTGCAACCGCTAGCAGCTTCTTGGGTTTGTTGGTTAAAAAAGGAAAGCAGATCACTCCCACTTCCCAACTACACTTAGTGGAACACAGGAAAGTTATGGCAGTTAGATGCATAAATATGCTGAAATTTGCATTAAGCGCAAGGAGAACTTTCATCAAAATATAGCATGTTTTACATAACAAGGGAACAGATAAAGACACTAAGCTTACAAAAGCAGTTAAAATAGGGTTTGAAGGGATTTCACAGATTATAGGCTATCTAAATCTGTCTTGAATTAAAAGAACTGCAGTCACAAAATCAAACTCAAAAAACAATTCAGAAATGCTTTAGAACCTTTCCAATACTTAACCAATGTGACAGACCCAAACATGGATATCACAAGTTTAGATTCCTCTGCTACCGTCAAAAAGACTAAAACATGGTTGCTACCATGCAAACCCAATATCCTTCCTGCTATTCTAAAACTTAAAACTGAAGACCCAGATCTGTTTGTGAAGGAGCTTGCATCAAAAATGAGCAAGTAAAATAAGGGAAGACAGGACAGCTGAATTCAGAATGTTGTGACTTGCACTTCTGTCTGGTCAAATCTGCATCAACCAAATATCTATTGAGCACATTCAGACTGGTTTGGTCAAACCCTTGTAAAACATAGTAGGTGATGAAATAGGTGGTACATTGGTTACATCATCAGCTTCAGGAGGCAGGTACAAGAGCGATAGCCCTAACTAATTAGACTGGAGACACTTCTTGCCCTTTACTTAGACAAGTGCAAGATCTCCATTAAAGACAAGGTGTATGCTTTTTTTAAAAGAAAAAATAGTTGAGGAATGAATAAGTTTACTAAGGCCATGTCTACACTTACAAGCTTACAGTGGCACAGCTGTATTGCTATAAGAGCGCTTGAGAACGTCTCCCGTCGACATAGCACTGTACACACAAGCGTTTATGCACACCCCTGAGCAACAAAAGTTTTGCTGACCTATATGCTAGTGTAGACATGGCCTAAATGAATCATAGAATGAATTTCATTTCTAAAACCTCTGTAGGTTTTTGTCCTCCCTCCCAGGAAAAAGTGGGGTATTTTGTATGATTGGAAAAAAGTCACACTTCTATACTATTGTCAAACAAAAATTTCCATGAGCAATCTTGAAGTAACCAGAAAAGTAAAATCAGTCAAATAAAACATAGCATTCAAACAATATCTTTAGTGCAATCATACATGTATGTTGAGGATGGGAGCAAGTGGCAAAACATCAATCATATAGCAAGTATTAGTATTTATCCAGGAACGCAGCCAGGGGCTGCTCTGAAGAATTCCCCATGTCTTTAAATGATTGGCGTTTACCCCAAGCACACAGCGATGTGTAATTGTGCCTTAGAACAAGTGTAATAATTCATTTCTACAGGGTTCTCAAACATATTTGAGAAACAAGTCACCTGGATGGAAGATACATAAATTCAGTCTACACAGATCTGGGCACCTCCAATAGCAGAGTGATGCCTTTTTTTGTTTGAGTAGCATGCATGAAAGTAATGCTTCTGAAAATCTGTGACATGAAAGCCCTGAAGACTGAAATCCTCTAGGCACAGAACAAGTACAACACCGACACCTGCTGTGCATCCTTTCTTACCTTTTCATGCCTTTGTCTCAATCTTATCCCTAGAGAGATTACCTTTAGGGATGAGAGGGGAATTTAGTTCCCAGGCCTACTCAACATTGAGAGAACAGTTATTGCTAATTGGGATGATGATGGTTTGTGACATGAACTGAACTGACACCACTGTACCCATTTCAAATGATAGACCACAAACTGTCATTAGATAGTAACAATTCCCAGCCACTACCAACCAGGGAAGAATTCAAATGGTTACCCTAGCTGTCAAAGGCTACATACTCATTACTTGTCTGAGCCATTCAGTTACGCTGCCAGGCAATTGCCAGCTCACCCATGTCAGAAACAAGAAGTGTCCTTAAATGGAGACAGGCAACAGTGTGGTGGGCCTTAGGCTACATAGCTAATAAGACATTTCAGTGCCCGTGTTAAGCTTAGAGTGGACATGGAAACTTCACAACTGAAGGCTAAGTGAAAGCAGCACCAGCCTGGCACAGGGTCAGGGTTGTGGCAACCCCATGAAAATCTCAGAACTGTAGCAAGAGACAAGGAGGTAAGTGTTTTGCAACACGCTTCACCAGCGCTATTACAATCACAGAAAGTAGACATCATACGGATACATTCACGTACAGTAGTGGGGGGGGGGGGAGGGATAGCAGACAGCAGGGCAGAAATACAGTCCAGAAAGCAGATGCCTTACAGCTTGTTAGCAGCCAGAGTATTTCGCCAGGGTAGGGGCAGGGGCCAGTGTCACGTTTCCTGGGTTCCCAAATCCCTGACCTACAGATTCAGGAAGTAACTAGAAAAGGAGGACTTGTGGCACCTTAGAGACTAACAAATTTATTAGAGCATAAGCTTTCGTGAGCTACAGCTCACTTCATTGGATGCATTAGTGAGCTGTAGCTCACGAAAGTTTATGCTCTAATAAATTTGTTAGTCTCTAAGGTGCCACAAGTCCTCCTTTTCTTTTTGCGAATACAGACTACACGGCTGCTACTCTGAAACCTGACAGGAAGTAACTAAATGTTCAGAAGAACTACCACAGAACAGAGGGACGTTTTTTGGGGGGGGGGAGGGGAACCCTGCCCTCCCCCCATAGCTCAGGAAGGAGGGGGAGGGAGGAAAGGTAACCCTGCCCCCCCGGGATAACCGGGACGCAGGATGGGGGAGGGGTAACCGTGTCCCCCCCAGGGCTCAGACAGGACGGGAGGGGGAGGGGTAACCCTGTCCCCTCCTCCCCGGGGCTCAGGAACGGGTGGGGGTAACCCAGTTCCGGCCCGGCTGAGGTGGCCGTGGGAGGAGGCCGAGCGGCGCTCCCCGGCACACTGGGCGCCCCTCACCAGGTTCACCATCCCGGCGCGCTCCCAGCGCCTAGCCCGGGCGGCCGCCGCCGGTTTGAACAGGCCTCTGTCCCGCCTCTTTGGGTTCGGCCCGGCCCAGGGCACTCATTGGTCAGTGCCTTCCCGCTCTCAGCCAATCCCCTGCAGGCAGACGGCTCGCGCCGGATACAAATAAACCCCGCCCCCCGACAACGGACGAGCTCCATTCCCTATCTCCTCCCCAAGCGGCATGAAAAGCACCTTCTGATTGGCCGATGTAGGCGGGCTTTGGAAACGCGCCCAAGCTCTAACGGGATTGGTTAGCTGGGAGGAAGGGGTGGGGATTATGGCTAGTCAAAGCTGAGTGGTTAAAAGGGCAGCTGTGGGCGGATGCATTGTTGCCAGGGAGCAGGAAGATGGTTGCTAAGGAGCAGCCCCTGGTGCTGTTTGGCCAAGGGAGGCTGGGGCTGAAGATGGCTGCTAAGGGATGGGGCAGCAGCAGGGTATTCATGGGCAGGGGTAGAGGACAGCTGTCAAGGGGTGAGGGAGACAGTCGGGTCCTTGCTAGCCAAAGCAGCCCCTGCGAGGCCCAGGGCGTGAGCATCCTACATCTCCTTTTACAGCTGGATGGCTGGAATTTGAATAGTCTGGTCAACACCATTGGCAAAAGGGGAACAAAATACGGTCTCCCTCCACAGGGTGTATTGATCCTTAGCTAGCCCTGTCGTAACTAACAGGCTCTTCTGAAGAGAGTGGTACAGAGTGTCCGTAACCAACCTGTAGGGATCAAAGTTCTTTGCACACTCTGTGTGTGCTGCACCTGTCTTGCCTCTGTGGTTGTCTTTGGCATAGCAATAGCACAATGCTTAGCACAATGGAAAGGAAGAGGGAGGGAAGTGTTGGTTAAGTGCAAGGGTGAACTCCCTACCGCTTACGAAAAGTGCTATGGTGGTAGATTCTTCATGCACAAGATCAGAGGCTGAGTTTGAAAAGATGACCCCAAGTTTATACAGAGAGAGAGAGTACATGGGAGAGGAAGGATGCTTTTGTGGTTAGAGTACTGGATGGGGACTCAGGTAATCCCTCTGGCTCTACTGCAGACTGTAGCTCACGAAAGCTTATGCTCTAATAAATTTGTTAGTCTCTAAGGTGCCACAAGTCCTCCTTTTCTTTTTGCGAATACAGACTAACACGGCTGCTGCTCTGAAGTGTGACCTTTGGTCTGCCCCACACATGGTAATGTTCAAAGGGCCTTTGACTGTTCCGCAGGGTATTTGGCTAGCCAATTTTGGGTACACAGAAAATAGTGATTTTTCAAAGAATGCAGGAAGTGCTTGTTATTTCAAATTATGCACTTAGTATTGGATGCCCAGTCCTCAGCTGGACACCCAGTCACTGGGATGTCAGAGCCTCACTACTATATGATGCTATGCTCTCCAGGCACTGCTGTTCTCCTAGGGGCAGACTCACCATTGCATCAGCAGGGAAAGAGAGAAAGCAGTTTGCACCATCTCTATTCAGGCATTGCTGGGGACTAATTTAGCCCTTTCATAGGATAGGGTAGTCCTGAAGGTTGCCATAACTTGTCTTTGTTGTGATGACTCCTGTTAGAAATTGCTGGGACATAGAAACAGCAAGATGCTGGTCTGCCCCAGTCACATCTGTGGTCTAGAATGCCCTCTGCAGCTAGGGCTCTTGTGAGGTGGTGCATAGATGGCCAAATTGTCTCTACACATGGTGTAGGGGCTCTAGATACTAGAGTAATTGCACCTGTCCTATGGCCTGTTTGCCCTAGCCTAGGTGGCAGAAAGGGAAGACCACAGGCCAGTAATGAATCTCATCTGACCCCATTTTAAAAAGTCACAGCCTCCCCCTGGTTCAAAGGGTTTCAGCCAATCTCTTATCGGGGCATCTATGGCTTATTGGGACAGTACAATGACCTAGGAACATGAATTAAAAGCCTCAGGAATAATGAGGAATTAATAGTTTGTTTGAAAAAGTGATATTAGAACAGCATTTCACATTCTGTTTTTGAGCATTGTAGAACTAGATTGTGAAGCGACTAATTGGTAGTTTCTATACAATCTAATAAAAATTTTCAAAACCTTGGGTAGGCACAAATAGCTACTGGGGCCTGATCTAGGGGTTGAAGTGGGATCCCAGGAATTTTCAAAGCAGATGTTTGGCTGTAAAAAAGTTGCTGGGGTTGCTGAGGTTGGTGGGATTTTCAAAAGGGCCTGTGCAAACTTTCTTGGTATGCAGGGCCAACCTGAAAGCTATATTAGGTTCATATTAGCATACATAAATTATACCCTTGTGTATGCTAATAAAATCTGAATGAGGAGCATTATAAAAGCAGGCTATTTTCAGACATCTCTGGAAAATGGCCAAAAATCACAGGATTTAGGATAGGTGCAGGTGATGGGACCGTCAAAAAGACCCAGAAATTGACACCATAGTTACAGAAATGACCTTGTTGAGGAAAAGCTGATGGGGGAGTACATGAGAACCCATTTTGCCAGCACAGAGGCTGTAAATGAGACAAACACTGTCAGAGGAGATAGCAAGATATACAATTTGTGGCAGGAGCGTGAACCCCATCTTTACATCTTCTGTGGCTGATATGGAACAGGTATGTTTTCTATTTTTATAAACTGCCTTATCTAACCCTGGTCCCTTCAGAGTTATATGTGCAACACTGACAGTGTTCAGTACAGATGGGAAATTCACCATGGTATAGTATTCTTGCAGTTTTTTCTGCCCATTCATGGGGAAGCTAACATAGTCTTTATACTTGTGGATTGTATTTAGGCACACAACAGCAGTGGACTTGCTGATAACAGTAGTGTTCCCAATGGTCCTTTGAAAAGACCAAGTGACAAGTATGCCAAGTGCATTGTTGGTCAGGACTTGTGTAGAGATGGGATTTTATAAAGACATCACGTCCTTACTGCCCATCATGAGGTCAAAAATGGTAAGAACAATCCACAGTGCTGTCTGGGTATTGAGAAATGTAAGAATAGAGCCGCATATCTTAACTTGTCAAAGTTAAGATATCTATCTAAATGTCAAATCTGCAGTGAATGCAGAAAACAGGATATGAAAGAACCACTGGGAACCACATGAGATTCCTGATCACCCTTGGCCCAAGATTGGTGTAGATATATTCAAATGAAATGGGAAATATTATCTTTTATTAGTAGACTACTACTCAGGTTTGTGGTGTTTTTTAAAAATTAAACTTGCCCAACACATCATATTGAGATATTACAACATTTAAATTGCAGTTTGCTCCGCAAGGTACATTAGATGAGTTAATAACAGGTAATGGTCCGCAGTTCATGAGTGGCTTATTTGTGCAGTTCTCCTGATATATCAGTTCAAACTCACCAACAAGAAGCCCTTACCTTTCTGAATTTCTACTCTGTCTAAGGAATGGAGTCTTGTACAAAGTATTAATAAATTGTATAGTCAATTGCTTGACCACACTTTGGTTTGTTATGAAATATACTCAAAAGACCAAATAAACAATGTCAGTCAGGTTTATTAATATGGCACAGGAAAGGGTTCTATATGATAGCAGTCTCTAAAGAACAGCCCCGTGCAGCGACGTTACATTTGCCTCATGCAGAAGGTGTGCTCGCCAAGTTATATATTACAACTGGTATTATTAATATGATGATTTTACAAGTTTAGTGTCTTTATGTGACACTAAAACCCAACTCATCAGTTTGTCCCAGTTCCCTAACAGTCCCTACTTTCCTAGCTTGTATTAAGACATGGAACAAGTGTATCTTGATTTTGACAAGTTTCCTATCTGCTTATGCCAAATGCTTATTTCAGCTAATGCAAGGAGTTATGGGATAATTGGCCTAAATGAATAGGATTATGGTATAAGCCAGTTTAGGCTATCACTGTTACAAGTATTTGTGCTTAATGTTATGGGTTTTTAATGCATACTAATCTATGTATGGTGCTGATAATGCATATTATTAATATGATATATTTATATGCTAGCCAGCATATAGTCATCAACAAAAGAGAGGGTGGGGAAGAATCTTGGAAGTATGGTGTAGGAGGACAGTGTGAGAGATTTGGTTCGCTTTTGAGGAAAGTTGTGAGGAAAGGGTCCTGAGCAAGGGAACGGTTTAGGTAGAAAATTGTAACATGTTTGAAAAAATATTAAAATAATTTGGCTTTCTAGACAAAGATTGGTCGGGAACTAATAATGGCTTGGTAGAGGAGGAATTGGGGATAATTTTATATTAAATAAATCATTGTGGGACTAAGAAGAGGTGCATATCTTTACTTTGATTGCTTTGATTTGTGTGTTGTATCCCCTTCCTTCGTGCATCTTTTAGTCTTCGCTCCTGCATTTTGCTCTGCACAGATGAACCCCTATACTGGTGCAGGGCCTGTGTCTTCCCTCTGCACTAGGCAAATGCCTAACACGTGGGTGCAATCATAATCTAAATAAAGAATAGTGCAATATTTCCTATGTAAGCATGGGAAAAAACCCTGCTATCTCAGATACCACTGTATGGTGACTGTTGACTTTAAGGGTTCCATCTTCTGTCTAATTTATCCGTGCACCAAGTGCCAAGTATCTGCACTGTATCCATAAATAAGATTAACACTGTATGTTTCTGGAAAAAAGACAAAGTTTTTCACCCCTCCTTTTATTTATATGCTCTCAAGACTCCATATTAAAAGTTTCCTAATGTTGGAATTGAGGTTTACATCTCCTGTTGCTGATAACTGTTCTATTTTCAAAATACTCGACAGCAATAAAAAATGAAAAGAACAGCTTGGCTCATGTTAAAGTTTCTGTTTATGTTGTGGCTGCTCAGGAATAGATATCATTTAGATTTTTCAGAGAATAATGCTTGTATCATGTACAATATGTCACCAAGCTCTTATGCCTCCAAAGCAATAAATAAATTTAAAAAAATCTCCCATAGGCATCAAAAAATAATTTACAACATGAAGGATCAAACAGCAAGATTTTTCCAAGGAGTCCTATATCCAAAGCTCTAAACTCAAGGGTAGGAGGGGTTTGTGGTCTGGTACCAAAGCATCTATGTGACTTTTGTAACATAAAGAAACTCTGAGAGAATCCAAATGGTTATGCTGAGTTAGTGGAGAATTTCCATGCAGACACAGTCATGACTGCTATGAAAGCAATCCTGTTTGAAACCTTTTGGATTCTGGATCCTTTCTGTTTCTCATTTGATAGCAAGCAGGCTCCTGATGGCTGGCTTGGAGATCTAGGCATGTGCTTCTTGTATTGAGGCCTAAGTGCTTTGTTGAATCAGGGCCCTAGTGAAGGCATTTGTACCCTGAATATAGGGTATATACAGGCAAAGGGTTAAATTTATGACTGTCAGACAAACAAGCACCCCACTCCAAGATAGAGGTTTGAGGGGCAAACTATACTTGGCTTTTGTAAGGAGTTGAAAGGGGATCTGGAGCATAAAAAGCATCATTGTCGTACATTTCCTTTGACTGGAAAAATCATGGGTAATCCAAGCTACCATCATGCTTGTTAGTCATCTACCACTGCATAGCTCAATTTCTTGAAGGTCTTTTTGGAAGAAGTTTGTTTTGTTTTCTAAGAGATCCATAGGAATGGGGTTAGAGAGCTCCAATGGCAATATCATCAGAAATCCCAAGGTGGCACCATGTCAGTTTTTCATATTGTTTTGAAAAAATTGTAGGTGGAACTGAAAGTTTCAAAATCTCTCTGTTCTCTCTCCCATTATATTTATCTTCCCTTATCTCCTTTTACTTCCTCTTAACCCCCCAACCCCTTTCTTATGCCATTACAGAAGAGGTCCCCAATCTGTGGGGCAGGGAGGAATGTTTGGGAGGTTGAGGTGGGGCCTGGTCCAGCCCTTACGGGGGACGGGGAGGGAGCATTACCCAGCCTTGCTCCCAGCTCTGCTCCGGCCTGCCCCTAGCTGCAGTTCCAATCCCAGCATTTGCTCCTGACTGCGGCCTGGCCACGGTTCCGCACCCTGCCCCTGTCCCTCACCCAGCCTTGGCCCCTGGCTGCGGCTCTGTTCTCGGCCCTGGCCCCAGACCCAACCCCAGCTGCAGCCCCCTTACTCCTGTGTGTGTTTCCCCCTCCGCCCTGGAGACAGATCCCCACTCCTGGTCCTGGCTCCAGGAGGAGGGGCAGATGGGGGAAGGGGGGGAAGCGACCCTGAAAAGTTTGTGGACCACAGCATTAGAGTGATGTTATGTGTAACCCAGTTTCTCATGTATTGTTGCACAATTACAGCTCCCACGAAGGTACGTTTTTAAGGTGCAAAAGCTAATCAAAAAGACTTGTCTTTAATTCTCTGTTTGCTATGGAAAATTCATATTGTATGTGATAAAAATTGTTTGTGCCATGTTTGGAGAACGTTACTTTCTTGGTGCACAAAAACTCAGAAGTTGCTGGTGGAATTTATAGGAGAGTCTATATGTTTTCCACACTATTACCTAAGCATAGTTTAACAATTGATTATGTTTTGGTAGGGTTTTGTTACAAAGTTCTGCCAACAACACTCTGATGGTTAAAAATACATTTGAATAGTGAATATACACTGAAAGCCTAAATGTTTGCTGCAGGCAGACTTTGCAAGATGTCATTTCAAAAAAGGTGAAGCAACTGAAACTGCAAAATATGAGGAAGCTTCATTTTTTTATTTTTTTTTTACATGTATGTGGCTTTACATTGCTTTCAGCCACCACCGAAGCACATTCGTGGTAGACATTTGTCTGGCATTATAAAACTCATTGATTGGATGTCTTGTCCATCAATACAGTTTCAAATGAACATGATTTCTCTGCAGTGCCGAATGACAACACAAAACCCCTTGAGAAAGGTTACTGGCTAAGTGACTTCCTTGTGAATACCATGTTGCATGATGCTGCTGGCACAGTAGTGGACTCAAGAAAGCCATGGATTATTTTATATTAGAAGTTTAGTGTTAAAAATTCAGGGTAAAACAGAGGGGGCCACAGTCAAGGTGGATATGCACCTTCTGTAATCCCATTTAATCAAAATCAAGCCAGAGATTTGGCTCCATATCTAGTGGTCAGCAACAAATTTGTAGATTAACTGCTGAGAACCATGGTAAATTAGAACAGTAGCCTATGACATTTTAATGTAATTAATATTCATTATTCATACAAAGAACAACGTACTTTTGATTCTACAAAAAGGGTCCAATCCTGCTCCTATTGAAACCCATGTCATAAATCCCATTGAGAACGGGTCCAAAGAAAACTAATTATTCTATTTGACATCTTCACTGCAGAGCTCCATTGCATATTTTGGACTCATCATTCGTGTGGGGAATGAGTGCAGAATTTCAATAGCGATCTAGTGAGGTTTGGAGAGGGGAATTTTACTTCTGGCTGTAATTCCATCAATGAAATCTAACAGCCCAACAGGACTGAAATGATTCATGTGTCTTATGCTGGTCCTCTTATGCAGGAGTGAATTTCATCCTATTATCACAGTATATGCACTGTTTTTTCTATTTATACTAAACACAGAAAACTAATGCTTTTGGGAAAAATTTCTTGTTTCAGAGTAGCAGCCGTGTTAGTCTGTATTCACAAAAAGAAAAGGAGTACCCGTGGCACCTTAGAGACTAACAAATTTATTAGAGCATAAGCTTTCGTAATGCATCCGATGAAGTGAGCTGTAGCTCACGAAAGCTTATGCTCTAATAAATTTGTTAGTCTCTAAGACAATTTCTGTAACTTCTAGCTTTTACTGTTTGCATGACTTTTGTTCCTTTCACAGTGGCTTCCTTGTGATTTTTCCATAAAATTGCTTGGATGAAACCATAGTCCCATAAATGACCATTTAAAATCAAGATCTTCCTTCGTGGGTGGACTGATCATTTTAATTGTTTCACAGTTAAATTATCTGGCAAGAGGAATCATAAAGGGCAAACTTTTTCCCCCCTGTTTCTTGCACAATGGGGCTCATATTCTGATTTGGGCTTGGATTGGCCTGGAGTCTCCAGGAAATAAAGATTAATCTTTAAATAAAGATTATGTCATGTGATGAAATCTCAAGGAATACATTCAACCAAAATTGGCAACCCTACTTTTGGGTACTACTGTAATATAAATAATAAGTAACTAATGTTTCAGGTCAAAGATGCAATGGGTGAGGCTGCAAAAATGCACCCATTGCAGCAAAACCAGCTTCAGAAATTTGGCCCTCAACAGCATATTCTAAATTACTAGTCAATTTTTATTGTTTGCTCCTTGTTCTATAAGAAAAGAGATTTTGTTTTCCTTTTTTATCCGAAGGGACTACTCGTGCTTTGTTAACATATTAAAACATGCTTTATTACAACTCATTATTGTAAAGCTTTTGGACTACATTGAATATGAAAAGTTCTACATGCAAACAAAATGGTTTAATTCTGTTTAGTATTGTTTATGTAGCTGTGCCTTTGAAGGAGGATCATAGAATCGTAGAATATCTGGGTTGGAAGGGTCCTCAGGAGGTCATCTAGTCCAACCCCCTGCCCAAAGCAGGACCAATCCCCAACTAAATCATCCCAGCCAGGGCTTTGTCAAGCCTGACCTTAAAAACCTCTAAGGAAGGAGATTCCACCACCTCCCTAGGTAACGCATTCCAGTGCTTCACCACCCACCTCGTGAAAAAGTTTTTCCTAATATCCAACCTAAACCTCCCCCACTGCAACTTGAGACCATTACTCCTTGTTCTGTCATCTTCTACCACTGAGAACAGCCTAGATCTATCTTCTTTGAAACCCTCTTTCAGGTAGTTGAAAGCGGCTATCAAATCCCCCCTCATTCTTCTCTTCTGCAGACAAAATAATCCATTCCCTCAGCCTCTCCTCATAAATCATGTGTTCCAGCCCCCTAATAATTTTTGTTGCCCTTTGCTGGACTCTTTCCAATTTTTCCACATCCTTCTTGTAGTGTGGGGCCCAAAACTGGACACACTATTCCAGATGAGGCCTCACCAATGCCATATAGAGGGGAATGATCATGTCTCTTTATCTGCTGGCAATGCCCCTACTTATAAAGCCCAAAATGCTGTTAGCCTTCTTGGCAACAAGGGCACACTGTTGACTCATATCCAGCTTCTCGTCCACTGTAACCCATAGGTCCTTTTCTGCAGAACTGCTGCAAAGCCACTCTTTCCCTAGTCTGTAGCAGTGCATGGGATTCTTCCGTCCTAAGTGCAGGACTCTGCACTTGTCCTTGTTGAACCTCATCAGATTTCTTTTGGCCTAATCCTCTAATTTGTCTAGGTCCTTCCTATCCCTACTCTCCAGCATATCTACCTCTCCTTCCAGTTTAGTGTCATCTGCAAACTTGCTGAGAGTGCAATCCACGCCATCCTTTAGATCATTAATGAAGAAGTAGTAATCAAATTTCCAAGTAGTAATCAAAAGAGAAGTCTCCAAGTAGTAACCAAACGAGTCTCCAAGTAGTAATCAAAACAGCATGTGGCAATGAGACTAAGAAAGAGGGAAGGAAACAGAAATGAAAGGCAGAGATTTTAGGACCATATCTTCAGCTACTGTAAATTGCCATAACTCCACTGACTATTCCGCATGCCCCAAGTAAAGGGGCGGGGGGAAATGGGTACACTTTGCCAGGTTCCGATCCAAGGGAGAACCCTGCCAGAGGCCTACAAGCCCATCAGTATGAGAAGAAAATTCAGACTTTGACTGAATATTATTTATATAACCTTAGTGAATAGATTTGTACCTGTGTATCTGTGTGGGATGGGGGCCCATGTTATGAGTTTGTCCTGGGCCCAGCAAAATTTTGCTTGGGGTTTGCTACACTGATTTACTCCAGCTGAGGATTTGGTTTTCGGTGTCTAACTAAGAGAGTTCATACTGAGCGTTTTGTTTTTGGGGAATCCCACTGGTTTTGGGGAATCCCACTGGTGTTATGTTTTCCCTATTTCAGGCATAATAAACATTGTTATAACCTCCAGCTGATAGAGAATTGCACAATTTAAATACAAACATTTCTTCTTACTCAAGAATGTCAAGGAGAAAACATTACACAATGTATAAATGAATTTGCTTTTCAACTGTTCTCTCAATGCACTTCCCAAATTGTTAGTAACCAAGCCAAGAAACAAGCTTGAAACTAGAACTCTTGTGCATTGCTGGCTTGCTGTTCCATGCACTGTCTGTTCAATGATATTTGAATACTTGGTCTATGACAACATAGTCTTCTGCAGAAGGAATGATATGAAATCCCAGACAGACAGCTGAGTTATTACTTCATTCTTTGTGAAAACAGCAGGAGGTGAAGTTATGAGTGAATCTCTGTGAAATAGCTTCACAAACTGTAATGGAGGTGAAGGATCCAATCCAAATATTTAAAAGATGGACTTGCATTTAAATAATGTTTAAAGTTTGACAATCCAAGAAAATTTCTGAAGGTTCTGGTGAACCATTCACTTTTTGTTGAATGCATTAGCCAGTGGTAGTCCTATCAGAGCATGGAGTTGAGTGGATTTACTTGCTTCCGCCTTCTTCAGTCTTTTCCTTTGTGCATTTTATATGGTTTTAGTGAAAATGAGCCACATTCTTGTCAGTTAACGTGAGGGTGTCTGGTAGGTGACAGGAGAGAAGGAGGTTACAATAGTCTGTGCAGGACATTACTAAGGGTAAATGTTTTAGCTGTGGGGTTAGAGAAGAAGGGATGTAATTTGAAGATACAGAAGAAAAAGCAACAAGATTTAACAGCTGGGATGTGAGGGGAGAGGGAAAGAAAGGAATCAAAGTCCTGAGATACAGGGACAGTGGCTGAATGATCGCTTGTGATGGGGAATATTTTTGATTGGGGAGATGGGTGATGTTTTTTGTGTGTGTGTGCCATGTTGTGTGTTGCTTGTTGGCGGGGAAAGATGTTTAGAATTAAAGGAATTAAACTGCAGCTAAACTACCAATTAAACAAAAGGCAAATAAACAATGGAAGAGTTATTGAATGTTTCCTTTCTGAAGGTTGTAATCTCAATTTGTACCCATAATTCCTGTTAACAGGAGAGCCACCATATGAGGAATCAGAAGAGTCCTCCCAATGTTTTATTTATATTGAAATAACACATAAGAGCCTCAGTCATTGACCAGGACCCCATTGTGCTAGACGCTGTACAAACACAGAACAAAAAGACAGTCCCTGCCCCAAAGAGCTTGCTTACTCTGCCTTTTTGTGCTACAGTTCTTGCCTGCTGTAACTTCACTGATACCAGTTGAGATACAACGGGGGAAAGGGTTTGCATGGGGACAGGGGGAGGGGTTGCAGGGACACATGGGACAGGAGAGGAGGGGTGGCTGAGTGCGGGTGCAGAGATACATGGGAATGGCGGGAAGGGGTGCAGGTGGAGTTGATAGCAAAAAAGGTCTGGGTTCAATATCCAGAGGTTCCTCTTAACAATAAACACAGAACCAGCTTCAGTCCCGACCCAATAATCTGGAAAAATTAAACACCACTCCTGGGCGCCTCTCACAAGCACTGAGACTTTATACAGAAAAGAAAACTTTTTAATAAAAAGGGGAAAGGAACCTGGCATTAATTTTGGAAAATGCCAAAAGTATGATTCTGAAGCCCAGGAGCATGAGCAAAACACCCTCTCTGCCCCCCAGAGTAGGTTGGGCATTGTCCTTTGCCTTAGTTTCTCACCCTGTGTGAAAATCTGACAAGCAACTGTTCCTTTAACATGTCACTCCCCTTTTCCCTTCACTGCACCTCACTCACAGATGCTCTCCGTAGTCAGTGAAGACCTAGAGTTCAGAGGTGTTCATGTAAGTTCCCTTCCCGTCTGGGGGGGGGAAGGCATCAAGCAATGCCTCAGCTGCTGCACCATTCACGCTGCATTGCTGCCCACTGCCGTTGCTGCTTCATTGTTTGCTTGGCCACTGGCTGCTCTGTCATTGTTCACTGCGCTGCCATTGGCTTCTGCACTTTTGCTTTCTCTGCTGCAACCTCTGTGATGCCTTGAAGTGGCACCACTTAACACAGCTCTCCATGATTTCAGCAGTTAGTGTGGGAAGGACCTCATTGCTAGTGCAGGCTGTATAGTCTCTTTCACTGAAAATGCTGTCCCCCAGCAGATCTAAAGTTTAGCACTTAGAACTGGTTTATCAGTGATTTCAGCTCTAGTGATCACTGAACAAAACAAAAGATTGTTAATTGAATCAAATCAGCTCTGACCTTAAACAGTGGAGCAGTGTTTAGGACTCTCTGGGCAGAGCCCACACCACAAACACCTGTTCCCACCCTCTCTCCTCATTCACTGGGATTTGGCATCCCTAGCCCCTGCTTAGTGAGTGCAGTTCAGTTGAGGGACATCTAGGGCAGGACAAGCACAGCTCTGCTGCCCCTCACTTACACCACAAGGACACAAACCTTTCATCACTCCTGCACCCAACACTAAAGTAATTTGCAATCCAACACCAGCCAAAAATGATCATTTGGGCAAAGCAGCTCCATCATGCTGCGCACCTAGGCAGAGAAGGTGTGTCTATGCAAACAGGGTCGGTTCCTAAAATCTTTCCCCCCCCCAGCTCATCAATACATGTCAGGGCAGAGCTCGTTCAGACTCTGCTTACAACAGCCATTGATGAACCTATCCTCCATGAACTTATCCAGTTCTTTTTTTGAATCTACTTACACTTTTGGCCATCACAACTTCTCATGGCAATGAATTCCACAGGTTAGTTGTATGTTGTTTGGAAAAACTGCTTCCTCTTATTTGTATTACGCCTGCTGTCTATTAATTTAATCAAGAGACCCCTGGTTTCTCTGTTCTGTGAAAGGGTAAATAACACTTCTCTATTCATGTTTTCCACACCATTCATGGTTTTATAGACATTTGTCATATTGCCCTTTAGGTGTCTCTTTTCTACACTGAACAGCCCTAATCTTTTTAGTCTCTTCTCATTTGAAAGCTGTTCCATACCTTTGATCATCTTTGTTGTCTTCCTCTGAATATTTTACGGTTCCTATATTCTTTTTGAGATGGGGCGATGAGAACTGGACACAGTATTCAAGATGTGGGCACAGAATGGATTTATATAGTGGCATTGTGAAATTTTGTATCTTATTTTTTATCCCTTTCCGAATAGTTCCTACAGTTAGTCTTTTTGACTTCTGTTTCACAGTGAGCAGAAGTTTTCAAACAACTATCCACGGTGACTCCAAGATCTCTTTCTTGGGTGGTAATAGCTGATTTAGAACCCATTGTTGTATGTGTATAGTTGGGATTATTTTTCCCATTGTGCATTGCCCAGTTTTGTGAGATCCCTCTGTTACTCCTCCCAGTCAGCTTTGGACTTAACTATCTTGAATGTATTTTGTACTGTCTGCAAATTTTCTCACTTCAGTGTTTGTCCCCTTTTCCAGATCATTTATGAATATGTTGAACAGCACAGATCCCAGTGCAGATCCTTGGGGGACCCTGTTGTACACCCCTTTCTATTGTGAAAACTGGCCATTTAGTCCTATCCTTTGTTTCCTTTCTTTTAGCCGGTTATTGATCCATGAGAGGACCTTCCCCCTTATCCTGTGGCTGCTTAATTTCCTTTCTGAAAATCCAAGTATGCTATATCGACTGGATCACCCTTATTCACTTGCTTGTTGATTCCCTCAAATAATTTTAATAGATTGGTGAGGTTGACTTCCCTTTACAGAAGCAGTGTTGACTTTTCCCCCAGCAAATTGTGTTTATCTATGTGTTTGATAATTCTGTTCTTTACTATAGTTTACACGGCTGCTACTCTGAAACCTACCAGTTTGCCTGGTACTGAAGTTAGGCTCACCAGCCTGTAATTGCCAGGATTGCCTCTGGAGCCTTTTTAAAAAATCAGTGTTACGTTTACTGCCTTCCAGTCATTAAGAAGCTGTCCTAAGACTTTATATAAAATCTGTACTAAAGTCTACAGAAGATGCTTCTTTTTAATTGAGGAGAAATTGAAACATATGCATCTATACAGCCTCGTAACAGTAGAGGGCATCCTTGTCTTAAAAACATTGGTACAAAATTCTTTAAAAAGTATCAGTGCCTTTCTTTTATACATTGACAGGTTTCAGAGTAGCAGCCGTGTTAGTCTGTATTCGCAAAAAGAAAAGCAGTACTTGTGGCACCTTAGAGACTAACAAATTTATTAGAGCATAAGCTTTCGAGAGGTGCCACAAGTACTGCTTTTCTTTTTTCTTTTATACATTGTAGCAGATAAATTTGAGGGTTTTATCTCTGGAAATACATAGGATCAAGTGTCTGTATTATTGTCTGTAAATGTTATCTTTGTTAAAAATACTTGCAATAACTCTCAGGTTTTAAACCACACTACAACATTTCTATATATTTAGTAAGAAGTAAGACAGTATTACTGAGTGATGAAGCAAATAAAATCTACTGCTTTGGGAATGCTATGTGAATCACTGCAGTAGGATCATATTTGGGAGGCAATATGAAATAAGCTTTTCAGGACTTTGAGGAAAAAGTTGAACATGGAAATATTTTAATATTCTTCTTCTTATTTGCCATCTAAGGCTTAAAATAGTGACTTTATCCTAAATTTATTTTGCAAAAAATTGAATATAAAATGCATGTCTGTTTTTGATGCTTGTGAATGGAGACAATTGATTGGAAATTAAGGCATTGAGCCAGCAACTGTTACTCACATGAGTAGTTTATTGATGACAGTGGGACTGCACTTGTGAACAAGGACTATCCCCATGAATTAAGATTACAAGATTGGGCCCTAAATTACCAAAATACAAAAATGAAGTGCAGATAATTTATCATATAGTTATATTTTGAAGTATTTTCCGTAATGGCATTAGTGAATTCTTTTAAAAACAAAAAATATTTCAAATAAATGACTTTTATGTTGCATTACATTTCATGTTCCTAACATGTCAACTGGTGACAAGTGTCCTAAAACATTTGGTCCCTGTGATGGAGGAATGACTGAGCTATTGTAGATGGCCCATCTTGATAAACATCTTTGTGAATCTGCTTGCAAATGCCCTTAGTCTTCCAATTGTGTTTTCCTCTCACAGTCCTGTGATAGTTACCTATGGCTCCAGGATGGAGCAATCCAGGGCCGTAAAGAGATTGAGATAATGACAGTTCATGGTGACAGCAGGACTGGCAGAGCCAGCCTGGGGGAAGAAAGTCACATACTTGTCAATAGAAATATCTCCATCCTTTGGGAATTGTGGCTTGGGAATTAAAGCTGACCTCATAGGCAAGAATGATGGTGAACAATTGATTGATTGATTGATTGAACATTGATTTATGACTAGATGAAGCTCCGAGTCTGCCCTTCTGATCCTGCCTCACAACACACCTTTTGTATTTTATTTCAGCTTTTTCACTTTATTCTCAGAATCTTATCTTCTGAGGTATCATCTTTGGGTCTTTCAGTTTCATAATAGTTCAGTCATCTGTTTCCTAAGAGGATTCTCTTTTTCTTTTTTTAAATGAAACAGAAATCCTTTTTTTAGCATCACAAATACCCCAGCCATTTATATTTTACATGGCTGATTGGCTGCTTTGCTTTTCGTTAGTGTGGCAAAGTCTTATAAAAGCTGAAACCATTTTTGCCTTCAAAATCCTTGATTTACAAAGAGATCCCAGTTTACAAATGTGGATGCCTTGCTTGGGCACTGCTTATTTGCACCAAAGTGTAAAAAAACGGGCCTTTATATGACTAAGTAACAACCTTGGCATCCACACGCATAATTTTATGGGCCAGATCCTTAGCTAGTGTACAGACCTCAGTGGAGCTATACTGATTTACAGCAGCTGGTGATGTGGGCTCACAATTCCTAATTAAGGCACCTACTGCTGTAATGGGCTCAGTATGTCCCGCTGTTAGGTGATTCCTACTGTTTGTATCCTATGGTTTGTGACTCTGTCTAATTGAATCTTAACCAAAACCCTCAACTTCCCCAAACTTGAGGGTGTTCAAAATCTAGATCTGGCTCTGAATTTTGTAGTGAGTGTTTTTCTCTAGTTTATGCACCAAACTTTTTGTATCTTTGCTTTAGGAAGGTTGATGTTTGTGGCCTGAATGACAAGCTGCAAGGCATAAAAAAAGGCATTTGCAATAATGGCTATTATAAAGAGGGGTAAAATTATTATGGCTTAACATCAAACATTGCTTTATAAAAGGGAACTGTACTATATATCAGCACCGTTATATCTGTGTTAAGGGTGCCTGTATTCTATGTCTGTCAGTCTGTCTGTCATCTGCCTGCCTGTCTTCCCAACTTACATATATATACTATAGATAAATATGCTCCGTTGGTGATTAAAAGGAAGTGACCTCATAAGTTTGTCTCTTCAACCACAAAGGTTTGGTTGTAATGTGACATTCCATCCTATTACTCTGGTTTACACCAAATTCAACAACTTGTGGCCTGCAGATACTCAGAATAAAGAGCAGAAAGCGACTGACCTTGACAACCTCATTTCTCATTCCTTTCTTGTTATAGGTAATACAGCTGAAAATGTGGTTTTAATTATAGCACTAATGAAAACTGAAAATCCAGACAGACACTTGACAAACTCTGGTACGCTTTATATTACATTTGTGCTAACTACAAAGTATCCAGCTGGGTGTAACATTATCTCTCTTTTCCTTGAGCATCCGCCTGACTTAAGCTGTATAATTAATGTGTACTTTGGCTGGAGGTCAGTTTACAGTTGGTTTTTTAGAATTTTTACATTTTTAAAGATGTTGTAATGAAACGAATATGTTTATTACCTCTGTGCCTGCATTCTCCAGGGGGAGTTAATACCTGTGGAGGAGCACTGGCTGGAAGAACTCTAACAAAGTGCCTAAGCCAGCTGAATCTGAAGCATCAGGCAAAAATATTTTCAAAACTTTGTGAAGAAACATGACCAAAATCTGTAATTTCCATAGATGCATTTTGCTTAGATTCATCTCTCTTATATGGGCTGACTCCAATATGGGACAAGATTATGTCGGTCCAAACACAAGGGTTATTTATTTGTTTGTTTGTTTTTGGAAAGGGCTTTGATTGCAGTGCTCATGAAAGAGAAACTGATGTCCCTGGCTAGAGCTAAATATACTAAATGTAGGTTCCCTGCAAAGCTCCACCAGTATACCTTCATCCTGATCTGTTTCAATTCTGCTGTTGTAATCTTGGGTCTTTTCTCAGCATGTGTGTGTAATCATGTTAAATTAAGCAGTGGTTCTCATGATATGGACAAATGCCCATAGGGACTAGATTGAGTTTAGTTTGGAACTAATTTCATTGTGATCTCAGGTATATTTAAATTTGGGTTGCCTATGATAAAAAAAGGCTAGTGCTTTACATGGCAGCACCACTCACACAACATGCCAGTATGTTGCTTTTGTCAACTTTCCAAAAATTCTCTCTTATATAAAAGGAAATGATTGCAGTATAACTATAGTCACAACGGGGGGGGGGGGGGGCGAGGGGCCTCAAGGGGCTACTATAATAGAAACGAATAAATAATGTTTTTCAAACGATCTTTTCTGTCATGTTCATATGGCTATCTGTGGACTTTGGATCATCTGTGAGCATGAATGATGAACTTATCTCCCACATACCGCTGCACTTGAAACCTGTTTGTTGATAAAGGTTTCTATGAAGAGTTTAATTTTCTTCAAAGAGCCTTAAACTGTCTCTTTAGTCTTTCACTGAGTTCTGTGGGATCACAAAGCCAAATATGAAAACAGAAGAGTAGTTTCTTGCACAGAATTACTCACAAGCCATTTTATTAATGTCTAGTTATCTATGATATGGCCTAATGTTACCATCTCCTCAAAAAGCTCTCCCGAAGTAATGGATGGATAGTCCTTGGTGTTGCTTCCCAGAAGTGGCTAATGGGTCCAGTTCACTAAAGATATCTACATTGTTTATGACAGTATTTTGAAAACTATGTACCCAAGATCATGAGACTTCCCCCTTGTCCAAAAGACTCCATTCTATAGGTTCTGAAAATTAAGGGTGAGATTTCAAAAGCACCAATGTGACTTTGGGGCACAAGGCCCATTGAAAATCAAAGGTACTTTTGAATATTCTACCCATTATTATTATTTATTTGTATTACAGTAGCAGTAGAATGACTGACTGATCCCTAACTGAGATCAAGGTCCCATGGTGCTAGGTGCTGTACAAACACAAACTGTGTGATAGTCCCTGCCCCAAAGAGTTTACAAACCAAGTAGACAAACAGACAGACAAATCCCGGTCTTCTTTCTGCCTGCACTGGTTAGCTGGCTTCTGTATTGCCTCACGAGTGCCCGTTCGGCATAAGGGTTACGCACTGGCATTAATAAAGGGATTTTCCATCTCAAAGAGGAAATAACACCTAGTCTCCAGTTAGTTAAAAGTTCCAAAAATGAATTAAACCAGATGTTGCTGGGCTCTTGATAGTGACACACTTGAGAGTGCAACCTTAAGTGTCCCTGCTGTGGACCCTGTAGATGTATTAAAATTTTATTTCCATCCTATAAACATCTAGTAGAATAAGTAAGCAACAGTATTCCAGGTGTATCCCATGTTATACCAAAAGAGTTTGGCTGTATTGTTCCTGGAGGAAAAGTGTGCTGGCTGGGTAAAGGGATGTCATTTATTTGTTGGTTCATTAATAATTAATTAACAAACTTACAGGACAAAAAGACCTGAAAATGAATAAGAGATCTTTTGGGCTAATGTTTATGCATTATATTTGTTTGCTGTTCCACTAAGTGGAATTTTGTTGGGGCAAATCCTCCTTGCTTTACCCATGCAGGTGAATAGCTCCATTAACCTCAATGGAACTACTTGTGTGAGTAACGTGAGGAGGATCTGGTATTTTCATTTCCTGATTTGGAATAATGCTGAGACACTAATTCTACAGTGGGCACCACTTACCAAGGATGTGCATTAGAGTGAGTACTTTCATAGGATGGCTCATTATTCCTCTATCAGTCCTTCACAAATAACCACGAGTGCCCTTCAAGACAATAAAATGGATGCTTTATTGTCGAAAGGTTCTCTCCCATGCCCAAGTAAAGAAGGCTATTTTGTTTTCCTTTGGTGTGTCTTGTGTTCTTATTATTGTTGAGAGAAAGCTAAGTCAGAGAGACGGGTCTTGCGTCTGTAATTGAAGGCAATATCTGATTGATCTAAGTGATATATCTCAAAATGTAATTGTTAATGGGAAATAATCAATGAATGTGTGTGTTTCTAGTGGGGTCCTGTAGGGATCAGTTCTTGGCTGAACAGTATTCAATATTGTTATCAGTGATCTAGAAAAAATAACTTTGCTGATAAAGTTGGAGTTGGAATTGATGGAGTGGTAAATAAGAGCAATCTTGATTGTAAAATGGCCATAGGCAAGCCACATGTAAGACAGCCTTGCATTTGCTGTATCAAAACACATCTAGATAAAGAATGTAGGCCACATGTGTAGGTTGGAAGACTATATCCTGAAAAGTAGTGACTGAAAAGGATTTAGGAGTCAAGGCAGATAATGTGATTTTTCAAGTGCAATGCTGTGACTCAGAGGACTAATGTGGTCCTTGGATGTATAAACAGGGGGAATATAATTAGGGGTAGAGAGATAATACCTCTGTATATTTATGATACTTTTGCACTCTTTAATTTAGTGGATAAATGCCTAACAAGATCCAACAGCAGAAAGTTGAAGCTAGACAAATGCAAACTGGAAATAAGGTCCAAATTTTTAAGTCCAAATAATTAACCACTGGAACATCTCAGTAAGGGATGCAGTAGATTCTTTAACTAAAGATTGGATATCTTAAGGTATGCTCTAGTCAACCACAGGCTGCTGGGCTTGATGCAGGAATTACTGGGTGAAATTCTCTGGCTTTTGTTATACAGGAGGTCGGACTAGGTTTGGTCTCTTCTGGTCTTAAAATCTATGAGTGTGTGAGATCTGAGGACATTCCACTCTCCTCAGGAAGGAGTAGCTGTAGTTGTGGGCTTGTGTCATGGGGTTCTTTACTCACCATTGAGGCACCTCTTGTGGCTATATCTGGGGAATAGCTCCACCCGGTCTTATGCCCTCTTTTATCTCTTGCTTGTGCTGAGTGCCCGTCCATGCTCCAAGAGTTGCATTGCTTCCTCTTTGTGACTCAGGATGCTCTCTCTTTGTAGCTTGGCCCTCTGTCCATGACACTATAGTGTTCCCCTTCCAGGATATCAGACTCTGACTGGACTGCCTGTCTGGGTACCATTTGTGGCAATCCTCTAAGTCAAAACTCTGCCATTTCCCCCACTCATTGGCTGGTAGGGGAACCTGGGTCCACCCACTACTCCGGTTTCCAGCTGGGAGACCCTCAAATCAGCTGTCAAGGTCCACACCATCCCAAACCTTGCTGCCATGTCCTGAGCCTTTTCCTACTCCACTTCTATCAGGCTTCCATTAGCTTTCTGGGTACTTCCTTCTATCATGGCCAGGATCCCAGGGATCCTACTCTACCCCTGGGTTTTCTCCTTTTCTCTCTCTAAGCCCAGAGAGTGACTGCAGGCTTCATCACTGTAGCCCCTTGCTGCTGCAAACTTCCTGGCTTTATACTAGGCCTGTGTGCTCCTACTCAGGTGGGCTCCATCCTTAACCAGTGCTTACTCATCAAGCATAACTCTTCCTCAGGTGTGACCTGCTTAACCCCTCCTGCGGCACAATTAACCCATTCCAGGCTAGTGTGGGGTGAACACCTCATCACAGTTTGGCACTGAGAAAGCTTTGCCTTCAGCTCTCATGTTTCTTAGTCTGGTTACGGAAAGCTCCATTGTTCCTGAAAAGTGTAGCTGTCATGGGAGGCCTGGTCATGCAATGAGAGATGATGCTTTAGGTCAATGGTGGGCAACCTGTGGCCCACGGGCCGCACATGGCCTGTCAGGGTAATCTGCTGGTGGGCCGCAAGACAGTTTGCGTATATTCATAGATACTAAGGTCAGAAGGGATCATTCTGATCATCTAGTCCGACCTCCTGCGCAATGCAGGCCACAGAATCTCACCCACCCACTTCTGTGAAAAACCTCTCACCTATGTCTGAGCTATTGAAGTCCTCAAATCGTGGTTTAAAGACTTCAAGGAGCAGAGAATCCTCCCTCAAGTGACCTGTGCCCCATGCTACAGAGGAAGGCGAAAAACCTCCAGGGCCTCTTCCAATCTGCCCTGGAGGAAAATTCTTTCCCAACCCCAAATATGGCGATCAGCTAAACCCTGAGCATATGGGCAAGATTCACCAGCCAGATACTACAAAAAATTCTTTCCTGGGTAACTCAGATCCCATCCATCTAATATCCCATCTCAGGGGATTTGGTCTATTTACCCTGAATATTTAAAGATCAGTTAATTACCAAAATCACATTATCCCATCATACCATCTCCTCCATAAATTTATCGAGTAGAATCTTAAAGCCAGATAGATCTTTTGCCCCCACTGCTTCCCTTGGAAGGCTATTCCAAAACTTCACTCCTCTGATGGTTAGAAACCTTCATCTAATTTCAAGTCTAAACTTCCTGGTGGCCAGTTTATACCCATTTGTTCTTGTGTCCACATTGGTGCTGAGCTTAAATAATTCCTTTCCCTCTCCTGTATTTATCCCTCTGATATATTTATAGAGAGCAATCATATCTCCCCTCAACCTTCTTTTAGTTAGGCTAAACAAGCCAAGCTCCTTAAGTCTCCTTTCATAAGACAAGTTTTCCATTCCTCGGATCGTCCTAGTAGCCCTTCTCTGTACCTGCTCCAGTTTGAATTCATCCTTTTTAAACATGGGAGACCAGAACTGCACACAGTATTCCAGGTGAGGTCTCACCAGTGCCTTGTATAATGGTACTAAAACCTCCTTATCCCTACTGGAAATACCTCTCCTGATGCATCCCAAAACCGCATTAGCTTTTTTCACAGTCATATCACATTGGCAGCTCATAGTCATCCTATGATCAACCAATACTCCAAGGTCCTTCTCCTCTTCCGTTACTTCTAATTGATGTGTCCCCAACTTATAACTAAAATTCTTGTTATTAATCCCTAAATGCATGACCTTACACTTCTCACTATTAAATTTCATCCTATTACTATTACTCCAGTTTACAAGGTCATCCAGATCCTCCTGTATAATATCCCGATCCTTCTCCGAATTGGCAATCCCTCCCAGCTTTGTATGATCTACAAACTTTATTAGCACACTCCCACTTTTTGTGCCGAGGTCAGTAATAAAAAGATTAAATAAGATTGGTCCCCAAACTGATCCCTGAGGAACTCCACTGGTAACCTCCCTCCAGCCTGACAGTTCGCCTTTCAGTAGGACCTGTTGTAGTCTCCCCTTTAACCAATTCCTTATCCGCCTTTTGATGTTCATATTGATCCCCATCTTTTCCAATTTAACTAATAATTCCCCATGTGGCATGGTATCAAACGCCTTACTGAAATCTAGGTAAATTAGATCCACTGCGTCTCCTTTATCTAAAAGATCTGTTACTTTCTCAAAGAAGGAGATCAGGTTGGTTTGGCACGATCTACCTTTTGAAAACCATGTTGTATTTTGTCCCATTTACCATTGACTTCAATGTTCTTAACTAATTTCTCCTTCAAAATTCTTTCCAGGACCTTGCATACTACAGATGTCAAACTAACTGGCCTGTAGTTACCCGGATCACTTTTTTTTCCTTTCTTAAACATAGGAACTATATTAGCAATTCTTCAATCATTCGGCACAACTCCTGAGTTTACAGATTCATTAAAAATTCTTGCTAATGGGCTTGCAATTTCAGGTGCCAATTCCTTTAATATTCTTGGATGAAGATTATCTGGGCCCCCCAATTCAGTCCCATTAAGCTGTTTGAGTTTCGCTTCTACCTCAGATATGGTAATATCTACTTTCATATCCTCATTCCCATTTGTCAGGCTACCATTATCCCTAAGATCCTCTTTAGCCTTATTAAAGACTGAGGCAAAGTATTTGTTTAGATATTGGGCCATGCCTAGATTATCTTTAACCTCCACTCCATCCTTAGTATTTAGCGGCCCCACTTCTTCGTTCTTAGTTTTCTTCTTATTTATATGGCTATAGAACCTTTTACTATTGGTTTTAATTCCCTTTGCAAGGTCCAACTCTACTTTACTTTTAGCCTGTCTCACTTTATGCCTACATGTTCTGACCTCAATAAGGTAGCTTTCCTTGCTGATCCCTCCCATCTTCCACTCCCTGTATGCTTTCTGCTTCTTCTTAATCACCTCTCTAAGATGCTTGTTCATCCAGCTTGGTCTACAACTCCTGCCTATGAATTTTTTCCCCTTTCTTGGGATACAGGCTTCCGATAGCTTCTGCAGCTTTGATTTAAAGTAATCCCAGGCCTCCTCTACCTTTAGATCCATAAATTCTTCAGTCCAATCCACTTCCCTAACTAATTTCCTTAATTTTTGAAAGTCAGCCCTTTTGAAATCAAAAACCCTAGTTGCAGATTTATTTTTGTTAATCCTTCCATTCAGTTTGAACTGAATTAGCTCATGATCACTTAAACCAAGACTATCCCCTACAACCATTTCTTCTATGAGGTCCTCACTACTCACCAGAACCAAATCTAAAATGGCATCCCCTCTAGTCGGTTCAGCAACTACTTGATGAAGGAATCCATCAGCTATCACATCTAGGAAAATCTGAGCCCTATTATTATTACTAGCACTAGTCCTCCAGTCTATATCTGGGAAGTTAAAGTCTCCCATGATCACGCAGTTTCCATTAGTATTTACTTTATTAAAAACATTAAAAAGGGCTCTATCCATATCCAAATTAGATCCTGGCGGTCTATAGCACGCCCCAAGCATTATTGTAGGAGAGGTTCTACTAGTTATCTTCCCCAATGTAATTTTTGCCCAGACGGACTCTGTCTTATCCATTGCATCGCTTCTTATTTCTTTACATTCTGCCTCATCATTGATATACAATGCTACTCCACCACCTTTACCTTTATTTCTGTCTTTCCTAAACAGCACATACCCTTGTCATGACTACTATTCCATCATGTTTCTGTTATCCCTATAATATCTGGTTTCACTTCCTGCACCAGTAGCTCTAGTTCCTCCATTTTGTTACCTAGGCTCCTTGCATTGGTGTACAAACATCTTAATTTTTGCCGTTTGGCCTTGCTCACATTTTGTACCCTATTAGGCACAGTCATTCTACAGCCAGTATAACCTATTAGACTGGTATCCACACTGCCCTAGCTCCTTATATACATTCTCCTACCCACGGCTGTATCCTTTCTTACTTCATCTTCTTCCCTCTCAATGCTAAAATCTGGTATGGAGATTACCTGGACATCTCCCAACCATCTCCCCCAAATTCCTAGTTTAAAGCTCTCTTTATCAGTTGTGCCAGCCTCCATCCTAGAAGTCTATTTCTTTCCCTACTCAGATGAAGTCCATCCCAAGAGAACTGTCCTCCGTCTGTGAATGCCTCCCAGTGGCCATACATCCCAAAGCCCTCCTTATAGTACCACTGCCTAAGCCATCTGTTGACAATCATAATCTTGTCACACCTTTGTTGCCCTTCTCTAGGAACAGAATCCCACTAAAGATCACCTGAGCCTTGATTTCCTTAAGCGTCTTCCCCAGCCTAGCATAGTCTCCCTTAATACTTTCCAGCGAGAATCTAGCCGTATCATTTGTTCCCACATGAAGGATAATTAGTGGATTCTTTCCCGCTCCCTTTAGGATCCTTTTCAACCTCAGGTCTACATGCCATATCTTAGCACCTTTGAAGACAGCAAACCCTTCTATACTCTGGATCAACTCTAGTTACAGGCCTGTCTATTCTTCTCAATAAAGAGTCCCTGATTACATAGACCTGCCTTTTCCTGGTGACGGTGCTATTCTCCAGGATTTATTTCATACCCATGTGAACAACCATATTACCTTTTCTGTTCTGCATACATTATATATAATTACACTGCAATATTATAGTTTTATTGTAATATACTATTTGTGTTTTGCTTTAATTAAGTACTTATAAAACCTACAAAAGTACATAGAAAATGGATACGGAGGGTCTCCATGTCACCACCTTGTATAGTAACATTAATTTAAAATTTAGTTTTATACACTTGACAAGTTGTTCATGATCTTGGCTTAAAGTGCACAGAACACAGTATTCACTGGGGTGAATTTTCACTCATGGAGAGGTACTCCTTATTTGAAAGTTCAGAATGCTGGTTTGAGGAAAATGGAGAAAGTTTTCCTTCATATAATATGAGCAATGTAGGAGAAAGATTAGATTTTTCCCAAATAAAAAAAAAAGAAAGTGATGTTTGTGTCTCACTGGAATCAGTTCAATGGTTTGTGAGGCCAGAATCTTCCAGGAAGTAGGACAAATCCATGTGTGTGCCTGAGTGGTTTTGCATTTAGACCTTTGATTTACCTGACCTGGCTGATTTGTATGGCTAGATTTTTTTTTTAAGCTTGACTTTCTTTTTTGTGGTTCTAGCTGATGTCCTTTGGCTATTTGGTTCCTGACTTGCAGAAGCAATCAGTTTCACTTGCAAATGACTGTGTGTGCAAAGAGGCACTTGGAAATATTTTTACTCCAAAGAACAGTAGGCTCAAAAAAGGAAGGCCAGGCTGCAGTCCCATTTTAAAATCAACCCATAAAATATCATGTAGCTGAACAGTTCCCTGCTGACTCTGCAACTGAGAAGGATCAAAAATGTAAATTTTTCTAACTTTTATTGTTTTTTGAGCATTGTCAGGATGCTCAATGCTGTGCAGCACAAAGAAGAGCTGGGGGAAAAGCTGACAGGTGCAGAGGAGCACATGATTCAGACAGAGACATCCCTTTGGGGAGGATCTATTAATAGAGATTCTCTATGTCCTAGTAAGGAGGAGAGGATGGAAGATAATAAAATACAGGTTAGATCTGATGAGAAACAGTCAAATGAAAAAAAAGTCCCATTCAGTTCCATCATGGCAGACAGCTAAAAAGTGACAAGTTTTTAAAGTGCTTATATACCAATGCTAGAAGTCTAAATAATAAGATGGGTGAACTAGAGTGCCTCATATTACATGAGGATATTGATGTAATAGGCATCACAGAAACTTGGTGGAATGAGGATAATCAATGGGACATAGTAATACCAGGGTACAAAATATATCGGAAGGACAGAACAGGTCGTTCTGATGGGGGAGTGGCACTATATGTGAAAGAAAGCGTAGAATCAAATGAAGTAAAAATCTTAAATGAACCAACCTGTACCATAGAATCTCTATGGATAGTAATTCCATGCTCTAATAATAAGAATATAGCAGAAGGGATATATTACAGACCACCTGCCTAGGATGGTGATAGTGACTGTGAAATGCTCGGGGAGATTAGAGAGGCTATTAAAATAAGAAACTCAATAATAATGGGGATTTCAGCTATCTCCATATTGACTGGATACATGTCACCTCAGGACAGGATGCAAAGATAAAGTTTCTTGACACCTTAAATGACTGCTTCTTGGAGCAGCTAGTCCTGGAACCCACAAAAGGAGAGGCAGTTCTTGATTTAGTCCCAAATGGAGCACAAGATCTGGTCCAAGGGTGAATATAGCTGGACTGCTTGGTAATAGTGACCATAATATAATTAAATGTAATATTCCTGTGGTGGGGAAAACACCACAGCAGCCCAACCCTGTAGCATTTAATTTCAGAAAGGGGGACTACACAAACAGGAGGAAGTTACTTAAACAGAAATTAAGTGTACAGCACAAAAAGTGAAATCCCTAAAAGCTG